>NC_067248.2:6666666-6969696 GCF_019359855.2 Lolium perenne | reverse complement strand
GTACATTCCTGAAATCCTCCTCCGCCAAAGAATCGAGCTGGAGAGGTAAAAGATGATAAGTTAGAAACATTTCCAATATAGAGAAGTTAAAACGTAAAAGTACAAGCACGTACCGGAGGACAATCGTTGTTTGTCCTGATGTCCATCACAATCTCCGGGATCGGCTGGCCCCGGGTAACCTTTACGAGAGTTTTGATTCTCCTCTTCAGAGAATCCGCTGGCAAGTTGTCGCGGGTGACTCGGAGGGGATCGTCCACCCCTGTGTACTCGCAGATTTTCCTGCTGTTGTACTTCAAGGGCTGGATCCGGCGAGAAAACCAGCTTAGCGTCAAGTCTGTTCCGGTTAGCCCATCGTGGACTAACCTGGAGATCCTCCGCGCAGCCTTGTTCAACTCCGGATATTGCGCGAGCGCGGGGATCAGGCTCCAGCTGTCGAGTTCTTCCGGAGGCTCGTTGACGAATTTAGGTAGCCCGTCGTGGACTCCCGGAACCTTGATGTTCTTCACGTAGAACCATCCAGCATTCCAGTACCGGACGGACTCGTGGGAAGAGTGAGGCGGATATATCCGGCCAGGACGGAGCATGAAAGTCATGCTTCCGCAGTTCACCATGGCTTTGTCTTTCGTTTCCTTCTTGACTCGGAAGAAAAACTGCCACAAGCGCACGTCGGGGCGAATTCCGAGATGCCCCTCGCAGAGCGTCACGAAATTTTAGAGAAGGAGATAGGAGTTTGGACAAATATTGTGGGGCTGAAGGCCGTAGGTGGAGAGGATTGACAGAAAAAACTCCGAGCAGGGGAGCCTACCCAAGCCTTCGTCAGAACGCATTCGTCCGGCTTCGGCTTGGGCGAGATGGAGTCCGCCGTGAAGCTCCAGTTTGGAGAAATCATTCCCTCGCTCTGGAGGTCTCTGAGATCAGAGTCCTTAATCTCGCAGGGCCACCATTGTCCTTTCTCGCCCTCTCGGGTCCGGGCCTTGGAAGCCTTCTTCATCTCCGCCTCCTGCACATAGGCGGCCATCCTAGCTTGACCTTCAAGCTCTTCGCGGATCTCTTGGAGAGTTGGGATCCGGCCTAATGTGTTGTTGGAAGATGCGGAGAATGGTTGAGCTAAGTTGGTATCGGAAATATACGGTGGCAAGAATGCAAGGGGCTTTGGACAACTTGGTTCTAATAAACTGGGTTCAGGGCTGTTCGGAGAACTACCAGTACATTTTGGCGAACTAGGTGACAAGCTTCCGGCTGCACCCATTTGATGAAATATTCCGAGTAACTGGATCTATACTAGGCTACTTCTTCTTCTACAAGTCCGGCGCACGTACCGTTAATGGCGCGGTGGTTCTTTGGTTCGCCGGCGAAGATGAGGTCGACGGAATTGGAGCAAAGCCTTCCGTTTGACCACGAATCGGCGGTGGGTTGATTTTCCCGTTCAATCGTGCTGATCTTGGGTTGAGGGCGACCTTGAAACGGCGGTGGACGAAGTTTCCCGCGGGCTAGTTCGCCGGAGATGAGATCCGGTTGGCGGCGCGACTGGAGGTGGAAGACGAAGTGGCCGGTGCGGTGAAACGAATGAGAAGTTACCGCCCTCGGAAGGTATTTATAGACCCCGCGCAGAGATTCGTGATTCGGATCCGACGGTAGGAACGGAACGGTCGCACCGTTGGATGGCCGCCACGTGTCTTAGGTTAAAAACGGTAAAACTACGCAGAGGTAACTTAACTGTGCACCTCCGAAAATTCCGGCTGAAGATTCGCATCTCCGAAAATTTAGCGCGGGAAAAGAGGAAGTTGTGCGTGGATGAGCGAAAAATTTGCTACATTGCCGTTATTGAAGAACAGAAGATTTCCGGTTGATTGAAGTCGGAAACAAGAAAGTTTTGGAAGCTCTTCAAGATTCTCTTCGGATCCGAGCTAGATGAAGCCAGAGGAATGATGAATCTCGGAGAACTTCGGGGGCTACTGTTGTGGGTATACTTTATGGGTATATCAACGGCATGGCCAAGATCCGGCAAGCCCGGGTGGCCCATAGTTGGTGATGGGGCATGTGGCCCATCGAGCGGCCCAGTTGCTGTAGGTCATGAAGGATGAAGTCTAGCCCCGGAGCAGGGAGCCGGATCCCAACCGACCTACGAAGAAGGCCGGATCCGTGGAGGCCCATAAAGTATCCGGATCCAGTACGGTCTAGATGGAAGACGGATCCTTGACGTAAACGGCAATGTAATATTCCGTAGTTAGGCAACTTGTATTCCGGCTAGGACTCTCCGTGTAAACCCTAGATCCGGACGTCTATATAAGCCGGATCCGGG
This sequence comes from Lolium perenne, assembly GCF_019359855.2. NCBI lineage: Eukaryota > Viridiplantae > Streptophyta > Magnoliopsida > Poales > Poaceae > Lolium > Lolium perenne. The sequence continues at coordinate 6,967,394 of NC_067248.2, read as the reverse complement.
GAGCCCTTAGGGCAGATCTCGAACTAGCAACGAGACAACCACAACTCATTGTAACAACGCGAAAGTGCCCAGATAATTCCAGACAAGCAGTAGTAGGCCCTGTCATCGTGCAGGTGTTCCGAAGCTGGGTAAATCGCGTACCACCGTCCCGAGGACTCTCCGCCCGATGGCCCCTACTTCTTCTCCCCCTCGTGAGGATCCCTCCTCCGAGGTACCGTCGAATAGGCAACGACAAACATGCTCAATTACTTAAATTGGCCATGAACTAAATAATAGCAGCATTTTACTGTCATGGCTAGTAATAAACCGTAAAGGAATTATAATCCGAACTTTGTTGTGCAGTGAATGCTAATCAACGCGTTCAGGGACTTAAAATACGTAACAGGTAGCACATAGAGGGTAGTGAATGAACAGATAGCAGACAGTTAATTTAGTAGCTCACGACGAACCAGGTACAAATAATAATGGTATTACTTGTACAGGGAATGCAGAGTAACATCTTCAGTGACTTCAATTTGGCACGAACTACGTAATAGGAGGTTGTTACTTTTGTAACAAACAATGAGCCAAATAGAAGTTAAGATGGCAAAAGTTATAGAGCAGGGAATGTGAACCAACATGTGCAATTACTTAAAATTGGCCATGAACTAAATAATTGCAGGATGTTACCGTAATAGATAGGAATGTACCAGATAGGAATTATAGCAGCATCATTCCTGAACGTGTAGTGAAGGGAATGAAAATCAATATGTTTCGGGACATAAATTTGTAATGAGCAACACGCAGAGGATAGTTAATGCTGGAGCTAAGGATGGACCAGATACAGAATATAGTGGGATCACCTGTGAACTTGTAGAAGAGCTGAAGAGGGAATGCAAACCAATATGTTCAGCATTCCATGTGTGAGTGCCATGCAAAGTAAGAGAAGCGAGTTAATGTTGCAGCTTTTGGAGAACCCGATGGCACACAAAATTATTATCGAAGTAGCTAGTGTGACGAGTTTAAATAAATTTGTACTGCAGGATAGCAGAGCGATAGCATGCATGAACTAATAGTAGTCAGTTACTTTGTTAGCTTACGACGAAGTAGATAGAAATAACAATGGCATCACCTGTAGTACAGGGAATGCAAACCAACATGTTTAGGAAGAACAAGATTGGCATGAACAAAATAGTAGCAGGTTATAATTTTTGTAACAACGACTAAGCAAAATAGAAGTTATGATGGCTACATCTACAGAGCAGGGAATGCAAACCAAAATGTTCAATCGCACCCAGAACATGGCGCTAAAACAAGGGACTTACATTAGGAGAAGCACTTTGTGGGAGTCACTTCAGATCTTCCTAGGGTTGATAGATCCGGTGATGAAGTACACTACATGTGCTACTTGGGGTTGGAGAGACGGCCATTACACTTCATGGTTACTCATCTCATCTGCAAAAACGTAACGTCGCGTTGTTAGCACAAACAGGTTCCCCCAAGATTAAACAAGAACTTGCAGGAAGCAATAGAAAAGCGATAGTAGAAGAGTTTAGATCATGCACGGCGCCGGTGAAGCAGATCCGGTTCATGCACAGCGGTGTTGGTGAGCTAGATCTGATGCGGTGGACGACGGATCCGGTGAAGCGGCTCCGGTGGGGTGGACGATACCGCAGCTGAAGCGACTGCGGTAGACTGCTGGATGAGTATATGGTTTCGAGGTTCGGCGGGGATGATCCGGTCCGGTTGATGACGGTGTCGATGAAGCAACTCTGGCAGACATACGGATGAGGAGGATCGCGCGGTCTCGGGTAGGCCAGGGAAGTCCGGCGGGGATGTTCCGGTGCGGTGGTTGTGGTGGTGGGAGAGAGAGGGACTTGGGAAGTTCCGGTGGGTGGTCTGAGGGAAGTGCATTTTTTTCGAAGGGTTTCCGGGGCTAGGGAGGTGGTGATCGAAAAAATGATGGGCAGACCCCCCACCAACCGACATTGCTGTCATCTCCACAGGGGTAGAATGGGAATTTGGAAGCGTGTGAAATATTTGTATTTTGTGGGCGGGAAGTTTTGCCGCTATGAGATTTTGATTTTGGCTACGGTCCAAGTATAATGATAAAAAATTGTGACACCGTACTAGTACCTCTGTTCAAGGCCGAGTACAAAATCAAATCATCATCACGTTGAATATCGGTTACTACCATGATCATCATCTATCTTCTTAATCCCATTCAAAAATGCGTTTGAAATATTTCAGGATTGGCGGGAGATTTTGCCGCCCGACTGAGATTTCATTTCAAATATGGTTATGTTCCAAGTAATATAATATAATAATAATATAAAGACGGTAGACCCTGCTAAGTACTAGTTCCTCACTTCCTCTGCTCTGGCAGTTAAGGTCGGCGGTCACATCAAGCCATCATCGTTACAAACAAAATCAGTTACTCCCATGTTCTCCAAACTACAATTCAAATAAGCTTCTGAAATATTTTTGATTTAATTGGTTGGACGGTTGCTACTCAATTGAGATTTGATTTTGAGTCTGGCTACACTGTCTCTGTTCAGGAATCCAGGGCCTAGAGTCACATCAAGTCATAATCACAACCAAATTCGGTTCGCATGTTCTCCAGTTCAAAAACGTGTACCTAAAATTTTGGGTATATACCTTTAGAGTTTCAGAGCAAATTTACTTGTACTATGCCTTTTACGATTGATACGTTTGGATTTGAGCAGATGTGTGCATCCTAGTTATGCAGTGGCCAGGCCTAATGCTATTGTAAAACCTTTTCAGTACAAAAGCATCATTTATCAATAAAAACTCACATTTGTTAGGGTTTGGTAGGAGGTTTTGCCGCTCAGTTAAGATTTTGATCAAATATGGAAAACTTTATTGTCCATTTTAGATTAAAACTAGCTCGACATCAGTACGCTGAGTGTGAGCCAACATGAGGCTCAATCTTTCGCTCGACTCAATCAGAGCTAGCCCGAATTATAAGACGAGCTGAGCTGAGTCACTCGAACTCAACTCGTTTACATCCCTTCACATAGTGGGACAGAGTGAATATGATTTTTATGCAAATTAGTAAGTGCATACCATATTCCCAACGAAAATTGGATAGCATGATCTTCAACTCAAATGAACATAGTGCTTCACCATAGGCTAATTAATAATTATGCTTTTCTGCAAGGACCAAACAGTTAGTATCAGGAACCATACATAATTATAGCTGCATCTAGGTCATTCCTGCCTTGGCTACATAGAAAAACAGGTACCATCAAATCCATAGAATAAGCTTGGGTGACTTTGCCTACCTGTCTACCGTACATTTGAGATCCAACACATCAGATATGCTCTGAGTTTGATCTAGAAGTTAAACCAGACTATTTTATATTCACAACCACCTTGTTTAAATGGAATGGAACCTTTTTTATTTTTTTTCCAATCACTGAGTCAACAAGGCTGAGTCAAAAATCCACATTCCAATAAGGAACTATATTAAACTTATGCAGTAGCAAACGCAACCAAAAGTCAGAAGTGCAGGCCGGCTGAGTCCCAAAGGCACAACAGAATTAATAAGAAAGTTGCAAGCTTATATGAAAGGGGCTATGCAATCCACTTATACACACATTAACACCCATCCTCGTGTTTGACAGAAGAGAAATTCAACACCTGGAACTCGAAGGTAGGCACATGAAGCTTTACAAGGGCTAAGGGGGCACCAACAATTTTAGATTAAATTAAACCACACGTTCGACAATTCAAACTTGAGACCTTGGCTATGATACCATTTAAGTTCGAACTGATTGAAAAGGCTAGGCAATTAATTTATAAAACATCCACAGGAACAACTACCAAGTTGATCCTAAACGCATATAAATGCATCCACCAAAAAAATAGGAACGGTGCCTTAGTCTAAGGAAACATTTCACAAGACCAATGTACTCACTATGTTAGTGTTCATCTCCAATTATCTATGGCATTTTCTTAGTCTTTGGGAGATTATAATGAACTTGATTGGCCTCGTGCAGTAGGGCATCACATGCTTCTGATCTCGATCTCAACATGTCAAATTTTGTTCTTAGCATAGCTGTTGCAACTCGTTCTGCTTGGAGTTGTTCCTCCAAAACTTGAGCAGAGAAAGACTTGGACTTGGGCTTCAAAACCCAGCATTTCGCAGGAAAGTGTTTTTGGTGATATCTTTATTTTTTAGTACCATGGTAAATGTCTCCACACATTCTTCTAGAGTTTCTTCCATACCATCTTTCCCGGGTTTTGCCATCTCGAATTTCATATTAGCCTGACAAGTTTTGAGTTGTGTAAAAAGAAAAGTTATTACAGAGAAAAATGCAGATGGTAGATTTAATGTGTATGAACTACTTTTAATCCTACAAGTTGGCATGCCTGACTATAATAAGGACCATCTATCTTGCTAGCAGGCCTAATTATTAATGGGCTACCATGTTCGTAGGCCTTCGAATTAACGGCCTTTATTGCATTACGAGCCCAAAACAGTTCACACGTGCGCTCAGATTCAAATTTTCAGTATGCAGCCCATTTGAGCCCGATTTAGGGTTTAATTGGCGTACACATCAGGATATTATTTCACACAAAAATACAGCAGCCATATGGAACATATCTAATTTTAGTACAACAATAAAATTTGCAATTATTACAGACCACGAAATTTTGAACGAAATTTCGAGCAGTAATTAATTACAGCATTGGCATCAGTAGTCCACTTGACTGAACAACAGAATCAAAGTTTATTTAGACACCTTCAATTCCCAGACATGTCACAACTGGCTTACCATGGCAAGTGCATAGGAGATTCTTTAGAACATTTTCTGTCAAAGTTTGCCTATTTTTCAATTCATGTATCTCTTGGCGTGTGGTGGCAATTATTTCATCAGCATCTTTGTTTTCCCGCCCAAATATATCAACTGCCTCTTGGAGTGCATCCCCCAAATCTCTTTGTGCCGGATTAAATTGACCAATAGATACCATGGGCCTATGCGAGCAATATGCACTCTCACTGCTGCTTTGTGAAACATCAATACTTGAGGCAGGGGCCCTTGCTTCTGGCTTTGTAGCTTTATTTGAAGCCTAAAATTTAGATAAAACAAGTTACAACATCATATGATGCGATAAAAGACCTCCAATTTCAAGAGCATCATTGGCCTGATATAACATAGCAGGCAATCAAAAGTAGAGCCTCATACATCTATTTCTTCTGGAACGGTTGGTGTACTGGACTCAGTGGACCAATGAGAGCATGTGCCACTGTCACTGTTGCTCTGTGAAATAACCGCAACACTTGATAAATGGGTTGTCCCTACTGACATTACAGCTTTGTTTGCAGGCTGAAACTAAGACAAAACAAGTTAAAATACAATACAATACAAAGCAAACAAACAGCACTGTTGACATAATTTTGAAAGAATCATGGGCAGATATAACAAAGAAACCAGTTAAGCCACATGCCTCTTAGAACAAACCAAACTAGAGCATGGCGAAGATGTATACAATGAACCAAGCAACTAGACATCATGTGCCCAATAACGAAGCCAGGTCACTGCACAGAAGAAATCTAGCCAATAGCCAAATACAATCAAAAGATGTGCATGTTGGATTGGATACAATTAGGAAAATAATGTATGATTGATTTAAGCATGACTCAGATAGTGCCTTAGACATCGTAGAAGGTCAATGCCACAATTAATTGTATGGCTTGTATGAAGTGCCATAACATTTAAATTAAACATAACGAGGCATTGCTTAATCTTGAATTCATGATCAAACTCAAACAAAAAGGGCAAACAACCAGTAGCACCATGTGCATCATGTATAATAGATTACTAGAAAATGAATGAAGCAATTGAATATGGAGCGTATTATATAAACAGTGGAAATACCACATCATGACAATGGGACTCGGAAAAAAAAAGCTAGACATTTAAACAAGAAATATAACTATTCTGTTCATCATGTTTCAAGTAGAATAGGAAGCTAGGTTAGGAATAAAGCAATCATGTTTCAAGTAGATAGGAAGCTAGGTTAGGAATAAAGCAATAAAAAACACAAAGTGCATCATTTCAGCTAGGATCATTTCTATCAAGCTTCATGCACTAGCCATGGAACAACAGACAAACTCAATGAAGCAACAGGCAAAAAAAATTAACATAATAGAATTTCAAGACTTGTATTAACATAGCCAAATCATGTAACTTATACCCAGGCACGCCGGATGCCAGATGGGTCAAAGGCGGTGTGCAATGTTCCATATGGTCATAGTTTGTATTTTATTAGATTCCATTAGGCAACTTAGGTAGTGCAACATACAGAAAATGATGCAATTGAACTAAGCACATGAGGTAAATTAACATTCCAAAAAAAACAGGGAACTTACGTGAGCTTTTTTTTGAGTCACACGGACCTCATCAGGTACTTGGACAGAAGAACCTGGTGCCTCACTGTTTCTCCTCTGCATGAAGGAGAGGCCAATTGTAAACAGAAACAGGATCCAAGATATAGAAGTTTGCATTAAGCAATATGCAAAAAACAGCAGGTACTTACATGATTATAGGCGAGCTTTATTCTAAGTTTCTGAGTGTAAGATGTGCCTGCTGCACGTGTAATAACAACAAATAGTTACGAGTCACAGCTTTGCTATAACTAAATTGACACCAAATAGTAGTAGAAGCATTATGACGTGCATAAACATGTACTACAGGATCGCAGAAAGATATCAAACATGAAGTAACTAGAGCAGTAGCCTACGGCCAAATAGTGAGAAATTGTAATCGTGTCAATTGTGGACTTGTATAGCCTACCCCAACTTGTTTGGGAATAAAGGCTTTGTTGTTGTTGTTGTTGTTGTTGTTGTTGTTGTTGTCAATCGTGGACATGTAGAGCATTCAACGACTCATGATCGGTGGCTCATATTTTGTAGAGTTTCAGCGAATGGGTGGGTTAGGTCACTCAGACCACCACACTCTGTATTTATATCATCTGAGTTAGGGTTACAATACTACTGGACATGGGCCTCTATGGGCCTCACACTGGATACAATATTACTACTGCGCTACCACTAAACTCACTCATGGTCCAACACACCCCCTCAAGATGATCATGGGTAAACAACCATGGCCATCTTGCAACACCAACATGACACATATGACAACTACCACTAATGAACATTCAGCATAACTCCTAGGATACATGACAGCATTGCCCTTTCCATCATCTTGCCATCTCGATTCATCTCTTCATCAGCAGCGAAGACCTCCAGCTTCAACCATCTGGGATACGCACAACTCCTAACCATACACATCGTCAACAACCCCGGCTGCCTCACCACAAAAGTTCCGCAGAACCATCCACGATCACCTCAATGTCCTCAACCTCTCTTCTCCACGCTGCCCGGCCACTGACCTCTTCCGTCTCTCCCACAAACCCCCGGCCAACTCCTGCCTCAACCATCCACTCCTCAGGCACCCATGCCTATCCCCCGGTCAGGCCTCAACCAGTCTCACCTCAGGCACGCATGCCTTTCCCCTGGACATATCCACAACCATCACCATCACCACTCAACCGCAGCCTCATCAACTCCATCAATACTCAACCGCAGCCTCATCAACTCCATCACCACATATCCTCACAGCCTCCCATCTCCATTTTCTCCTCACTTCCACTCGGATGGCGCCTCGTCTGCGCGCCCTGGCCAACCTCGCGGTCCGCACCTGGCCGCATCGACCGGCTCGCGCTGGTCAACGTCAAGCACCAACCTCCAGCTCCGCCCTGCGCTCAAAGGCTCGCCCCACTCCGCACGCCTCCAACTTCTCCCCCTCACACGGATCTAGATCTCTCTGCCACGGATTCACTTCCTCTTCTCTCCTTTCTAAACCAAAATGATCTTCACCCTCTTCTTTCTCCCCGCGCGAGAAGCCACCGATCTCACACAACTCACATCGTTGTGTGAGATAGCCGCAACCCACGTAGAGCACCTGATGCGGCCTCCCACCGCCTGGATTTCTACATCTCAATGGTGGTTTTTGTGGTCAAAGGAAGAACTTGGTTGGTACTGTTTGTGGCGGCTAGCAGGAAGAAAACCTAGGCTCTGATACCATGTAGAGTTTCAGCGAATGGGTGGGTTAGGTCACGGAAAAAATACTTATGCGTCGTGTTTAAACCTAAAGGATGAGGCGGTTACCAACGAAAGCACTTGTAAGTTAGAAATATAGCACGAATTCAGAAATACAGTCACCTGCAATACTCCTAACAGAACAAAACGCGCAGGGATGTCTGGTTACCTATTTCTGGGCGGCGTTTAGACGTGTTCCGCGTTCTTACGGGTGATGTGGAGGTTGGCGAGGGGACTGCGGTTGCGGTGGGTGCCGGGGAAGCAGATCTTGGGGGGTCGGAGAAGGACATGCTGGGCGATCGATGAAGTGTTCAGCGCGCCAGCCGAACTAGAAGGTCGGTGAAGCAGATGATGTGAAGTGCACGGGGGCGTCAGTGTCGGCGTCGGCGAAGCTGGTCAGGTGTGGTGGTCGATAGAGTCGGCGAACCAGATACGGTGCGGTGGACGCCGGAATAGGTGCGGATCAAGCGGATAGGGCAGCCTCGGGGTTTGAAGCCGTGGCAGCTTGAACGGCGAAGTGCGGCGGTGATATTCCGGTGCGGCGGCCGTGAAGGTCTAGAGGTAGGTAAGAGGGGCGGTTTCCCTGAGGGCTTGCGGCCGAAACTAGGGCGAAGCTGGGCGATAGAGGTGGTGAATGAAGATATTGTACGAACATACCTCCGCACCAACCAACTTCACTACTTGCATACGAGGGGTCGAAGGGAATTTCGCAGTCCTTCTTTTGAGGAAAAAAAAATATTCGCAGATCTTGAAACTTTGTGGCGCGAGATATTTGGGCGTTGGCGGGGAATTTTACCGCTCGATGAGATTAAATTTTGGCTGCAGTGGGTAATAATAAAAAATAGTAGGCCCTACTAGTAATGTACGTCTGTTCAGGAATCCAAGGGGGTAGAGGTATAGATATAGACAATATAGAGATAATCAATGGCGGGGGCTAGGAGTTTCCAAACTTCTTATGGCACATCAAATAAAATGTTGTTCAATCAATAATAATAATGTGCTTATGATTGTTACTCCCTTCCACCATGAATAAAGGCCACATCGGTTTCGTGTCAAACTTTGACTCAAGATTTAGGTACCCACATCTAATTATATGACATCCGCAAAATATACCATTGGAAAGTTCATCGAAACAAGCATCCGATGATATAGTTCTGAATGACATGCAACTCATAATTGGCGGGCCCAAGTATTAGTCTAAGTTTGCCTCAGAAAACAAATTGGCATTGTACTCTAGGACAAAGGGAGACTACTCACAATGGCAATATCATAAGTAGTATCATGCACTACATGTATGCAAAATGTTGATTTATCATATCAATTAATGATGAAAGAGATGATAGTGGTATCATAGGTAGATACCGTATCATAGCACGTAGAACTAGAAAAATTACTGCCAAACAAATCTTGTACACACTTTTGTATTGAGATTCTACAAATCATTAAATACATGTAACATATGATACTACTATATGATACTACGGATTGTGAAGATAATATTGTACACTAGTATCATATGCATGATACTACTATATGATACTCCCCATTGTGACTAGTCTAATAATAACAATAGTACTCAACTTTGTCTGGTCCCTCAAGTGTTTAAAAGTCTATGTTCGGTCCCTCAAGTATTTAAGAGTTTATGTTTGGTCCCTCAACTCTATTGTGTTCAAAATCGAGCACTTAAACACTTATTTAGGTCTAGCAATGATTAAAAATTGATTGATCTGTTTATTACTTGTTATGTGGCACGACGGCAACGCATTTTGCCAAATCTCAACCACACATAGTCGGGGTCCATTAGAGGGACTAATTAAATCAAAGTACAATGGATGTATAAAAGCAGGTTTTATCATTGATTAGCTTTGCAACGGCCCATCCACTGTAAGTGTTGCATGTGTTCTAAAGAACTATGTTCATCGTGAGAGATCAAGAGGAGTACGCAGTGGAGGACACACAAAATTACCGTAGGGTGGGCACACCTTACTAATTTTCTTTTTTTGCACTGTTATATGTGATAAATTTTTGCCTAAATAACTAACTAAAACATTTTTTTAAATAGGGTGGGCCAGCCCACCCAAACACCCTATTGCGTACGTCGCTGAGGGTAAGGGGTTTTATCTTCTTTCTATGGTATGAGTATGTAATGCACGTGATACTGATCGAAGACAATATATATAGCAGACCTCCACATCAGATGAGCCTATGGATAAAAATGGGCCAAATCATATCTACTAGTGCACATATGAAGTTAAAAATAGGTCAACCATCATTAAACCGATACTACTTAAAAGACCATTGTTTGACCTAATTAAGTGTATATATGAGGTTAGTAATACTAGTCATAATGCATAGTATCATATATAAAAGTATCATGTGTATGATACTATACTACATGTTACTATGTCCACGATGCATGGTATCATGTACTAGTATCATAATCTTCTTATATTAATTGATTTGTAGAATCTCAATGCAGATCTATGTACAAGATGTATTTAACATTAAATTTTCTAGTACTACGTGCTATGATACGGTATCTACCTATGATATTATAATCCTCTCTCTCTCATCTTTAATTGCACTGCCACATCAGCTTTTTTGCAAGCATGAGATGCATGATACTGTACTACCTATGATACACCCATTGTGGGTAGTCCAAGGGGGCACTGTTAGACCTAATTAAGTGTTTGAGGTTAGTTATGGACCACTGTTATACCTAATTGTGTTTGAGGTCAGTTAGGGACCTTATTATACATAATTAAGTGTTAGTGGTGAGTTCAAATGATAATATATAGTTGGGGTCTAAAGTTCACCAACGTATGCAACACACGAGGGGCCAAATTTGTACTTAATTAACCCTATTAGGGAAACACAAGATTATCTCATTCAACAAAATATTAGGAAAGAGTATCACAATTGTATTTATCCCTTATCTCTTTCGTGTTAATCGAGACAAGAGTTCGTTCTAGGTCGGCTCTACGACCATTAGCGTCACATGGTGACATGGGTGTGCAGTTGCGAAAGTGTTTGCCCAAGTTGTAGACTTCGTCAATCCACACTTAATATTTGTGCATGTGGGCCTAAGTATGTGGTACTACTTAGTTCTAGTCCTAGTATATATGTTGGGTGACTTAGAAAAAGGAATTGTTCGATGATTTAGAAATTAAAATTCAAAAATACTAAACTACTTCTAACCATAGATTAATTACCTAGAAATTAATTACAATATATTTTAGGGAGTAGCTAGATCGACAACCGCATATGTTTAAAAACAAATTAAAAACATTTCATATTTCATGTGTATTATACCATTTCATTTATACAATATAATTTCTTAGAATATTACCACTGCAATGTGTGGGGTATCCTTCTAGTTTCACTAGAGATTGAGTGCATAACATAGTTGTCATAAACTCATAGGATTTTTTTTCAAGAGGTGTAACCTCTTGCTAGAAATACTATATATAGGATTTTACTAGAGTAGTACTAAGAAAACAAACCATAGGAATTTTTTAGGGTTCAATCCTCTGAACCAAACGAGCTCTATAGGAAAGAACCATATGGGTAAAAATCATACTCCGTACAAGATTCCTTCGAAAATCCTTTAGGGCTTCTTTGATTCATATTAGGTTGGTATAAGAATTATAGGATTTAGATCTTATAGGAATATTTCCTACACTAGTTGTTTGATTCGTATGAACATATCCAATAGGAACTAATCCTATAGGAATCATCATGTAGTGCAAATCCTGTAGTATAGGATTAAATATTTGGACCTACCTCATGGAAAAATTCCTTTGGCACAATCAAACACAACTCATCTTCCTATAGGATTTAACTACCCATGTCATCCCAAATCCCAATCCTACTCCTATGATTTCCCTATCCTGTGAATGAAAGGAGCCCTTAAATCAAACTACCCCGCACCTCGTCGATTCGTATAAAATTGACTCAAGACAAGAACTCTTCGCCCGACCTTTCTTCTTCACCATCAGGCCACCACACACTGTCATTTTCCATTGCAACGCATCTTACTAAAATCTTCTTGTGCTAGGGAGATTAAATTGCTTTCTTCCATTAAGTATTACATGCATTACACAGGCAATATGGAAACGAGGAGGCCCAAATATCGCGGGAAAGAACAGGGAACCCTGCCAGATTCTGGTTCGATCGCGTGTTGTACTGCTGCTCATGATTGTTCAGCAGTCCTATCCCATCTTGCTACTATTGAGGCATGTCAATGGCAGCACGGCGGCTCAGTAGCTATGCCATCTTTCATCATTAGTAGCATCGAGGCAATCCATCCTTGATTTCGTCGCGCATTAGGTAAGGATTACGTGTAATAACATGAATTACATAGACGACCATAGTAGGTTTGTCCCTGTTTGCCCAGTTTAAAGGCCTACTCGCATTACCCTACATCATCAATGCCCCGCGTACTTATCCACACTGCCTACTGCTCTGCACTCCTATGACCTATCCATGGCTGGGCAGTCAAAAAAAGATGCGTCGCCTGGGAAATAAACAAGCCACGCAAGCAAGTCGCAAGCATCAGAAATTCCGAATCAATTCCTAGCTACAATCTAGCTGGCCTCCTCCCAACTCATTGCCCTTGAGGCCTTGACAAAGCCTTCTAGAAGGGTTTTATCAAAATATTCCATATGGATTAAAAAAACTGCACCTGCTAGAGATTCATATATGCTCCCTAGGGTAAAAATATGCGTCTCAAATTTATATGGATACATATGTATCTCTAACTAAAATGCATGTTTCTAGACATAAGTGAGACACCTATATATTTTCAAACGGGGATGTAGTAGATTTTTGGGGTCATGTGTTGGCAATAAAAAATGGATTTCCCATTTCATCTGTGCACAAGGAGGGCAAAACGAGTGGTCTTTTGTGAAGTGTCTCTACAAATCTACAACCACTTCAATTTTCACATGTACGCTAGACCCTGAAGGATGGCCAAATCCAAGTTGCAGTGTTTTATCTCGATCCACATCTACATATGGATTTATAATTGAGCTTTATCCTATTGAATTCAAAATTGAACTGTATATACATAAATTATAATTCAAAAATCGGAGAAAATACTTGTTGGAGGTCAGTTAACACACATATAACAAATGGTACAGACCGCAAGTTTGAGCCAAATTTTAAAACAAGAAAAAGAGTTTTTTTTGCAAAACTTGGGCATTGAGCTAAAACATATGATGTAGATCCCAAGGAAAATATAAAACCACACATACAAATGTTTTGGGGGGGGGGGGAGCATTCACAAACTTGGTTACCCTACATGTATGATTTGGCTTGTTTTTGTACCCACTTGGGAAGGGTTCATGCAGGATCTGTAGCGAACTTTCTTGTGAAGACCTATTTTTGGCACATATGTGAATCTTCTCACAGCCATCAACTTTGCATACTCAAGTTTTTTGCTGCTATATATGCAAAATAATATCAGTGTATTTTCCATTTTACTTATTCACAATGTTGGCAATTTTTTTGATTTTTTTGAATTTTTATGCCCATTTGAATATTGGTCAAATCCTAGGTTTGACCAAGATTTAAACAAGTTTAAAACATGAAAATGAAAAAGTAAGCCTGGATCCTTCTTAGTCACTCCAAAATGAACCATCTGGGAGGTTTTTTTAATTTCCATGTTTGAAACCCAAAACCACTTCTCTTCGTGCTTGACTTCATAAGACAGAGTTTAGGGTTAGGGGGTAGATACATGATTTTTCTGGTTTGAATATGTCTAGACCTTGTTTATCAACTTGAATGCTTACTATATGACATAAGAAGACTACATGCATTGGGTTTTAATTTATTTTTATTTTTATTTTTATTTTTATGCCCATTTGAATCTTGGTCAAATCCTAGGTTTGACCAAGATTTAAACAAGTTTAAAACATGAAAATAAAAAAGGTAAGCCTGGATCCTTCTTAGTCACTCCAAAATGAAGCTTTTGGGAGGGTTTTTGAAATTTCCATGTTTGAAACCCAAAACGACTTCTCTTCGTGCTTGACTTCATAAGACAGAGTTTAGGGTTAGGGGGTAGATACATGATTTTTCTGGTTTGAATATGTCTATACTTCGTTTATCAACTTGAATGCTTACTACATGACATCAGAAGACTATGTGCTTTGGTTTTTTATTTTTTTGATTTTTTTGAAATTTTTTGCCCATTTGAATCTTGGTCAAATCCTACGTTTGACCAAGATTTAAACAAGTTTAAAACATGAAAATTAAAAAGTAAGCCTGGATTCTTCTTAGTCACTCCAAAATGAAGCTTTTGGGAGGTTTTTGAAATTTCCATGTTTGAAACCCAAAACCACTTCTCTTCATGCTTGACTTCATAAGACAGAGTTTAGGGTTAGGGGGTATATACATGATTTTTCTGGTTTGAATATGTCTAGAACTTGTTTATCAACTTGAATGCTTACTATATGACATAAGAAGACTATGTGCTTTGGTTTTTCATTTTTTTGATTTTTTATAATTTATATGCCCATTTGAATCTTGGTCAAATCATAGGTTTGACCAAGATTTAAACAAGTTTAAAACATGAAAATTAAAAGGTAAACCTGGATTCTTCTTAGTCACTCCAAAATGAAGCTTTTGGGAGGTTTTTGAAATTTCCATGTTTGAAACCCATAACCACTTCTCTTCATGCTTGACTTCATAAAATAGAGTTTAGCGTTAGGGGGTAGACACATGATTTTTCTGGTTTGAATATGTCTAGACCTTGTTTATGAACTTGAATGCTTACTATATGACATAATAAGACTACATGCTTTGGTTTTTCATTTTTTGATTTTTTTTTGAATTTTTATGCCCATTTGAATCTTGGTCAAATCATAGGTTTGACTAAGATTTAAACATGTTTAAAACATTAAAATTAAAAGATAAGCCTGGATCCTTCTTAGTCACTCCATAATGAAGCTTTTGGGAGGGTTTTTGAAATTTCCATGTTTGAAACCCAAAACGACTTCTCTTCGTGCTTGACTTCATAAGACAGAGTGTAGGGTTAGGGGTAGATACATGATTTTTCTGGTTTGAATATGTCTAGACCTTGTTTCTCAACTTGAATGCTTACTATATGACATAAGAAGACTATGTGCTTTGGTTTTACATTTTTTTTGATTATTTTTGAATTTTTATGCCCATCTGAATCTTGGTCAAATCCTAGGTTTGACCAAGATTTAAACAAGTTTAAAACATGAAAATGAAATAGTAAGCCTGGATCCTTCTTAGTCACTCTAAAATGAAGCTTTTTGGAGGGTTTTTGAAATTTCCATGTTTGAAACCCAAAACCACTTCTCTTCGTGCTTGACTTCATAAGGCAGAGTTTAGGGTTAGGGGGTAGATACATGATTTTTCTGGTTTGAATATGTCTACACCTTGTTTATCAACTTGAATGCTTACTATATGACATAAGAAGACTATGTGCTTTGGTTTTTCATTTCTTTTTTTTTGGAATTTTTATGCCCATTTGAATCTTGGTCAAATCCTAGGTTTGACCAAGATTTAAACAAGTTTAAAACATGGAAATGAAAAAGTAAGCCAGGATTCTTCCTAGTCACTCCAAAATGAAGCTTTTGGGAGGTTTTTCAAATTTCCATGTTTGAAACCCAAAACCAACTTCTCTTCATGCTTGACTTCATAAGACAGAGTTTAGGGTTAGGGGGTAGATATATGATTTTTCTGGTTTGAATATGTCTAGACCTTGTTTATCAACTTGAATGCTTAATATATGACATAAGAAGACTACATGCTTTTGGTTTTTCATTTTTTTGATTTTTTTTGAATTTTTATGCCTATTTGAATCTTGGTCAAATCATAGGTTTGACCAAGATTTAAACATGTTTAAAACATGAAAATGAAAAGGTAAGCCTGAATCCTTCTTAGTCACTCCAAAATGAAGCTTTTGGGAGGGTTTTTGAAATTTCCATGTTTGAAACCCAAAACCACTTCTCTTCGTGCTTGACTTCATAAGATAGAGTTTAGCGTTAGGGGGTAGATACATGATTTTTCTGGTTTGAATATGTCTAGACCTTGTTTATCAACTTGAATGCTTACTATACGACATAAGAAGACTACATGCTTTGGTTTTTCATTTTTTTGATTTTTTTTGAATTTTTATGCCCATTTGAATCTTGGTCAAATCATAGGTTTCACCAAGATTTAAACATGTTTAAAACATGAAAATGAAAACGTAAGCCTGGATCCTTCTTAGTCACTCCAAAATGAAGCTTTTGGGAGGGTTTTTGAAATTTCCATGTTTGAAACCCAAAACCACTTCTCTTCGTGCTTGACTTCATAAGACAGAGTTTAGGGTTAGGGGTAGATACATGATTTTTCTGGTTTGAATATGTCTAGACCTTGTTTATCAATTTGAATACTTACTATATGACATAAGAGAAGACTATGTACTTTGGTTTTTCATTTTTTGATTTTTTTTTGAATTTTTATGCCTATTTGAATCTTGGTCAAATCATAGGTTTGACCAAGATTTAAACAAGTTTAAAACATGAAAATGAAAAAGTAAGCCTGGATCCTTCTTAGTCACTCCAAAATGAAGCTTTTGGGAGGATTTTTGACATTTCCATGTTTGAAACCCAAAACGACTTCTCTTCGTGCTTGACTTCATAAGACAAAGTTTAGGGTTAGGGGTAGATACATGATTTTTCTGGTTTGAATATGTCTAGACTTTGTTTATCAACTTGAATGCTTACTATATGACATCAGAAGACTATCTACTTTGGTTTTTCATTTTTTTAATTTTTTTTTAATTTTTATGCCGATTTGAATCTTGGGCAAATCCTAGGTTTAACCAAGATTTAAACAAGTTTAACACATGAAAATGAAAAAGTAAGCCTGGATCCTTCTTAGTCACTCCAAAATGAAGCTTCTGGGAGGTTTTTGAAATTTCCATGTGTGAAACCCAAAACCACTTCTCTTCGTGCTTGACTTCATAAGACAGAGTTTAGGGTTAGGGGGTAGATACATGATTTTTCTGGTTTGAATATGTCTAGACTTTGTTTATCAACTTGAATGCTTACTATATGACATCAGAAGACTATGTGCTTTGGTTTTTTATTTTTATTATTTTTTAATTTTTTATTCCCATTTGAATCTTGGTCAAATCCTATGTTTGACCAAGATTTAGACAAGTTTAGAACATGAAAATGAAAAAGTAAGCCTGGATCCTTCTTAGTCACTCCAAAATGAAGCTTTTCGGCGGTTTTTGAAATTTCCATGTTTGAAACCCAAAACCACTTCTCTTCATGCTTGACTTCATAAGATAGAGTTTAGGGTTAGGGGGTAGATACATGATTTTT
This sequence comes from Lolium perenne, assembly GCF_019359855.2. NCBI lineage: Eukaryota > Viridiplantae > Streptophyta > Magnoliopsida > Poales > Poaceae > Lolium > Lolium perenne. Next base: position 6,949,934 of record NC_067248.2, on the reverse strand, counting down.
CTGGTTTCAATATGTCTAGACTTCGTTTATCAACTTGAATGCTTACTATATGACATAAGAAGACTATGTGCTTTGGTTTTTCATTTCTTTTTTGAATTTTTATGCCCATTTGAATCTTGGTCAAATCCTAGGTTTGACCAAGATTTAAACAAGTTTAAAACATGAAAATGAAAAGGTAAGCCTGGATCCTTCTTAGTCACTCCAAAATGAAGCTTTTGGGAGGGTTTTTGAAATTTCCATGTTTGAAACCCAAAACCACTTCTCGTCGTGCTTGACTTCATAAGACAAAGTTTTTTTTTGATTTTGTTTTAAATTTTTATGCCAATTTGAATCTTGGTCAAATCCTAGGTTTGACCAAGATTTAAACATGAAAAAGTCACTCCAAAATGAAGCTTTTGGGAGGGTTTTTGAAATTTCCATGTTTGAAACCCAAAACGACTTCTCTTCGTGCTTGACTTCATAAGACAGAGTTTAGTGTTAGGGGGTAGATACATGATTTTTCTGGTTTGATTATGTCTAGACTTCGTTTATCAACTTGAATGCTTACTATATGACATCAGAAGACTATGTGCTTTGGTTTTTTATTTTTTGATTTTTTTGAATTTTTTATGCCCATTAGAATCTTGGTCGTTTGACGAAGATTTAAATAAGTTTAAAACATGAAAATGAAAAAGTAAGCCTGGATTCTTCTTAGTCACTCCAAAATGAAGCTTTCGGGAGGTTTTTGAAATTTCCATGTTTGAAACCCAAAACCACTTCTCTTCATGCTTGACTTCATAAGACCAAGTTTAGGGTTAGGGGATAGATACATGATTTTTCTAGTTTGAATATGTCTAGACTCCGTTTACAACTTGAATGCTTACTATATGACATAAGAAGACTATCTGCTTTGGTTTTTCATTTTTTGATTTCTTTTTTTGAATTTTTATGCCCATTTGAATCTTGGTCAAATCCTTGGTTTGACCAAGATATAAACAAGTTTAAAACATGAAAATGAAAAGTAAGCCTGGATCCTTCTTATTCACTCCAAAATGAAGCTTTTGGGAGGGTTTTTGAAATTTCCATGTTTGAAACCCAAAACCACTTCTCTTCGTGCTTGACTTCATAAGACAGAGTTTAGGGTTAGGGGGTAGATACATGATTTTTCTGGTTTGAATATGTCTAGACTTTGTTGATCAACTTGAATGCTTACTATATGACATCAGAAGACTATGTGCTTTGGTTTTTTATTTTTTTTATTTTTTTTGAATTTTTTATTCCCATTTGAATCTTGGTCAAATCCTATGTTTGACCAAGATTTAAACAAGTTTAGAACATGAAAATGAAAAAGTAAGCCTTGATCCTTCTTAGTCACTCCAAAATGAAGCTTTTCGGCGGTTTTTGAAATTTCCTTGTTTGAGACCCAAAACCACTTCTCTTCATGCTTGACTTCATAAGATAGAGTTTAGGGTTAGGGGGTAGATACATGATTTTTCTGGTTTCAATATGTCTAGACTTCGTTTATCAACTTTAATGCTTACTATATGACATAAGAAGACTATGTGCTTTGGTTTTTCATTTTTTCATTTCTTTTTTGAAGTTTTATGCCCATTTGAATCTTGGTCAAATCCTAGGTTTGACCAAGATTTAAACATGAAAAAGTCACTCCAAAATGAAGCTTTTGGGAGGGTTTTTGAAATTTCCATGTTTGAAACCCAAAACGACTTCTCTTCGTGCTTGATTTCATAAGACTGAGTTTAGGGTTAGGGGGTAGATACATGATTTTTCTGGTTTGATTATGTCTAGACTTCGTTTATCAACTTGAATTCTTACTATATGACATCAGAAGACTATGTGCTTTGGTTTTTTTATTTTTTTGATTTTTTTGAATTTTTTATGCCCATTAGAATCTTGGTCAAATTCTAGGTTTGACCAAGATTTAAATAAGTTTAAAACATGAAAATGAAAAATTAAGCCTGGATTCTTCTTAGTCACTCCAAAATGAAGCTTTTGGGAGGTTTTTGAAATTTCCATGTTTGAAACCCAAAACCACTTCTCTTCATGCTTGACTTCATAAGACAAAGTTTAGGGTTAGGGGATAGATACATGATTTTTCTAGTTTGAATATGTCTAGACTCCGTTTACAACTTGAATGCTTACTATATGACATAAGAAGACTATCTGCTTTGGTTTTTCATTTTTTGATTTCTTTTTTGAATTTTTATGCCCATTTGAATCTTGGTCAAATCCTTGGTTTGACCAAGATTTAAACAAGTTTAAAACATTAAAATGAAAAGTAAGCCTGGATCCTTCTTATTCACTCCAAAATGAAGCTTTTGGGAGGGTTTTTAAAATTTCCATGTTTGAAACCCAAAACCACTTCTCTTCGTGCTTGACTTCATAAGACAGAGTTTAGGGTTAGGGGGTAGATACATGATTTTTCTGGTTTGAATATGTCTAGACTATGTTTATCAACTTGAATGCTTACTATATGACATTAGAAGACTATGTGCTTTGGTTTTTTATTTTTTTTTATTTTTTTTGAATTTTTTATTCCCATTTGAATCTTGGTCAAATCCTATGTTTGACCAAGATTTAAACAAGTTTAGAACATGAAAATGAAAAAGTAAGCCTGGATCCTTCTTAGTCACTCCAAAATGAAGCTTTTCGGCGGTTTTTGAAATTTCCATGTTTGAAACCCAAAACCACTTCTCTTCATGCTTGACTTCATAAGATAGAGTTTAGGGTTAGGGGGTAGATACATGATTTTTCTGGTTTCAATATGTCTAGACTTCGTTTATCAACTTTAATGCTTACTATATGACATAAGAAGACTATGTGCTTTGGTTTTTTATTTTTTCATTTCTTTTTTGAATTTTTATGCCCATTTGAATCTTGGTCAAATCCTAGGTTTGACCAAGATTTAAACAAGTTTAAAACATGAAAATGAAAAGGTAAGCATGGATCCTTCTTAGTCACTCCAAAATGAAGCTTTTGGGAGGGTTTTTGAAATTTCCATGTTTGAAACCCAAAACCACTTCTCGTCGTGCTTGACTTCATAAGACAAAGTTTAGGGTTACGGGGTAGATACATGATTTTTCTGGTTTGAATATGTCTAGACCTTGTTTATCAACTTGAATGCTTACTATATGACATAAGAAGACTATGTGCTTTGGTTTTTCATTTTTATCATTTTTTTTGAATTTTTATGCCCATTTGAATCTTGGTCAAATCCTAGGTTTAACCAGGATTTAAACAAGTTTAAAACATGAAAATGAAAAAGTAAGCCTGGATCCTTCTTAGTCACTCTAAAATGATGATTTTGGGAGGGTTTTTGAAATTTCCCTGTTTGAAACCCAAAACCACTTCTCTTCGTGCTTGACTTCATAAGACAGAGTTTAGGGTTAGGGGGTAGATATATGATTTTTCTGGTTTGAATATCTCTAGACTTCATTTATCAAATTGAATGCTTACTATATGACATAAGAAGACTATGTGCTTTGGTTTTTCAATTTTTTGATTTTTTTGAATTTTTATGCCCATTTGAATCTTGGTCAAATCCTAGGTTTGACCAAGATTTAAACAAGTTTAAAACATGAAAATGAAAAAGTAAGCCTGGATCCTTCTTAGTCACTCCAAAATGAAGCTTTTGGGCGGGTTTTTTAAATTTCCATGTTTGAAACCCAAAACCACTTCTCTTCGTGCTTGACTTCATAAGACAGAGTTTAGGGTTAGGGGGTAGATACATGATTTTTCTGGTTTGATTATGTCTAGACTTCGTTTATCAACTTGAATTCTTACTATATGACATCAGAAGACTATGTGCTTTGGTTTTTTTGTTTTTTTGATTTTTTTGAATTTTTTATGCCCACTAGAATCTTGGTCAAATTCTAGGTTTGACCAAGATTTAAATAAGTTTAAAACATGAAAATGAAAAAGTAAGCCTGGATTCTTCTTAGTCACTCCAAAATGAAGCTTTTGGGAGGTTTTTGAAATTTCCATGTTTGAAACCCAAAACCACTTCTCTTCATGCTTGACTTCATAAGACAAAGTTTAGGGTTAGGCGATAGATACATGATTTTTCTAGTTTGAATATGTCTAGACTCCGTTTACAACTTGAATGCTTACTATATGACATAAGAAGACTATCTGCTTTGGTTTTTAATTTTTTGATTTCTTTTTTGAATTTTTATGCCCATTTGAATCTTGGTCAAATCCTTGGTTTGACCAAGATTTAAACAAGTTTAAAACATGAAAATGAAAAGTAAGCCTGGATCCTTCTTATTCACTCCAAAATGAAGCTTTTGGGAGGGTTTTTGAAATTTCCATGTTTGAAACCCAAAACCACTTCTCTTCGTGCTTGACTTCATAAGACATAGTTTAGGGTTAGGGGGTAGATACATGATTTTTCTGGTTTGAATATGCTAGACTTTGTTTATCAATTTGAATGCTTACTATATGACATCAGAAGACTATGTGCTTTGGTTTTTTATTTTTTTTATTTTTTTTGAATTTTTTATTCCCATTTGAATCTTGGTCAAATCCTATGTTTGACCAAGATTTAAACAAGTTTAGAACATGAAAATGAAAAAGTAAGCCTGGATCCTTCTTAGTCACTCCAAAATGAAGCTTTTCGGCGGTTTTTGAAATTTCCATGTTTGAAACCCAAAGCCACTTCTCTTCATGCTTGACTTCATAAGACAGAGTTTAGGGTTAGGGGGTAGATACATGATTTTTCTGGTTTCAATATGTCTAGACTTCGTTTATCAACTTTAATGCTTACTATATGACATAAGAAGACTATGTGCTTTGGTTTTTCGTTTTTTCATTTCTTTTTTGAATTTTTATGCCCATTTGAATCTTGGTCAAATCCTAGGTTTGACCAAGATTTAAACAAGTTTAAAACATGAAAATGAAAAGGTAAGCATGGATCCTTCTTAGTCACTCCAAAATGAAGCTTTTGGGAGGGTTTTTTAAATTTCCATGTTTGAAACCCAAAACCACTTCTCGTCGTGCTTGACTTCATAAGACAAAGTTTAGGGTTACGGGGTAGATACATGATTTTTCTGGTTTGAATATGTCTAGACCTTGTTTATCAACTTGAATGCTTACTATATGACATAAGAAGACTATGTGCTTTGGTTTTTCATTTTTATCATTTTTTTTTAATTTTTATGCCCATTTGAATCTTGGTCAAATCCTAGGTTTAACCAAGATTTAAACAAGTTTAAAACATGAAAATGAAAAATTAAGCCTGGATCCTTCTTAGTCACTCTAAAATGATGATTTTGGGAGGGTTTTTGAATTTTCCATGTTTGAAACCCAAAACCACTTCTCTTCGTGCTTGACTTCATAAGACAGAGTTTAGGGTTAGGGGGTAGATACATGATTTTTCTGGTTTGAATATCTCTAGACTTCATTTATCAAATTGAATGCTTACTATATGACATAAGAAGACTATGTGCTTTGGTTTTTCAATTTTTTGATTTTTTCGAATTTTTATGCCCATTTGAATCTTGGTCAAATCCTAGGTTTGACCAAGATTTAAACAAGTTTAAAACATGAAAATGAAAAAGTAAGCCTGGATCCTTCTTAGTCACTCCAAAATGAAGCTTTTGGGCGGGTTTTTTAAATTTCCATGTTTGAAACCCAAAACCACTTCTCTTCGTGCTTGACTTCATAAGACAGAGTTTAGGATTAGGGGGTAGATACATGATTTTTCTGGTTTTAATATGTCTAGACCTTGTTTATCAACTTGAATGCTTACTATATGACATAAGAAGACTATGTGCTTTGGTTTTTCATTTTTTGATTTTTTTTGAATTTTTATGCCCATTTGAATCTTGGTCAAATCCTAGGTTTGACCATGATTTAAACAAGTTTAAAACATCAAAATGAAAAAGTAAGCCTCGATTCTTCTTAGTCACTCCAAAATGAAGCTTATGGGAGGTTTTTGAAATTTCCATGTTTGAAACCCAAAACCACTTCTCTTCATGCTTGACTTCATAACACAGAGTTTAGCGTTAGGGGGTACATACATGATTTTTCTGGTTTGAATATGTCTAGACCTTGTTTATCAACTTGAATGCTTACTATATGACATAAGAAGACTAGATGCTTTGGTTTTTCATTTTTTTTAATTTTTTTTGAATTTTTATGCCCATTTGAATCCTGGTCAAATCATAGGTTTGACCAAGATTTAAACATGTTTAAGACATGAAAATGAAAAGGTAAGCCTGGATCCTTCTTACTCACTCCAAAATGAAGCTTTTGGGAGGTTTTTGAAATTTCCATGTTTGAAACCCAAAACCACTTCTCTTCGTGCTTGACTTCATAAGACAGAGTTTAGGGTTAGGGGGTAGATACATGATTTTACTGGTTTGAATATGTCTAGACTTCGTTTATCAACTTGAATGCTTACTATATGACATCACAAGACTATGTGCTTTGGTTTTTTTTTTGATTATTTTTGAATTTTTTATGCCCATTTGAATCTTGGTCAAATCCTATGTTTGACCAAGATTTAAACAAGTTTAAAACATGAAAATGAAAAAGTAAGCTTGGATCCTTCTTAGTCATGAAAATGAGTTAACTTGGGTTTCCTACCCTTGAATCCATAGGAAACTTTGTACTAATGCAGTATAATAATCACCCGAGTTTTTATACCAACAGGTATGTCACTTACGTGTGGTGCCCATGCGTGAGGTCCCACACTTCAGTGAGCACAAGTCACGTGCGGTAGGTACGCAAACTCCCATCCATCTTCTTTGTCAGGAGAAGATGCATCAGGATGCCTATTGGAAGTCTCTGGTCCTTCAGGATCCTTCGGTTGTCCCTCTCACAAAAAAAACATCTCTCTCATTCTCGGCCTCGCTCGACTCGCTCGCACCTCCTGCGCATTGACAAACCCTACACAACAGTAAACATCATCACCCGAAAAAGGGGAGATACCATAATGCTCTCCCTTCTTCTCTCCTTCCGAGTGCTCCCTCTTCCTCCGAGTTTCACTCGACGGACAAACACACATGTGCTGCATAGTAATAATAAAAAAGTAAAAAAATCGACCTAAGAATCTATGATTAAATAGGTTAAACTAGGGTTTTGCCCAGTACTACAGATCAAGTTCAAAAAAATCCAACTACAGGGTTTGATTTTGGCCTACTAATATAAAATTAAATAAGTTGAACTAGTATTCCTCTAAAAAATCATATTGGTATGCATTGTTTGATACTTTTCATAGCTAGAGTGCATCACAGATTTACGATTTCATGCTTTGCTTTGCCAATTTCGATTTTTTCTAACCACCTTCTGTTTGATTTCAAATTTAGGTCAAACTATCGGTGCCTGCTATGTGTTCTACTTAGATGCAGCGCGCGCACATGTTTTGCCATTGTTTTGGGCTTCCACAGATCTTTGGGGCATCCAAGTATTTAAGTTACCTTGTTTTTTTTGAATTGTAATTCATGTACCCTTCCTCCCAATTAAATTTGAAATACAAATGATTTAGCCCAAAAATAATTCAGTATATGGTTGCACACATGGATCGTTGGAAATTGACATCGTAGCTACCATGTATGTAGACCTGTGAAAATTGGATTGGTGGTAGTGTGCACACTTCATGCGGTAGCCACTTCATAGAAACACCCATTTAATTTAATTTTGCTCCTTTAATTTGGGAAATAATCAAAAGAAAAAAACACATTTATGAGTGGCAAACCCAAAAAAACTAGTTTGCAAACTTTATGGCAATGAAAATTTGTGTATATGTGCGAAAAATAGGGTCACGATGATTCAAAAGTTCACTTTGGTTCTTGTAGTAACCAGGCGCATATATATATGCACGTGGGAAATTGAAGGAGCAAGGCAAACACTCCAACATATGAATGGTGAGAGAACCCGTTAAACCACTTCTTAGTCACTCCAAAATGAAGCTTTTGGGAGGGTTTTTGAAATTTCCATGTTTGAAACCCAAAACCACTTCTCGTCGTGCTTGACTTCATAAGACAAAGTTTAGGGTTACGGGGTAGATACATGATTTTTCTGGTTTGAATATGTCTAGACCATGTTTATCAACTTGAATGCTTACTATATGACATAAGAAGACTATGTGCTTTGGTTTTCGTTTTTTTGAATTTTTATGCCAATTTGAATCTTGGTCAAATCCTAGGTTTGACCAAGATTTAAACAAGTTTAAAACATGAAAATGAAAAAGTAAGCCTGGATCCTTCTTAGTCACTCCAATATGAAGCTTTTGGGAGGCTTTTTGAAATTTCCATGTTTGAAACCCAAAACCACTTCTCTTCGTGCTTGACTTCATAAGACAGAGTTTAGGGTTAGGGGGTAGATACATGATTTTTCTGGTTTGAATATGTCTAGACCTTGTTTATCAACTTGAATGCTTACTATATGACATAAGAGAAGACTATGTACTTTGGTTTTTCATTTTTTTTATTTTTTTTTTGAATTTTTATGCCCATTTGAATCATGGTCGAATCATAGGTTTGACCAAGATTTAAACAAGTTTAAAACATGAAAATGAAAAAGTAAGCCTGGATCCTTCTTAGTCACTCCAAAATGAAGCTTTTGGGAGGGTTTTTGAAATTTCCATGTTTGAAACCCAAAACCACTTCTCTTCGTGCTTGACTTCATAAGACAGAGTTTAGGGTTAGGGGTAGATACATGATTTTTCTGGTTTGAATATGTTTAGACTTTGTTTATCAACTTGAATGATTACTATATGACATCAGAAGACTATGTGCTTTGGTTTTTCATTTTTTTGATTTTTTTGAATTTTTATGCCCATTTGAATCTTGGTCAAATCCTAGGTTTAACCAAGATTTAAACAAGTTTAACACATGAAAATGAAAAAGTAAGCTTGGATCCTTCTTAATCACTCCAAAATGAAGCTTCTGGGAGGTTTTTGAAATTTCCATGTTTGAAACCCAAAACCACTTCTCTTCGTGCTTGACTTCATAAGACAGAGTTTAGGATTAGGGGGTAGATACATGATTTTTCTGGTTTGAATATGTCTAGACTTTGTTTATCAAATTGAATGCTTACTATATGACATCAGAAGACTATGTGCTTTGGTTTTTTATTTTTTTGATTTTTTTTGATTTTTTATTCCCATTTGAATCTTGGTCAAATCCTATGTTTGACCAAGATTTAAACAAGTTTAAAACATGAAAATGAAAAAGTAAGCCTGGATCCTTCTTAGTCACTCCAAAATGAAGCTTTTGGGAGGTTTTTGAAATTTCCATGTTTGAAACCCAAAACCACTTCTCTTCATGCTTGACTTCATAAGAGAGAGTTTAGGGTTAGGGGGTAGATACATGATTTTTCTGGTTTCAATATGTCTAGACTTCGTTTATCAACTTGAATGCTTACTATATGACATAAGAAGACTATGTGCTTTGGTTTTTCATTATTTTGATTTCTTTTTTGAATTTTTATGCCCATTTGAATCTTGGTAAAATCCTAGGTTTAACCAAGATTATAACAAGTTTAAAACATGAAAATGAAAAAGTAAGCATGGATCCTTCTTAGTCACTCCAAAATGAAGCTTTTGGGAGGGTTTTTGAAATTTCCATGTTTGAAACCCAAACCCACTTCTCTTCGTGCTTGACTTCATAAGACATAGTTTAGGGTTAGGGGGTAGATACATGATTTTTCTGGTATGAATATGTCTAGACCTTATTTATCAACTTGAATGCTTACTATATGACGTAAGAAGACTATGTGCTTTGGTTTTTCATTTTTTTGATTTTTTTGAATTTTTATGCCCATTTGAATCTTGGTCAAATCCTAGGTTTGACCAAGATTTAAACAAGTTTAACACATGAAAATGAAAAGGTAAGCCTGGATCCTTCTTAGTCACTCCAAAATGAAGCTTTTGGGAGGGTTTTTGAAATTTCCATGTTTGAAACCCAGACCCACTTCTCTTCGTGCTTGACTTCATAAGACATAGTTTAGGGTTAGGGGTAGATACATGATTTTTCTGGTATGAATATGTCTAGACCTTATTTATCAACTTGAATGCTTACTATATGACGTAAGAAGACTATGTGCTTTGGTTTTTCATTTTTTTGATTTTTTTGAATTTTTATGCCCATTTGAATCTTGGTCAAATCCTAGGTTTGACCAAGATTTAAACAAGTTTAACACATGAAAATGAAAAGGTAAGCCTGGATCCTTCTTAGTCACTCCAAAATGAAGCTTTTGGGAGGGTTTTTGAAATTTCCATGTTTGAAACCCAAAACCACTTCTCTTCGTGCTTGACTTCATAAGACAGAGTTTAGGGTTAGGGGGTAGATACATGATTTTTCTTGTTTGAATATGTCTAGACCTTGTTTATCAACTTGAATGCTTACTATATGACATCAGAAGACTATGTGCTTTGGTTTTTCATTTTTTTTGTTTTTTTTTTTAATTTATGTCCATTTGAATCTTGGTCAAATCCTAGGTTTGACCAAGATTTAAACAAGTTTAAAACATGAACATAAAAAAAAGTAAGCTTGGATTCTTCTTAGTCTTTTGATTGCCTTTTTTGAACCACCTTTGATTTCAAATTTAGGTCAAAATCATGGGGGGTGGGGACGAGTTTGTTCCTTTTGGATGCATCGCTCGTATTTGCAAGTTTTTTGGGGGTCCTGCAAATTCAGGGTAGCATCATGCCCCCCCTCCCCACCCACTCCCCGCGCGGAAAAATTGTGTTAGGCAAGTAGTAGAATGGCATGACCAACAAGTTTCAAGTAAAATTTTGAATATAACCAAAATGTACCAATTGATAGATGAGCTAACTTGGCTTCATGGAAAAATACTTTCATGTAAATGAGTTAACTTGCCTTTCCCGCCATTGAATCCATTGGAAACTTTGTACTACTAATAATACAATATAATAAGCACCCGAGTTATTACACAACCAGGTCTGTTACTTACGTGTGGTTCCCATGCGTGAGATCCCACACTTCAGTGAGCACAAGTCATGTGCGGTAGGTAGGCAAAATCCCCAATCAATCCGGGTGGTGGCTGTTAAGGACCCGATCACATTTCTTGCTTTCAGACTGGGGTCCACCATGTAAAAGTTTGGTACTTAGATGTAATTTCCTGTTTATTTTTTGTCCTATTGTAAACTGTGCTCTGATGCGTATTGCAAGTCTGGGTCCTTCAGGATCCTTCGGTTATCGTTCTCTCATAAAAAAATCTATCTCATTCTCACCCTCGCTCGCTCGACTGTCGCTCGCTACTTTTCTTTTAGCATGGCAGCAAACCACACTGTGATCCAACATCACGAAAAGGAGAGACACCATAAATAACAGCGGCCCCGTTACTGCTCTCCCTTCATCTCCTTCCGTGTGATCCCTCTTCCTCCGAGTTTCACTGGACGGGCAAACACACATGTGCTGCATAGTAATAATAAAAAAGAAAAAATCGACCTACGAATCTATGATTAAATAGGTTAAACTAGTGTTTTGCCCAGTACTACAGATCAAGTTCAAAAAAATCCAACTACGGGGTTCGATTTTGGCCTAGTAATATAAAATTAAATAAGTTGAACTAGTATTCCTCTAAAAAATCATGTTGGTATGCATTGTTTGGTTCTTTTCATAGCTAGAGTGCTTACTCCCTCCGTTAGGGATTATAATGCTAGCACACATCCCTAGATCATCAATTTAATTACGACATAATATGAATTTTACGGCACAATAATTATATCATTACAAACTAGACCATTGGAACTTTTTAATCGTATATTTTGTGTAATATATATCGTCTATTAGGTTGGTCAATTTCACAACTTAGGTATACTTGTCTGCCTTGTAATATCCCTAACGGATGTATAGTACATCACAAATTTTTGATTTCTTGCTTTGCTTTGCCATTTTACGATTTTGTCGAACCATCTTTGGCTTGATTTCAAATATAGTTTAAACTATCGGTGTCTGCTATGTGTTCTACTTAGATGCAGCGCACGCGCATGTTTGGCCATTAATTGTTTTTGGCTTCCACGCATCTTTGGGGGCGTGTCTACGTATTTACCTTTTTTTGAATTGTAATTCATGTACCCTTCCTCCCAATTAAATTTGAAATAAAACTGATTTAGCCCAAAAATAATTCAGTATATGGTTGCACACAAAGATAATTCATGGATCGTTGGAAATTGCCATTGTAGTTACCATGTCTCATATGGAGACCTGTAAAATTGGATTGGTGGTAGTGTGCACACTTCATCCGGTAGCCACTTGATAGAAAACACCCATTTAATTTAATTTTGCTCCTTTGGGAAAAAATCAAAAGAAAAAAAATATTTATGAGTGATAAACCCAAAAAACTAATTTGCAACTTGATGGCAATGAAAATTTGTGTGTATATATATATATGTGCGGAAAATAGGGTCACGATTCAAAAGTTCGCCTCAGTTCTTGCAGTAACCAGGTGCGTATATGCACATCGGAAATTGAAGAAGCAAAGCAAACTCCCAACATATGAATGGTGAGAGAACCTGTTAAAGGTTCCTCTAACAAAAAGGTCATGGTTGGTATTTTTTCCCTAGCTATGTAGACAATGATGAACAATCGCTTGATTTCAAATTTAGGTCAAAATCATGGGGGGAGGGGACGAGTTTGTTCCTTTTGGATACATCGCTCGTATTTGCAGGTTTTTTGGGGGTCCCGCAAATTCAGGGTAGCATCATGCCCCGCTTCCCACGCCAACACAAACAGAGTTCAACACAACCTAATTAAGCAAGGTTCAACACAAACATAGTTCAATAACCCCTAATTAAGCTAATATGTTCACCACAAACGCTGCTGAGCAGCAAACATAAACAGAGTTCAACAAAAGATGCTGCTTTTGAAGCAGTAGCAGAGACAAACATGCACAATAGTTATTTACCATCTTCTTCCTGTCGCCTCCTCCCGGTCCCGCTTCTTCTGCTTCTTGCTGCCCATACCTTTAACATTCGATGGCTTGGGTTTGGGAGGAGGCACACGACCGGTCTCGATAGCTTGGTTCAATTTCTTCCTTAGGAATAGCCCATATGCCATGTGGTTGGCTATGAAGCCAGATCGGTTAACAGTTTCCCAACATTGACACAGCCGGACCCACAGCCTTCGGCATGCTGCAGGATGCTTTGAAAGTCCACCTTTATGCTCCTTGTGCAGAAGGGGCAGCTGTTCCTGGCACCAATCCAGGGTTCACTCCAATACTTGTCGAACTTCCCCGCCTTAAGATTGTTGAGAGTGGCCCTGACCTTCCTATGACGCGACTCGACATTGCTGTCAACATCATCATTAGTAACTTGATACATGCCAAATAAACAGGTGAAGCAAATATGTAGCAGTTGCAACTAATACTGAATAAGAATCCTAAAAAGATTCTGACACTAATTCAAAATCCTATAGGCAAAAAAACAAAAACAAGGGAGAGACCATAGCGCAAATCAATCCAGGGCTATGTTGAATAAGGGAGAGAGGTGAATCGGAACATACTTCCTCCTCCTCGTCGACGATATTCTCGTCGAAGGTCGGCGGCGGCTCAAAGATGAGTTCAACCTCGTCCTCGTCATCTAGCGGATGCTTCCCAAGAGAGTGGACCCATCTACCAACAGCATCGGATGCCGATGAGCGACCGATGGCCCGACCTTTGGCAATGGCCTCCGCTTCGTCTTTGGCATCCGCTGCGTCGATGATCGCCGCCCTTGCGGCCATGCGTGCTGCGGTCGCGGCTCTAGCCGCCTCCTCTGCGGCTAAGGCCAGCTGCGCGGCTTTCGCTTTCACTGCGTCGACAGCGTCGGTTGGGCTCTCCATCGGTGGAATGGGAAGGGGAAGCGAAGAGAGGGTTTTTTCCTAGTCCGCGGAGAGAGGGAGTGTGGGGACGTGAAATGTATAACTGATGATATTTCGAGATTTGGGAGACATAGCACGAACGGGCAGATGGACAGCGCGTGGGCAAATTACCTCATACTGCCTCTGCCCTAGAAAGAGCGTACGTGTGGGTTTTCAAGGCATATTAAGGATTTTATTATTACATTGGGAAACTGTCATCGACCATCTCTCACCTCTTCAACTTTTCCACCTCCAATGAGCTAAATGCATGTAGTAAATAAGAAAACCATATTATGCTAAATACTACTACCTCCATCCCAAAGCGTAAGGCTTATATTATTTTTAGAAAGTCAAACTATGTCAAGGTAAACTAAGATTTTACCAAAAATCATTATCATGCAAAATACAAAATTAATATCAATACATAGACAATGAAAAATATTTTGGTCTGGTATCTACAAAATATTATATTAGTTGATAGATTGTTCTAAAATTCTGGTCAACCTTTACTTGGTTTGACTTTTCAAAAAAAGACTTAAGCTTTGTGATGGAGGTAGTACTAGTCGTGAAGAAACTACATCCCTTGTGATGAGAAACAAATATTTTTTACTACCACTCTTTTGTGGACAAATTTTGAAGTGCATTGCAAAAAGAGAAGTACACTCTTTTATGGACAAATTTTAACCCTAAACACCCACTTATTTCAGGATGGAGGGAGTATAGCCCAACTTGTTTTTTTCTTCTGGGCACTACACTTTTTTCCTTGTGCAATGCTCGGTTCTACCCTTTGTCTCATTGTAATGGTCACTTTAAGTCAATTTTTCCCACACACATGTATTTTGTAATTTTCTACAGTGTTGACCGTGCTACTAATATTTGTTTTAATGCGCCAAAAACAAAATTTTATTTTCTAAGTGCCAAATTAATCTAGGGTTGGTTGTGAACCGGCGAACAAAATGATAGCCCAAAAGAGGAACACCCCAAGGTACAAAATCTAGCATATATGCATGTTTCTACGTACATATGACCCTGGGTTTGTAGATAAAAACATTCATATAGGCCGCTTACTATTAATATACATAAGTTTCTGCTGATTCTCTTGGTTTAGGTATATATATGGTTAGGCATCACTACTAATTCAGAAAAAAACAAAAAATGTAAACCCTTCAAGTGAAGTCATTTTAAGTGACCTAACAACTAAAATTCAAACATGCATGGCCTATATTTGGAGGTTTTCCCAAAACTCCTTACGAGAACGAGCTACTTCATGCCAAAAGATGCATGTATTTAGACTTGAATGAGCTAGCTAATGGCTTTAAGCATAAATAGTTTTTCTATAATTGAGGTCATGCATGTTTGAGACACTATAGTGTACCTTGTATTGAAAAAAATATTAGACGAATTGGATTTTCCATTTTCTTCTAACTAAGACCCATTTTATATTTTCTTAGTGTTGGTAATGATTTATATGTGAAGCACGTACCAAAAAATAAAGGCAAAACCAAAGTGCAACACAATATGGTTCAAAAATTGTAGACCACTTACTCCACACAGATCATTTATTACATGTTTGTGAAAATATTCTTAGGTTGTACCAAAAAGTTATATATGGAAGTTATCACCGATCTCATTAGATCAGGTGTAACTAACTAAAAAACTAAAAATGAAACCTTCACAAGTTTTTATCGTCTGACGCGACCTACCATCTATGAAAAACTACAAATATATACCGTTTAAGATTACAGAAGTGCATGCACTTTTTTTGTGTGTAGAAGGTGTTTTATTAGGTACTACCTCCATTCGAGATTATAAGAGACCATCACGTGTTCATATATAGATTGTCAGTTTGACCAACATAACTTCAATCATATGTACAACACTCAAATTACACCATTAGAAGTAGAACATCTGAACTTTGTAATGGTATATATTTGTAATATAAACATTTGTATTATGTTGGTCAAACTGACAATCTAGGAACACATGTTGCCCTACTAATTAATGTCAAACGGATTGATGCAGTAAGCGGGAATGGTGTGCTTTGATTAGTTGAGAGCTATGTCATGCGGATCGATCGGTCCACTACCCAGAGCTATATGACACAGATCGGTCCTCTCCCCACCGTTGTTCCTCTTCGATCCAGCGGCACGAAATCCTCTATTTCTCTCTCAGCCTATCCTTCCTAGCCTCCTCGATCTGAATATTTTTGTGAAAGTTCAATTACAAACTTTCGATTTTGACCAATCTTTGAACAAAAAAACCCACCTTGATCAGAGTACCTCACCATGTATCAAGTCAGTTAAGAAACCTCTCCAAAAAACCTTCTATGGATTTTTTACATAGCCTTTCATTTTTTAGTGTGAGTTTTAGATTTTTTTAGGAAGTTCAATTACAAACTTTGAAATTTACGCAGCCCCACCTGTCAGGTGTTAGCAGATAACGGTTTACATGTTGACCAGATGGCACCGTGCCTGTACTTTGGAGCAGTTGTGAGAGATTCAAGGAAGAGAGTGGGGAAAAGTGAAGCACACTTTTTTCGGCAAATGGCATTTTTAGTCTCAAAATCGTAATTAAAATTGGCAAATGGCATTTTTAGTCTCAAAATCGTAATTAACAACGGCTAATTATTTTTCGGCCGGATTAGTGGAGTGCTTCGTATATAATAGTGGCTAACTAACAGCCGTTCCACCACATTCCACCGATTCGGTGGAATGGGTGCATTCCGCATATGGGGAGAATATTCCCTTTCGAGGAACCACTCGGTTCCGTTCCATTCCACAACCGAACACAAGAATTGGCTCTAGGTGCGGAACGGTTCCGTTCCATTCCACTCGGTTCTAGAACCGAACACACCCTTGTTAGATGGACAAAACTGAGCAGAAATAAGAAAATGAGGGACACGAAAATAGAAAACCCCAGAAAAAATCGGAGCAAGGATTCGCGAGCAAGGCTCGCAGATTGATTGAGCACCTGACGGAAGAGTTGAGCGCAGAGGATTACTGTCTAGCAGAAAGTTATATTTTCGGACAGAGGCTGTCAGTCCTCCCTGCAGACTGCCCTAAGCAAGCATAGCAATTGCAGAGGTACCGACGAAAGCCAACGGGACCACAATTGACATACAGAGTAGGTGATACATGTCTCCCGCTTCGCCCTAGAATTTCTCTCTCTCTCTGACACACACACACAGAGAAGGCCCTCGAAGGACCTGGAGTAGGCATTAGAACAGCGACGGGTCTACATTTACAGAATGACCTCGCAAAGAAATTAAAATGCACAATCGTCCCTATGCTTTCCACATAACACCCAAATAGCTATTGCGAAACACGACACGACAGAGTCCAAATTCTCCCAAATAGCTATCTACTAGGCATTTCGGCATCCATGAGATTATGCGGCATATGTTTTGAGCATGTGCCCCAAAGTAGGAGATATACCAAAATCTATTCAAATTAGAATACAAATAAGCAAAAACACATACATACAAATATAACTTCATGTCATGATAAATCTTCATATCACATTAATAGCGATCCTATAGGTTGAATAAAAATTTGTGTCAATTTTTCAGATGAATCCATCCATTCATATTCATACAAAAGATGGCTAGGGTGTGGGATTTCTAATAAGTTTTGGTCACGACAACTGTATTTATTTGTCCCAAATTTAGGAGGAACATCTACAATATATATAGTTCAAATGCGAGTAAAATAGGCCAGACATAAATCATCAAGAATAAAACCAGATTTAGCCACAGTTCGAGATGATTTGTCATATCGTATAATTATTCGCCATCCAATATATGAGTTCTACTAATTAAGTTGGAAAATTGAAGTGGGAAAACATTACATTATTATTTATAGTAGCCTCTTAAAAACTAGCATTTTGTAGTCAAACATATATATGGTCACTATCTACATTGTTAGAAATTAAACCAAATCCAAGTCATACATACATGCTGATATATATAGCATTATTTTATGAAACCATGCATAATCCAACTCTTAATATTTCCAAGCACATATTCATATAGCTTGGGGCGATTTTTAAGTTAATTTGTACATTCATGCATATGGTGCATGCCATTCTAGGTAGATACCAGCAGGTTAATAAGTCCGAACATTCGTGTCCCAGTTTTGTGGGCCAACATTTAATATATGCCCATACTAATTGTTCCAATTTGAGTAATAAATCGGCCATGCATAACTCGATGAAAAGTAAATCCAAATACAACTACAAGTTAAAAAATGGTCACACTACATAGTTTCTCATCGTGTGTCCACTTTATATACATGTGAAAATTTCATGAGAATGGCATAGGTTTGCACCTTATTCACTTCGTAGTTTTTGTGCGTTTCACAAAAAACACATTAATTAAGACATCTTTTCAACTAATATATGTCGTAGGAGTGCTTTAATTAATTATGTGAGTTCTCATGTGCAATGCACGTGTAACTTACTAGTATATATATAGTCCGAACACAAGATTATATTTAAAAAACAATAATGGCAGTTATATTCCATAAAGTGGGAATATTTTAAGCATATGTAAAAGATTGTAGCTAGAATGATGGTGAAGTGTGTTTTGAGGACTATGCATAGCTAGTGTTCATGGTGCAAAAGGCTAAGAGCAGCCAATATGTTGTCTCCACAAGACCTATATACGTACCAGAAGGAAAAAAATAGTCGATAAGGTTGTCTATTTACTAGTTCAGGTTATCCACAAGAACATTTCTTATGCATGGGTGACCTATAAGCAGCTTGTGGGCCATCCACAAACAATAGAAAATAATTTACCTCCCCTTCCCCTCTCATGCATGAGTACACCAATAGCACCTGCACACACACACACACACACACACACACATATCAATTGGGGCACCATGGTGCCTAGGCACAATACATCATGACCGTACAATTACATCATGGGTTTGAGATTGCATCATAGGTGTATAAAGGAGAGAAAATCACTTTCCAAATATCAGCAGGAGTGAGAATGCACTTTCCATTTATCAGAAATAGAGACAAATCACTTCCTAGTTTGCTGTGCAGGTTTCCTTTTATGATTTGTGGTGCCTAGAGGCACCTTGGTGCACCAGTTAGTTTACCTATATATATATATGTGTGTGTGTGTGTGTGTGTGGGTCCCATCTTAATGCTAAGCTTGACTTCATAGCGGGAGACATCACAATTAAGATAAGTGTGGGACATATCTTATTGCAAAAGTTCACACTATAGGTGATGCCCTAAGGTCATCCACACTATATATGTTGTCCACTAGACCTACCCACAAAGGAAAAAGTAATAGATAGGTTGTCTATATATTATACATTAGTGGAGGTTGTTCAAAAGGAAAAATTCTTATTGGGTGACTTACAAGCAGCTTGTGTGGGTTGTCCACAAGCAATAGAAAATAAATTCTCTCTCCTTCCTCTCTCAAGCATGAGGGTAAACCAATATCATTTGTGGGTCCCATCTTAGTGCTAAGGTTCAGTTCTCTATACCCCCATTTTTAATATAAAATATAATATAATATGGTAGTTTTTAACTGTGCATTAGAGCATCAATCCTAGCTTATGGGTTGCAGAATCTTGAACGACTAACTTTAGCGGGATTCGCCAGTGCTCTGCATCATCGCAATTGTCTAGGTGCCTCTAAACGTCTAGAACCATCGCTTTCCTTTTTCTAGAAAAAGATGCCCGACCAATGCACATATGGGCCATATTGCAGAGATGGTGTTTTTCAATCATCAATCTTGGGATTTGCCTATCTATATGTCCAACAGTTGATATTCAAAGTTATCCGTACAATATATAGTGGTATAGATTAGCATCTTTAGAAAGTGTTTTTCAAACAAATCCAACGATACTAATTACCTACAATACAATGAAGATTTTGTTGCTCTTTTTCTTGGTGAAACTTCATCTTGGAATACACGTGTGCATTATTCATCGAAACAGAGGTAGTAGCACAACCTCCATCCCAAAGCTTAAGGGCTTATTTGATTCATATATAGGATTCATATAGGAATTATGTAGGATTTAGATCATATGTGAATTTTGCCACACTAGTTGTTTGATTCATAGGAACATATCCTATAGGAATCTTGCAGTTCAAATCCTATAAGAATAAAACATTAGGTCATACCTCATGGAAAATTTCCTTTGGCACAATCAAACACAACTCATCTTCCTATATGATTCAACTAGCCATGACATCTCAATCCTATGTTTTTCATATTTCTATGGTTTTCCCATCCTATGAATCAAAGTAGCCTTAGGGCTTATATTTATTTTTAGAAAGTCAAACTGTGTTAAGTTTGACCAAGTTTTACCAAAAACCTTTAACATGCAAAATACAAAGTTGAGTCAATTCATTTGAATCGGAGGGAGTACATTTGACGTTATGGTACTCTTTGACAGCTTCTTGGCACTATCTTTTTTTTGAACCAAACTTCCCCCTTCACGAAGCTTTTATTTTGGGATAGAGCTTAAGTGACTTGATACATCCATATATCTAGACAAAGTTGAGTCAATTCATTTGAATCGGAGGGAGTACATTTGACGTTATGGTACTGTTTGACAGCTGCTTGGCACTGTCTTTTTTTTGAACCAAACTGCCCCCTTCACGAAGCTTTTATTTTGGGATAGAGCTTCACTGACTTGATGCTTCCAAGTCTCACTATGACTTGGTGCCACCATCCACCATCCATCTCAGATCCAACATATGCGATCGACTCGGAATTTAAACTAAATAATTATAATTGGTCAGAAATATTTGAAAAACTTCTAGTAAATCATGCATATTTCGATTTATATTTTGGTGAAGTTTCATTCGATTTGAATCAAAGGTTTGTGAGCAAATATATATTTAGTTTAAACTAATGCTCGAATACGTAAAAAGCTATTTAATCACAAGCTAGTCGTCCGAATGGGATGAAATATTCACAGATTTTAGAACAAGGCATCTACATTTTACTGGAATTTTTTCAAAATTTTCTGAATAGTTTTTGTTTTTAGGTTCGAAATAAGAGATAGTTTGGAACGTTGGATCTCAAATGGATGGTAGATGGTGGCACCAAGTCACAATGAGACTTGGAAGCATCAAGTCACTGAACCTCTGTCCTTTTTTTTGAAAAACTGCAGAGCCGCTGATGTTGCCGTTTTTTCCCCCAAAAATGGGTTGTGCATCTATGGTTGCATACGGCTGATGCCGATTCTTAGCAACCAAGCTCTTCCTAGAAGTAGTATCCATACTCCAAGGCATATAAAAAAGAACCCATCCCGTTCTCGTGTTCCCGATCACTCTTCTCTGAAGATGGAGGAGGCCCTCTTCTTGTGCCCCCTCTGCCTGCTGCCCTTCAAACCCCCCATATCCAAGGTCGCTCCCTTCCGATTTCATTCTTAGGTTCATCTGTGAGAAATGTCAATGACAATTGATGCCACGTACGTTGTTCCGTGCAGTGCAAGGGCGGTCATATGGGCTGTCGGCGCTGCGTCGGCGAGCTTGCGCCGAACCCGTGCAAGAAGTGCGAGCAGCCGGCGAGATTGCCGCCGTCGAATCGATCTGGGACAAGATTGCCGCCGTCGAATCGATCTGGGGCAATGGTCAAGTGCGTCCACGAAGGCTGCCAGAGCTTGGTCGCCTCCAGGGAGTCCTACGACCACTATATCGCGTGCCCGCATGGTCCGTGCGGATGCACAGAGGCCATCAAAACCGGCTGCAGCTTCATCGGCCCGCCGCGGGAGCTCCTGGTACACCTCCAAGCATCCCACTCCATCCCAGTGTTTACGTTCTAGTATGGCATACCCGCCTGGTGCATAGTTCGTGTTCCGGTACAACCGCACGGACACTTGTTCATCGGCCGTGGGGAAGAAGATGGTACCGTGTTCGCCATCACCGTTGGCGCGCTCGGCCCGACCACCATTGTGTCCTGTGTGTGCATCAGGTCGGCCGCGTGCTTGTTGCCGATGTACAAGGCGCAGCTGCTGGTGATTGGTCCGCCGGCGCCGGCTCCGGCTGGGACTAGTGACCTCTCAATGGACACCTTGATGGCTGTAATCGAGCCGGCGAGCTCCCCGACGCCTAGCTCGATCGTGTTGCAGCAGCTCACTTCTTTCCTGGCGGTGCCGCCCCGTTACGCGAAGCAGAATGGAGGGCAGCGTGTGTTGCCTATCTGCGTTTGCATCAACAAGAAGGTTATACAATAATCTTCGTTTAGTCATACTGCAATCACTAGTAACATATGGGTCTTCAATGTCGGTTTGATACTGACGTTTGAGAAATCCGTCAGCGATTGTCTTTTTCTATGACGATACGGCGTTTTCGCGTCACAGATGGCGTTTTGGGCCGCTCGGTCCGAAAAATTAGTGATAGGCGAGGTCTAAACGTCAGCGATTGTGCAGAAATGAGAGTCGCGGGTGGTGGGCGGCCTGAACTGCGAAGTCAGCAGGGGGGGCGTCACAACAACTGGGCTTCGGGCCGGTGGACACACCTGACCCACACTCTGCACGCTTCTGTTCACGTACTTTTCTGTCTGCCTGCACAACAGTCCAAGGTCTGCAGCACTGGGACCCATATTTGTAAGGGGAGACAACCACTGTCTGCACACATGTACCTGGCCTGCAGCACTCGGGTCCGCATGTCAGGTACCGACACGACCCACCTGCATGGGGCCGCCCGTTCCGACAGCCTCCCAGCATGCGAAGTGGACCAGAACTGTCAGTACCACCAACATGGCCTCCACATGTCAGTTGCCATGCCAAATTTTTTTGCGCACGTGCCATCACAAGTGTCTGCTTGCCGTCAATTCTGGACGCATGGCCCCGCAGGTCAGAGCCTGCTGGGACCCTTCTCTGAGAGTTTTGGTGGGTCCGGCATGCCAGAGATCTATGGGGCCCACATGTCAGAGCCAGGTGGGACCCACGTATGACAGTTTTAGTGGGTCCAGCATGCCAGAGATCTGTGGGGTCCGCATGTCAGAGCCTGGTGGGTCCCAGCATGCCCGAGCTTGGTGGGCCCAACCTGTCAGAGTGTGGACCCAATATGTCAAAACTTGTGGGGCCCGTATGTCAGAGCTTGGTGGGTCCCTGGTCCCATTCCCGTCGGGCCCACATGTAGCCGTGGGACCTACTAGATTCACTAGGTGTCCCACCTGTCAGCTACGCATCGTGGTGTCCTTGGGTCAGATTGGCTGACTAAAGGCCCAAGGCCAATTTATTCAGGTCAAAACAAGACATGCAGAGGAAATTACTGGGCCAAAGGCCAATTTATTCAGGTCGAAACAAGACATGCAGAGGAAATTACTAGGCCTAAATTACTTGAACCAATTCCAATTTATTCAGGTTGAAACAAGACACACAGAGGAAATTACTGGGCCCAGGGCCAATTTATACAGGTTGAAAGAAGACAACGTTGAGTTAATTACTGGCCCTAAATTACTGGGCCCAAGGCCAATTTATTCAGGTTGAAACAAAACACACATAACAGCCCAGATTATATTCAAAGCCGAATAACGACCCAATGGCTTATCCTGGAATCGCATCCCCCGGTAACATTGATACAACAAAAGCTGGTCTCTGATTAAAAAAAATTCCTAGTAGCATCACGCGTAGGGCTCTGTGTGACACTTGCCAAACTTGACGGGAAAAAAACTTGCAGAATCACCCATACCGTCAGTCCGACGGATAGCCATCGTAGTAATCATAGTACGTGAAACCTAGCTCGCCATAAGGCTGCACCCTCTGTAGTTCAGATAACTCGATGGTTCTGCAATACTCGGCCAATATCTCGTCAAGACGGAAAGGGCCTACATGTTTCTCCAGAGAACCTACTCCATAGCCAGGAACATATTCCGGCTCCTCTTGCCACGAGAGACCCTCGTCATCATAAGCTCTAATCTCGGATAAATCTGCGCAGTAGATGCTGCCGGATTGGACGGTGTGGACCTTGCTGGTGTCAACGGAGATGCACCTGTTCCGGCCGACGAAGATGGAGCGGCTGCCGATGCTTCTGACCGGCTCTAGGACGCGCATTTTGGTGTCCACCCGGTATACAACAGGTTCGCCATTGTAAACCCGCCCGCTCAACACATACAACAGCTCCCCCTCAGACTCCACAAGGTAACACAAATTGGCTGGGTATTCGATGGGCAGAGTTGGTCCAGAAATGCTGGCGCTCATCCTCAGAGTCCTTGCTGAGCGTAGCAATTGAGTTCCTTCATCGGCGGGGTAAGTCATGCTTGAAATGATGTAGCCGTATTTATCTGTTGTGAATATATCGCCTGCATAGTAGGTGATGCTGTGGAGAACTCCAAAGCAACTTGCTGCCCTGTACAATGCTTCTCCAAAGCCTAATGCGGAGGGCCCTTCCTCGGTGCTCTGATCAGCCCACCGCAAGCTACAATTTTGAAGGTCTGATACGAACACCATGAGCGGGGACGTCATCACGACGACGGAGGACAACTCTTCCGCTGGTATCTGCGCCTTCAGGCGTAACATGAAACCAGTTAAGGGGTTGAGCACCCGAGTCTTGTACGGCTGCACTCTCTGCCTTAGCACAACGAAGCCGCCAGTTGTGGCGACAAAAAATACCTACTTAGAGGTGAGAATTAGAGCTTTAATCGAAGAAAAATATCGATAACGGCAAATATATACTGAAATGAACAGGCTCAGTTCTTAAAAGGAGAAGCAAAGAAAAACTTAAGGTAACACAGGACCGGCAATATTTAACTCAATAAACTAAAGTCGTGCGGATGCAAATTAAACTATATATGTGAAACTGTTGCATATGGCGAAGAATCACCTGCGGATGATACCGGAGATCTTCTTCCGCAGGCAGCGGCCAGTGATCAGATTCAACAATGTGACACCGCCCTCGCCCACGTCAGAAAGGGAGTGCTCAAGAATTATCCACTTCACAGGCTTAAATTTGGGCGCTCGTGTGGTGCGGCGCCAGCAACCGCATACTGCACGGAAAGAGGTGTAGTAGTCGAGGTCATCCGTGGACAAGAAGATGTCACCGATCTTCTTGATGAGGTCGTTGGGGAGATCGCGCCAATCCACATCATTTCCCATACCTTGGAGATGGCCGGCCATGGCTGTACGAGGGTTTTCTTATGTGAATCGGTCGGTGAATGGAGAGTCGTGGTGGAAATGCTTCCCGAGGAACTGCTTAATAAAGGGACCTTGGAAAGTTGAACCCCTGAAGTAGTGTGAAAGTGGAAAGTTGAACCACTGAAGTAGTGTGAAAGCGTCTGTAGCAACCGAACCGGCTTAATATTTTTATGTTATCTGGATGTTCCGTGCGCCACAGAGTTCAACAATTCCTGAGGCAACATTATCTCCTACAAACGATCTGCAAAGAACTACGAATATTCAGAGATAACAGAAAACTACAGTACTAACTACATGTCAATCTGTCATCGCATCCCTGTTGGCTTCCTCTCCTCTCTTTCTCTAAACACGCATAGCAAATTAGCAGTGCATATCACTATTCACTACAACAACTCTAACACCAGCAGAAATCTATGCATAGTGTGCAGCTGGGCAGATAAGTTCAACAAAGAGCTCCTACGCGACGCTGGTGAGGACGCCGCTCGGCCAGAGCTCCTACCCGACGCTGGCGAGGACGATGCCGCTCGGCTAGAGCTCCTACGCGACGCTATCCTAAGAGGGCGACGCTCGACCAGAGCTTCTACGCGCCGCTGGCGAGGACGACGCCGCTCGGCCAGATCTCCTAGCTACGCGAAGCTGGCGAGGACGCCGCTCGGCCAGACCTCCCACCCCGACGGCGCAATCCTCCCGACGCTGGCTAGCTAGTTTATACCCCCTCCCCTAAACACCATACCTTGGGCCGGCGGGCAAGTCAACGATGGCAACCTCGCGGTCGTCCTCCAAGTTCCAACGTCTTTGGACGGAGTGCCGGAGCCTCTAAACTCGGTCAGTAATTCATTTCGACACTGTCGCGTGGGCAATGTCGACCGAAATTGGCGAACTTATATGGATTCAGATTTAAAGAGTTATTTATCGGTTGAGTCCTCCGCCGTCCGATTGTATAGTGATTGGTGCATAAGAGTTGCAAGTTGGAACGCATGCAACTGAGCCTTTTCAACCGAAGTTGGGAAAGGAATTAAGAAAAAAGCTCTGTATATCTCATATTTTGTTGACCAAATTAATGTTCAAAGTTTTTCTGCACGTGTGTATTACTATTTAAACCTGTATGGACATAGTATTTTTTCGGTTGCCATCTACAAGTATAAAATACAGTATTAAATATCACGTTGGAGTTTGGAGAATGTATTTCTCCACACCTCTCTATCCAAAAATAAAATTCTTGCGGGCTTACATAGTGCAGATGGTGTGCATGGCAGCCGTCCAAATCAGACCATGCATGCATCTTTGCAAATGATGCAGAGACTAGAGATTCCCCTTTTCGAAAAAAAAATTCCACGAAGACACAAAACTACTGTTATCACCGCTTTTCAAGCCTGATGGTATTCCTTTCTCAATTGAAAACACACAGCATAATTACCAGCAAGATCAATTCACCTGTAAGATCAATTCAACTGTACGAAAACTTAACTAAGATCAGCTCACCACAAAAAGACTACCAATTACCTTCACACCATTAAATCACATGTTAACTACTTAAGACAAAGGGTAGCTTGTCATGAGCAGTATACACGCTTCAGCACATTTTGACATGGCGGTACCAGCTTAAGGATTGAAGGTTCCACCAGCTGGAAGATTAGAGAGTAGATGACCATGGGATACCTTCCATTGCTGCACAAGTCTATTCCAATCAGCATTGCTAATCGAGCTGGTGGGGCTTACTTTTATCATGGCGGTACCACTTTCAGGATTAAAGTTACCAACAGCTGCAAGGCCATAAAGTAGCTGACCATCCTCTGGGGATAAACTCCAGTGCTCCAAGAGTTTGTTCCAGTCAGCATTGCTCATAGAGCGGATAGGGCTTTCCTTCGGCAGGGTAGTACCACCTTCAGGAATAACGGTTCCACTAGCTGGAAGGCCTGATTGTAACTGACCATGAGATGCCTTCCAGTGCTGCACAAGTGTGTTCCAGTCAACACTGCTGATCGACCTGATGGGATTTTCACTGAGCAGATGTTCATTAAACCGTTGTCTTTTGAGTTGGTACTGACGTAGTAGAAGGGCTCTTTGAAGTGACATTCTAGAGGCTACTTGTACTGGGGGATGATTTTTGTCTACATAAACACTTGCCTAATGACATGAGATAACATGCATAAGAATGACAATCTCTGAAAATTAAAAGCTTTATATAGACATAGATGGAGGCAAATGGAGGTAATAAGAACTTACCGCAACTCTGGTGCAGTATTCTGAGAGGAGCCCGATGTCTTTCTTGTATCTCTTTAAATTTGGACGTAGAGGCAATTCGCTGGCAAACTTTGGGGTGATTTCACACACAATTCTTCTGTTACTTGTTGCATGTCTATCAACTGATCCAAATGCTAAGCCTCCACTGGGCCTGATATATATACGTCTAACAGAGGGCGCCAGGACTGGCAATGATCTTTCTGGGCCTGGCTGGAGCGTGTTCACATCTGGAGGTGTCTGATTAGTTCCCTAGTAAGAATAACAACATGTATCAATCAAAAGAGCATGGTGGAAATTAATTTTCGTTTGCAAACAACTATAAATCTGCCAGTAGATCTAGCAATAAGAAATGTGTCAAGAACTTATTTTGCACAATATGTATAGAACCTCATAAAAACATTGAGGAAAGCCTCAACTGCAAGCACAGTATCATCAGTACAATGAAGAGATAGAAGGCCCAATAGTATTAATTAAGCAGCATAAAAAGTGGTAGAATTAGAGTTGGTTTTAGCAAACTGGATGCAGTAAGACTTGGTTTCAGAAATGGAAGAGATAGAAGGCCCAGTAGTATTAAGCAGTAGAAAACTGGATGCAGTAAGACTTGGTTTCAGAAATGGAACTGGGGCTTTGCCCTTTTCTTCTAAAAATAGTTAATAGTATTCATCTTTTCAACACTCGCTGGTAGCCTAATCATCGGACAAAGTGCGATCTATAGGGATTGAGGCCTCATAGGCAAGCACCACAACCAGTAGTATGAACAGAAGGCACTAAAGCAAGCAGCTTCGCAAGAGCCTGATACAATAATAGTGGAATTACAATGGGGATCATGGGGACAGGTAGAACCGATCAAATCACACTCTGGTTACACCTATCCCCATGAATGCCAATACTACTTGCAGCAGCGTGTTCATACTCATCGGAAATAATGAGCTACAAAGGACCTTCAGGCTTCAACCTGATCGACCAAGGATAATTTACTTGGCCTCAGACATCATCGGCCAAACGATCTCTTCCCAGAGAGAACAAAGCAGAGCCCAAATCAAAGTTCATGTCATCGTAATGCAGAAATGCGGGGTCTCTACCAACAAAGCTACATCTACATTAAGCCACTTTCTAAGTAACCGTGTTAATGATCTAAACAGCTCAGCTTAACCTATAGGATCCTACTACTTACAGCCATGATGCTGCTGACGAGGTGGCCGAAGCACCGGGGCGATGTGTCCGGTGAATAGGATGATGAAGTAAGGTGGTGGTGGATGTGACCGGAGGCAGATCTAGGGTTCGTCGAATTGGGGAAAACTGGATGTGTACGGTGAATATGATGATGAAGTGCTTGTTGTGCCGGCATTTTGTATGTAGTTCCTTGAATACCCTTGCGCACTCGCTGTGTTCAGGCATAACAGTTAATAAAACCAACGGGTAGAAAGGACATTTCTCGTTTGCCTGATATCCGAAAAACTAGGGGACATTTCGGTTATTCAAAATTCCCGCGCGCGCCAATTTAGGATCCTCGAATTTTTGGACAATTCAGACAGGTGGGTCCGCAATATGCGGGTCCTTCAGTCCACCTCATCTCCTTCTCTTCGCTACCCCCATTTGACTACAAATTTGGTCAACAAAATATGAGATACATGCCACAAAATTATACCATTGGATTCATATTCAAAAGAAGTTTTAAATAGAATATTTTTTGTGATATATACATCATATTTTGTTGACCAAATTAGTAGTTGAAGTTTTTTTTGAAATGTGATACCCCTGTAAACCGGTATGGACTATGGAGGGAGTAGAGTGGGAGCGGTCACTTCCAGATTGCATTATTACTCACTCCGATTCATATTACTTGACACTAATAAAGATGTATCTAGACACATTTAAATTATAGATACATCCATTTTAGTTGCAAATAATGGATAGGAAGGAGTACTACAAACATTTTGGAACATATCTGAAACATCTAGACAGCAAAATTATAAACAAGACTCAGTAAAAAAAAAAGCAGTGGACTAGTATAGTACTTTGCAGCAAACTGACAGTTTTTTTCAACTAATCAAAGTAACTACAGCTACATGTGCTTGCATATGCGAATGTAGAGATGCAGCTTCTTGGACGATCCATCACCAACGAGGTATGGCCCTGGCACCACGAGGAACGACATAAGCTCCTCAACCGGGACGGCGCCCGGCGACGCGCTGCTAGAAGCATAGGCAGCCATCCTCACGACATCCCGCTTGCAGTCGGCTTTCGAGGACAGCAGCGGGCCACGCGCCCACATCTTCACCCTGTACAACGGCCACACGGATGTGCGCACGCTGACGCGCACCAAAGACACGACAGTGGCCGAGCCGTGCACGCCGATGTTCACGACGAACACTGAGCCGTCCTCCCCTTGGATGACGATACGCCTGAACGGCGAACCCGGGCGCGTCATGGTCACCCGGAACTCTCTGGACATGCAATACTCCATCCTGTGCACCTGAATCGAGTGGGCCTCTGCGAGGTGGACGACGAGCGCTGACGGCGGGGCGGCGAAGTCGCAGACCGGCTCCGTGCAGGTGCACCAGCCGTGCGGGCACGCGATCTGGTGGCTGATGGACTCGTGGTAGCTGACGACGACCCCGCAGCCGTCGTGGGAGCACATGAGCTGTGCCATTCCAGCGATGTTGTACGCGATGATCTCCAAATTCCCATCGTTTATTTCCACGGTGTCATCCATCGCCGGCTCGTGGTTGAATGCGAAGCCGCGTTGCTCTGCGTCTGGCAATGTTTACTGGGAAGCTCGCCGACGGTCGCCGGCGGCAGGCCTGATACCACCCTGCAACTGTACAGATCAAAGTACGTGGAATAACAGTTTAGCACAAGTGAAACCAGCAAATAATTAACAAGAATAAAAATGAGCGATGGAGTCTGGGAGGAAAAGGGAGCGACCTTGTACAATGAACCTAGGGGAAATCGATGTAGTCTCGAAGGAAAAGCGAGCGACATTTAAAACCCGTGGGTGGCCTGGGTGGTGTAGCATGGTTGCGGGAATGAAACGGACGTTCTCCACCCTTCGTTCTCGATTGGACGTTCGAGATTGACTCATATTTGAGCTAAAAAATAAAAACTGCTCACAAAAAATGAAAAAATTACAGAAAATCAAAAATGTTTCTTTGTATATTATGTGAATTTTTCGTACCATTTGGATCAATAGTTTAGGAATAAATGACTTTTAAAGCTAAAAATCATAAATAGCTATTCATTTATAAACCATAGATTCAAATGTGATCAAACTTTCACAAAACTACTCATCCATGCATTTTCGATTTACTTGATTTTTTTCAATTTTTCTGAGCAGTTTTAGTTTTTTCATTCAAATCTGAGGCAATCTGGTACGTCCGATCTATTATGAATGGTGAATGATCCACGGGTCGCAGCCTCGCAGGCGGCAGGGCTGATACCACCATGCAACTATTTAGTCAGGTCTAGCCCAAATTTGATGATTCTTGGTGTAAATCTATCCTCAAACTGTTAATTAAATATAATTTTGGTCCTTGGCAATGGTTTAATGATGGTTGACTGGATTTTTACTCTTTTTCTGCCATCGTGGATAAAATTGACCGATCTAATCTACATGGGACCGTTTGTCCTCAGTCAACAAAATAGAAGAAATCTCCTTGCCCTAAAACACATGTTCGTCACCTCCGCCATTGTTGCTTGGTGCAATCGTCCTCACTAGTATTACGATTGCTTTCTTCCTTTCATCCCGACGCAGAAGCCCTCTCATGTCTGGCGCTTATTATGCCTTTTCCGCCCGGCTTATCAACCCTCATATAGTGTCAGGTGCCACCACTAGGTGTTGGCGAAGTGTCAGGGTTACTACGTGCTAAATGGATAATGATCACGATCTCGCCGGTGAACGTTCGTAATACACATACTATTACGGCAAACATATAGTGATAATTTGTTTTTGGTTATATTAATTATTAATTAGGTTGATCCAATTAAAGCCCCTATTTTTACCACAAATTAAGGGGAGTTTTCTATATATATAATTAAGTGACCCCTAAAATTGATCGGGTTTTTTGAGGCTGATCATTAGTGGGTTCCCCCACTGTGCATATTTTTTAAAATTTTAAAGTCTGTAAAGTACAAAATGTTGTTGCTATAGAGAGATTAGCAACATAAGGCTAGCTAAAAGGTCACAAACCCAAATAAGAGCGAGAGAGAGAGAGAAAGTTCTCTCTAACTATCAGAATCTCTCAATCCAGGTTTTGAGGCCACCATATAAGACTTCCTAGATGCATTATATATATGCACTAGAAGAACTATACCTTATCCTTGAACTTTCCTTTGCATGCATCTGCAGAGACCCGCGGGGGTGAGGTCATTCCTCTTTGTCCAGATATCATGGACCATGCATGCATGCGGTGGTGGTGTCCAAGAGATCGAGGGACAAATGCCGGTATTGCAAACAATTAATGAACCTTTATATATATATATCGACCGAATTAAGATGATGACTAGCTAGAGATCAGCAATGAACATTTTTGTTTGTTCATTTTTGGTTAAGTTTACGAACATATATATATATATATATATATATATATATATATATATATATATATATATATATATATATATATATATATATGCATGTAGACCCAAATTTGAGCCTAAAAGTTGTGTCGTTACTTATGTCGCAATACAACCTCGCTCACCTCCGATGGTGGTTACCCCAAACGCATGGGAAGACCCCCCCTGTAACATCCCAAATTTTCAAACAAAGAAGAAAATGAATTTCCTTTTTCCAAAAATGAGAACCAACAAAAACTTTTATTACATCATGTGCTATGCATAGTGCTCATGATTCTTGTGCTAAATGCCATGATGATTGTTGGTATGCTTATCAAATGTGCTACACCCCTAAACCATCATGAATGGGATCAAAGAAAAGAAAAGAAGAAGATTAGAAAAATGCACACCACCTCACCTATGTGGTACATAGCCATAATGGCAAAACTTGACCTATGCCACTATACTTTACCCAAATGGTTTGAAACCATCACTACACTTAACCTAACACACAAGGAACCCAAATTGGTGACCTTAGGTCAAAGAAAAAGAAAAGAAAAGAAAAACATGAAACTCACATATGTGCTTATGGCCAATTTTGCCAAACCTTAACCTAGGCAAATTTGCTTTGTGCCAATGGTTGGGAAAGGTTACTAACCACTTAAGAACCACTTTTGAATCAAAGAAACCAAATTCAAATCAAAGAAAAATTCAAAATTTAATCACATGCGATAATGGTCACTTTTGAATTTCACATCAGGGTACCCACTTTGAGCACCTGTATTAAGAGATTCTTAAACCAAACCACCCCAACTCTTTGCACCTCATCCAAGACCTAATCAAGGTGAACAAATTTGGTGTTGACCACTTTGACTAACTTCTTTCCTATTCCTTAATATAAGAGTGCAAAGTGGCAACATCAAATCAGAAACAAGATCATCCCCATTTTGGATTTTCTCAAACCAACTTCATTTTGCACCCCACCACCACCATTGTGTTTCAATTATTATGTGAATCAACTCCACCAAAAATCTTGGCAAAATTCAAAATTATTTCTCTTGCGGCCATTAACACAAACACCTTGTGTGCACCATTTCACCAACTCCACCCACTCTTATATCTGATGGATCTTAGACCAAACCATCACCTCTCTGGTCACCATTAGCTCACTCCTGTACCCCTTCAACAATGCCAAGCACCAGAGACAAAGGTAGGACAGGAAACCATCAAAGACACCACCATGCCGTGGTGATCATGACCTCACCATGCCATTCTTCTCCCCTCTCACCTCTGGATGATCTCACCATGTCTCTGAGCCCCCCCTCACCCCCACGCACCTGCTGGTACACACCATCGACAAAGGAAAGCGCTGCAGAGCCCTGGCCAGGACGTGCCCAGCGACGTCCAGACGCGCCAGAGCGCGCCAGACATGTCACTGGACACGACAGAGCACCGACTTCTCCCGTTGACTCCGCGCTCGCCTCGACCTCTCCTCTCTCCTATGCCATCACCACACCACCAGCAACCGCCCAGACAACCCCATTGGCTCGCTCGAGCGCTGTAGACAACGCCACCATCGCCGTCCTCCGCCACGGGTACGCCAGTACATGACGAACGCCTGCACGCCTCCGTCCACCCCCGTCCTCGCCGTGACGCGCGTTGGGACCGCCATGACGCCAGGAACAGCGTTGCACCCTCACCCACGCCCCTCCGTCACCGTAGCATCGCCTCCCTCCTCGACCTGCCCCGTGCGCCTCGGCCACTCTCGCCCCTATAAATAGAAGCATCCCCCGGATGATTTCTTCACGCCCCTCGCCTCTCCTCCTCCTCCTGAGCCTCCCTGACTACTTCCCTTCCTCGATTAAGCCCTCTCTCGCCGGAATTTAGCCGGAGTTCGCCGCGGCCGTAGCCAGACGGAGCCGACGATTTCGTCCACCTCACCCTCTCCCACGACCACCATCTGCCTCGACGTCGTCGACCAGTTCGTTTGCCCGCCTCGCCGGACACGCTGGACGCCGGTAAGCCTCCTATCGCGACCCACCTCGCCGCCGGTAGGGTTAGTTCGCCGGACCTCTTCGTCGAGGACGGGGACGACCCAGAGCCGTCCGATCTTCTTTTAATCCGACGGCGCCAGCTGCGTACCGATTCGGGGCGTGTTAAGTGCCACTGACGTGTGGAGCCCTCTGTCAGCAGCCCGCTGTGCACCGTGAGTGCAGTTGGGCTGGCCCGTTAGCTTTTTCTCGGGCCCAGTTTCTTTTCCCGCCTAGCCCATCAGATTCAAATTTCGAAATTCCCTTTTTAGTGGATTTTCAATACTGATGCTTTGTTAAAATTTGAATAAAACAAAATCCATCAAACCAATTTGAGTGAAACCAATTTTGGGTGAAAGCTAATGAATAGATCTATCCAACCCCACTGGTCTCAAACCCGAATTCCTCTTAGATCTTCTACACCAAAAATAACAAATCAGTAACTTTCCAGATTCAAACAATTTTATAAAATCAACCATAATTCATTTTGAGTTGATTCCAACTCTCATAATTCACTTTTCAAAAACTCTAATTGTTTATGCAAAAATATGACATGGGTGTTTCACATGATCATGGGCTAGAGCAAAATAATGGCTATGTGGCTATTTCTAGTCCATTTAAATTATCCCAAATTAATTATTAAATCTTATGAGAGGTTTTCTCTCATCTAGATCATGGTCTCAAGTAATTCAATATGAGGCAATGACTTTGGTCTATATAATCTCATATTGTATTATTTGATGATATTAAATTATTTTTAAGGTAGTGTTAAATTGCATGAGGTGTAATACCTCATTTAAATCATTTTCCCAAATGATAATTATGAATTGTTGACCTTGGTCAACATGGGTTCATACATTATTTATTTGAGGAGATTAAATCTTAACAAGATTCAATGAGAGGAAATTATTTCTCCAAAGAACTAAATAGAAACCCTAATAGAATTTTCAATGAGAGGAAATTATTTTCCTAACACTAAGTAGGAAAACCCTAGTTGATTGTTAAGTGATGATTGTAATGAGGATAGATCATCTTGAGTGAGCCATTAGGGCTAACTAGTCTACTTAAGTATTGATTGGTGTTTGTTACCTCGTATCCGTTTATAGACGCTAGTACCGAAGACTACCAGGAGGAGGAGGTTTTCTACCAAGAAGAAGAAGAGAACTTTGATCACTACCCCAATCAAGGCAAGCTATACTCTTGCAAGTTACCCAAATGCAAAGCTCTACTAGAGCAAGGCATCATTACAATATTACTTTGTGTTAAGAATCCAATCCCAAGTTTTATTCCTACAAGCTTTACTTTGGTTTATCAAAGTTTATTCTGTGTATTGTTCACTTTTGTCTAGATATGAGGAATTACAAGAGCAACAAAGTTAGCCTAGAGAACTACAATGTAGATAGCACCCCTCATGATTAGTTGCTAGTGCTAAACTAAAATCGACTACTCTAGATGGGAAACATATGAATCAAATGACTTTGAAAACCTTGGAATGATGAGTCATTCTAATGAAAGATTTTGAAGGTGAATATGACTTATGAATGACATGGTGAATTTTACAAAACTGATGGTTGGGTTCAGATGCGATACCATTCCAATTTCAAGTACCCCCACAATACCTGAATCTGGGTAAGGTTTAACTGGAAACTTATGTATTTTAGTATGGGTTCCCTCTGAACAAGCGTCATAGGGGTTATGCCGAGGCTGCCTCCATTGAAAGAGAAATGACGTGAAATGAGGTGAATGTCCTACCCAAGCCCTGTGCGCTCCCAAAGCCGACGGTTTGTCTTCACTGGGAGGCCAAGCTCATGGGGAGAGGTGCCTATACTAGGGTATGTAAATGAAAGGTTATGATTGTTATTTCGCGCACTGAGTGCGATAAATTAGGGCCAGTTACCCCTGACGAACTATTGCAATTATTGTGGCACCAGTGTACGACCTCTGTAGAGTGTAAACCTATTCGAATAGACGTGTCCGCGGTCATGGACAGTTGGAAAGGCCATACTGTTCCGTCATCAGAACTTTTCAAAATGTGACTGGTGACTTGTGAATTGAAAGGTGAATTTGACTTGATCACAACAGAGTTGTGGGAATGACACTAATGTTCCCACTTGAGTTAAGTTAGGCAAATAAAGAGTCTTTTATTACTAAGTGCTTATGAAATAAAACTGGCTTTATGCAAATGAACCTCGAGCTTAGAACTCCATCGATATAGTTGATAGTGCTTACACTAGTATTAGTTTGCGAGTACTTTAAAGTACTCATGGCTTTGTCCCTGGCTATTCAAATGGCCAGACTATGAAGAGGAGCACCAGTACCATGAAGATGGACAGCAGGACGTCTATGATAACTAGGACTACTCCTGACGTCAAAAGTTGCCTGTGGAGCAGATGGACCGCAACCGCTACTTCGCTTCCGCTATGTGTTTTGAAATTTGATCTCTAGATCCACTATGTTGTAAGACTGGATCCTGTGATCCCTTGATGTAAGACAATTATGGTTTGTAATAAATGATGTTCTATGATTTCAATCTATTATGTCTCGCAAAAACAATATTCCTGGGATTGCGATGTATGGCATAATAGGCATCTGGACTTAAAAATCCGGGTGTTGACAAGTTGGTATCAGAGCCATTGTTTGACCTTAGGAGACCCTAGTTAGAATGGACGTCTAAAAAACTTAGTTTCAAAACAAATGAAGTGAATATTTATGAAAACTTATTCTCATTCTTATCCTTGAGATCTTTTCAAAATGAGAAGTCCATGCTCTATTTTTCCTTGAAATTCTACATAAAATTTGGCACACTTGGTCACTTCTCTAACTTACTCATCCTCATTGTTCATAGATGGAGTACAAATGTGAGTCCTATCAGCTTGGCCACGAAGGAGACCTAATGTTCGAGAAGGATTTGGAGAAACTAGTTGAATACTTAGGACGCCCATACCCCGAGTTCTTTGGAGTACCACTCAATAATCAGTCGGAAAAACAACCTCAGTGGGTAGTTACTGCAGATCTGAGAGGAAAGCTAGGAGCCCCAATATGGGAAACCATATGTTTTTCTGTAACAGGAAACACTTGGAAGGAAGGGATAGTCAAAGCCATGCAAGAAGCAATTGCCCGTCTGTGTGGACAAAATGTGAACAAGATCAAGAACACTCGCTTCATTTACTACCCAAGACATGACCCCATGGGAAGACCAATAACCATGCCACCGCACCCGGAGATGAATCACTATGCTTCATACTTGGACTTCATGCTGTACAAGACCCGCAAGGAGTTGGACAACGGCCGCGCATTCCGCCAAGCACATTACCCATGAAGACGAAGAACCCACCATTTCGGATGAAGAGTAGTATCACTCGAGCACTCTCGTAGGTGTGAGTTTGTATCTGTCCCCTGTATCGTAGAACGAATGAATGGTTCTTAAAACCAACGGTGTGTTAGTTTGTAATGTGTGTTGTTTGGTATGAATGAAAAAGTGTTGTTGGTTTTTACCCCCCTCAACACTACTCAAGTTTGAAACTTTTTGAACTTTACCCAAAACAAGCCATAGAAATTCCCTCTTATCTTATCATCTACCTCAATGTCAGATGGCCCCTCCAAACCGCAGCACCAACCAGGATGCAATGCTGCAGATGCTGCAGATGATGATGGCAGACCGAGAAGTAGAAAGAGCTGAGCGACAAGCCAACCTTGTCGTACTGCAACAACTGGCTCAGAACAACCAAGGCCACGGAAACCATGACCACCCTAGGTCAAAGCAGAAAAACTTTCAGAACACCAACCCACCCATGTTTAGCAAGACAGAAGAGCCCCTAGATGCTGATGATTGGCTCCAAACTATGGAGAACAACCTGGAAGTTGCGGGAGTAGAAGCCGCAGAAAAAGTACTGTTTGCCACCCACTACCTGTCAGGACCTGCCAGAGCCTGGTGGACAAGTGTCCGTGCAATGAATGCGGGACAAATGATGACTTGGGAAGACTTCAAACTCAAGTTCAGTAAATACCATGTACCCCAAGGACTGATCAAGAAGATGAGAGACGAGTTCCGCGAACTCAAACAATGAAGGATGTCCGTAGTGGAATACCGCGACAGATTCCTCACTCTGTCAAGGTACGCCCCGGATGAGACCGACACCAACGAAAAGAGGAAGGAGAGATTTCTGAACGGACTGCATGACGAGATGCAAACTGTGTTAGTGAACATCCCGTTTGCTGACCTGGAAGCCCTCGTAGACTCAGCCATACAGATGGAAGGGAAGCTGCACCAAGCCAACGAGAACCGCAAACGCCGTATGATGAACCAAAATGGACCCAACAATGCACCGAAGTACCGCAACAATTCAACTGGAGGATTTACCCCAAGACACAACAAGCCAACTGCTCAGACATATCGCCCAAACTACACCAACAACAATGGAGGACCCCCGAAGCCCGGAGGCAACAACAACAACAGCCACAACAACAACAACAACCACAACAGCAACAGCAACAATGGTAACAACAACAACCTCAATACTGGCCCGAGGACTGGAAGCAACGCTGTCCCCGTCACCCCAAAGGAT
Source organism: Lolium perenne (assembly GCF_019359855.2). Taxonomy (NCBI): domain Eukaryota; kingdom Viridiplantae; phylum Streptophyta; class Magnoliopsida; order Poales; family Poaceae; genus Lolium; species Lolium perenne. Next base: position 6,911,625 of record NC_067248.2, on the reverse strand, counting down.
AAGTCAATGGTAACCTGCTATGATTGTGGAACTGTTGGGCATTACTCCAATGAGTGCCCCAAGAAGCTTGCCAAGACTGCCCCCAATACTGCTGCACCTGCCCAGCAACAGCGCCGCTTCGCAACTAGAAGGAACCCGAACAACCGCAACAGCCGTCTCTACCACATGAATGCAACAGAAGCACAGGAAGCACCTCAGGCCATGCCAAGTATGTTTTCCTGTGAATCCAATTGCCCAATCTCTCTTAGGAACCTAACTTTTCTTAAAATCTCGGGACGAGATTTGTTTAAGGGGGAAGGGTTTGTAACATCCCAAATTTTCAAACAAAGAAGAAAATGAATTTCCTTTTTCCAAAAATGAGAACCAACAAAAACTTTTATTACATCATGTGCTATGCATAGTGCTCATGACTCTTGTGCTAAATGCCATGATGATTGTTGGTATGCTTATCAAATGTGCTACACCCCTAAACCATCATGAATGGGATCAAAGAAAAGAAAAGAAGAAGATTAGAAAAATGCACACCACCTCACCTATGTGGTACATAGCCATAATGGCAAAACTTGACCTATGCCACTATACTTTACCCAAATGGTTTGAAACCATCACTACACTTAACCTAACACACAAGGAACCCAAATTGGTGACCTTAGGTCAAAGAAAAAGAAAAGAAAAACATGAAACTCACATATGTGCTTATGGCCAATTTTGCCAAACCTTAACCTAGGCAAATTTGCTTTGTGCCAATGGTTGGGAAAGGTTACTAACCACTTAAGAACCACTTTTGAATCAAAGAAACCAAATTCAAATCAAAGAAAAATTCAAAATTTAATCACATGCGATAATGGTCACTTTTGAATTTCACATCAGGGTACCCACTTTGAGCCCCTGTACTAAGAGATTCTTAAACCAAACCACCCCAACTCTTTGCACCTCATCCAAGACCTAATCAAGGTGAACAACTTTGGTGTTGACCACTTTGACTAACTTCTTTCCTATTCCTTAATATAAGATTGCAAAGTGGCAACATCAAATCAGAAACAAGATCATCCCCATTTTGGATTTTCTCAAACCAACTTCATTTTGCACCCCACCACCACCATTGTGTTCCAATTATTATGTGAATCAACTCCACCAAAAATCTTGGCAAAATTCAAAATTATTTCTCTTGCGGCCATTAACACAAACACCTTGTGTGCACCATTTCACCAACTCCACCCACTCTTATATCTGATGGATCTTAGACCAAACCATCACCTCTCTGGTCACCATTAGCTCACTCATGTACCCCTTCAACAATGCCAAGCACTAGAGACAAAGGTAGGACAGGAAACCATCAAAGACACCACCATGCCGTGGTGATCATGACCTCACCATGCCATTCTTCTCCCCTCTCACCTCTGGATGATCTCACCATGTCTCTGAGCCTCCCCTCACTCCCACGCACCTGCTGGTACACACCATCGACAAAGGAAAGCGCTGCAGAGCCCTAGCCAGGACGTGCCCAGCGACGTCCAGACGCGCCAGAGCGCGCCAGACATGTCACTGGACACGACAGAGCACCGACTTCTCCCGTTGACTCCGCGCTCGCCTCGACCTCTCCTCTCTCCTACGCCATCACCACACCACTAGCAACCGCCCAGACAACCCCATTGGCTCGCTCGAGCGCTGTAGACAACGCCACCGTCGCCGTCCTCCGCCACGGGTACGCCAGTACATGACGAACGCCTGCACGCCTCCGTCCACCCCCGTCCTCGCCGTGACGCGCGTTGGGACCGCCATGACGCCAGGAACAGCGCTGCACCCTCGCCCACGCCCCTCCGTCACCGTAGCGTCGCCTCCCTCCTCGACCTGCCCCGTGCACCTCGGCCACTCTCGCCCCTATAAATAGAAGCATCCCCCGGACGATTTCTTCACGCCCCTCGCCTCTCCTCTTCCTCCTGAGCCTCCATGACTACTTCCCTTCCTCGATTAAGACCTCTCTCGCCGGAATTTAGCCGGAGTTCTCCGCGGCCGTAGCCAGACGGAGCCGACGATTTCCTCCACCTCAGCCTCTCCCACGACCACCATCTGCCTCGCCGTCGTCGACCAGTTCGTTTGCCCGCCTCGCCGGACTCGCTGGACGCCGGTAAGCCTCCTATCGCGACCCACCTCGCCGCCGGTAGGGTTAGTTCACCGGACCTCTTCGTCGAGGACGGGGACGACCCAGAGCCGTCCGATCTTCTTTTAATCCAACGGCGCCAGCTGCGTACTGATTCGGGGCGTGTTAAGTGCCACTAACGTGTGGAGCCCTCTGTCAGCAGCCCGCTGTGCACCGTGAGTGCAGTTGGGCCGGCCCTTTAGCTTTTTCTCGGGCCCAGTTTCTTTTCCCGCCTAGCCCATCAGATTCAAATTTCGAAATTCCCTTTTTAGTGGATTTTCAATACTGATGCTTTGCTAAAATTTGAATAAAACAAAATCCATCACACCAATTTGAGTGAGACCAATTTTGCGTGAAAGCTAATGAATATATCTATCCAACCCCACTGGTCTCAAACCCTAATTCCACTTAGATCTTCTACACCAAAAATAACAATTCAGTAACTTTCCAGATTCAAACAATTTTATAAAATCAACCATAATTCATTTTGAGTTGATTCCAACTCTCATAATTAAATTTTCAAAAACTCTAATTGTTTATGCAAAAATATGACATGGGTGTTTCACATGATCATGGGCTAGAGCAAAATAATGGCTATGTGGCTATTTCTAGTCCATTTAAATTATCCCAAATTAATTATTAAATCTTATGAGAGGTTTTCTCTCATCTAGATCATGGTCTCAAGTAATTCAATATGAGGCAATGACTTTGGTCTATATAATCTCATATTGTATTATTTGATGATATTAAATTATTTTTAAGGTAGTGTTAAATTGCATGAGGTGTAATACCTCATTTAAATCATTTTCCCAAATGATAATTATGAATTGTTGACCTTGGTCAACATGGGTTCATACATTATTTATTTGAGGAGATTAAATCTTAACAAGATTCAATGAGAGGAAATTATTTCTCCAAAGAACTAAATAGAAACCCTAATAGAATTTTCAATGAGAGGAAATTATTTTCCTAACACTAAGTAGGAAAACCCTAGTTGATTGTTAAGTGATGATTGTAATGAGGATAGATCATCTTGAGTGAGCCATTAGGGCTAACTAGTCTACTTAAGTATTGATTGGTGTTTGTTACCTCGTATCCGTTTATAGACGCTAGTACCGAAGACTACCAGGAGGAGGAGGTTTTCTACCAAGAAGAAGAAGAGAACTTTGATCACTACCCCAATCAAGGCAAGCTATACTCTTGCAAGTTACCCAAATGCAAAGCTCTACTAGAGCAAGGCATCATTACAATATTACTTTGTGTTAAGAATCCAATCCCAAGTTTTATTCCTACAAGCTTTACTTTGGTTTATCAAAGTTTATTCTGTGTATTGTTCACTTTTGTCTAGATATGAGGAATTACAAGAGCAACAAAGTTAGCCTAGAGAACTACAATGTAGATAGCACCCCTCATGATTAGTTGCTAGTGCTAAACTAAAATCGACTACTCTAGATAGGAAACATATGAATCAAATGACTTTGAAAACCTTGGAATGATGAGTCATTCTAATGAAAGATTTTGAAGGTGAATATGACTTATGAATGACAATGTTAATTTTACAAAACTGATGGTTGGGTTCGGATGCGATACCATTCCAATTTCAAGTACCCCCACAATACCTGAATCTGGGTAAGGTTTAGCTGGAAACTTATGTATTTTAGTGTGGGTTCCCTCTGAACAAGCGTCATAGGGGTTATGCCGAGGCTGCCTCCATTGAAAGAGAAATGACGTGAAATGAGGTGAATGTCCTACCCAAGCCCTGTGCAGTTCCCAGGCTGACGGTTTGTCTTCACTGGGAGGCCAAGCTCATGGGGAGAGGTGCCTATACTAGGGTATGTAAATGAAAGGTTATGATTGGTAGTTCGCGCACTGAGTGCGATAAATCAGGGCCAGTTACCCCTGACGGACTATTGCAATTATTGTGGCACCAGTGTACGACCTCTGCAGAGTGTAAACCTATCCGAATAGCCGTGTCCGCGGTCATGGACAGTTGGAAAGGCCATACTGTTCCATCATCAGAACTTTTCAAAATGTGACTGGTGACTTGTGAATTGAAAGGTGAATTTGACTTGATCACAACAGAGTTGTGGGAATGACACTAATGTTCCCACTTGAGTTAAGTTAGGCAAATAAAGAGTCTTTTATTACTAAGTGCTTATGAAATAAAACTGGCTTAATGCAAATGAACCTCGAGCTTACAACTCCATCGATATAGTTGATAGTGCTTACACTAGTATTAGTTTGCGAGTACTTTAAAGTACTCATGGCTTTGTCCCTGGCTATTCAAATGGCCAGACTATGAAGAGGAGCACCAGTACCATGAAGATGGACAACAGGACGTCTATGATAACTAGGACTACTCCTGACGTCAACAGTTGCCTGTGGAGCAGATGGACCGCGACCGCTACTTCTCTTCCGCTATGTGTTTTGAAATTTGATCTCTAGATCCACTATGTTGTAAGACTGGATCCTGTGATCCCTTGATGTAAGACAATTATGGTTTGTAATAAATGATGTTCTATGATATCAATCTATTATGTCTCGCAAAAACAATATTCCTGGGATTGCGATGTATGGCATAATAGGCATCTGGACTTAAAAATCCGGGTGTTGACACCCCCCCCCCCCGTACTACACAACTTTTTCCTACAAGTGACATCACATGTATTCGAAAATGGTCGAAATCGGGAGGTGGATATATTTCTGTATGGTATAGTATATTAACATGGGTGTAAGTACACCTAGTCGTTAGGAAGTATTTATCATATATATATATATGCAAAATAAGGGGCTATGTACCTAAATTAAGAATATATATATATACCTAAAAAAGAATATATATATATATATATCAATTTGACCATTGAATCATCCTATATATATAGAGCATCCTACATATATGCTCGCTCACTAAACCCTTTGACACAATACTTATATAGATAATTAATTAAGTTAGGGCCACGTGTCACCTTCGAGCGATTGTGTTTTGCCACTACGATATAAATACACGGTGTCACACGCGCGATGGTTAATTCCTTGTGCATGCACATAATTAGTGCAAACGAGGGGGCATATATATATATATGCACCTCCTCCTACAATCCCACCAGCTTTGCATGCACATAACTCTACATGATATATTTCTTTGGAACAACTTACTTCATACAGTATAAGATTTTTGTTTTGGCCTTTTGCCCACTCCCTCAAAAACCGGTATTTTGGATTTCGCCCTCGTGTTTTTGTGTTCAAGTCCCGTGATGACTATACTGGTCAGTCGGTATGCGCTTTCTTCAAGGAGTAATGTAAGAACATGGAAAACCAAGTTTTGGATCCCAAGTAATTCGAGGATTCCCTATCTAGCTAGCTGTTTTGGAATAATTAATGCATGGGAGGAGTTTCCAATAAGGAGTGGGATCGGAGTAGTTTTTCCTGGCCCTTTCAACATACTCCACCAATCTTATATACACACATGTTTGTGTCACATGCAAGCTAGCTTAATTTGGAGATATTCCGATCCTCCGAAGCATCGTTTCGGGTGAAAAAACCCTAGCTGGTCGGCCCCACCGTCGTAGCATGCACATATCTGAGTATTTATGAACGACAGTTGGACAATTCATGGACTTTCTTATTCATTTTTATTTTGGTTCGGAGGTTATGCATGGAAAACCAAATTGGAGTTATAGAAATATTCCATCCTAGTTGAGCCTAATTAAACAGTCGATACTGGTAATCGAAAACTTCATATAAGATCGAGCATATTATATAATAGTAGCCTTCTTCGCATATGATGGATTGCTAAATACAAAGTGGGTATACCAAGAGGAGATAGAAGGTTTAGCAATCCAAACTAAGTTGTGCTTCATTTGTACTAGGAATCCAAATCTTGCAATGGGCACATGCACAAATTCATGCGAGCCACCTCTCGGTGGGTTACACATTTTATTCTCACTACATTTTCCCTCTATTTAATTAATTACATTCTCTTCCTCCTAGCAACCACCGATAGAGATGGCAACATGTATATGCTCCACCGGGGAGTGCCTTCTCGTCCACCCATCCCCATTTAATAATGGGTTAATTGGTTCTATGCCACTCCCCAATTCACAAGTTGTGTTTATGCCATTACAAAAACTAAAGTTGTGTCTATGCCACTCTCAATTCTCAATACCTCCTTATATGCCATTTTAAGCAATACAACATCATATACTGCCTATGTATCCAGTATTTGTAGCCTATACTACAATTTGTACATACTCTCAGATAACGAAGAAGAATAGATTCATATTAGTGTTCTTGACATTCTTTAAAATGTTTAGATTTTTCTGAGAAGTTGGAATTTTCGGCCAAAATTTGACCAATTTCTAAACAGAACAGAAAATGTTAGTTTTTATGCAACTTCAGTTTTTGTAATGGCATAAACACAACTTGTGAATTGAGCAGTGGCATAGAACCAATTCACCCTTTAATAATCGGGGAGAAAATTTTCCCATCCTCCCCATCCATACCGGATTCGGGGAGGGGGTTGGTTTCCCCATTAAGAAGCTAAATTCAAATTATATTCTCAAAATTTTATGATCTTACATGTTTTACACATATACAAATAAGGAACTTTATAATACGTAGTAAATGATAAAATACAAAAAAAAATAACCAGTATCATATATGCTAAGTTGTATTGAAATATATATATACTACACTATAAACAATATCACAACATATTTCATATAAAAATATGTCAGTTTATATGTATATAAAGGTATAACACGGGGGATAGCGGTGAACGGGTATGCTATATTCCAGTTTTTAGCAATCCTAGGCAAATATACAAATGTTATAGTATAAGTGGGAGGGCACGTAGAGGTACTTCAAGAAGGTCCTTCGTGCAAAATGTAAGGGCATAGTTGTATTTCCCTACTCTTTTCAGTCCCTATTTATAATTTGTACTTCCTCAGACGATAGTCAATGAAGCACTTGGTCCTTCTAGACCGTTCCTTGTTAAAAAAGAAAAAAAGGTCACGCATAGGAGTGGGTTTTGTTGGATTCGGAGTAAGGTTTTTCCTTCGCTGTCCGACTCTCTCCAAAACCCCCAATAGTGGTTACCATATATGGTCCCCACCACACACCGGAGGAGTCTTTTCTCTGTTGAAAAAAAAGAGAGGTGTCGGAGCAAAGCTACGGGTGTCCGAGAGATCTCAGCATGCAGAATCTGTCTTTGTCGGCAGCGTATCTTTGGTCATACTTTCCATTGCCATTGATTCGACAAGACAATACAGAGCACTGCTATAGCTATATGGCGCTAGGATGCGGCTATAAAGCTGCTACTTGTACCGTCTATTCGGGAAGAAGTGCTATTGTAAGAAAATGGATGGACAGAAGCGTTTTCAATGGTGGAAATATATTAAATCTACGAGTGTTCAAATTATTTCATGTAAATTTTGGATTATTTATTAATTAAAACTACTCCCTTCGATTCATATTACTTGATGCTAATAAAGATGTAACTAGACACATTTTAGTTGTAGATACATCCATTTTATAGCATCAAGTAGTATGGATCGGAGGGAGTAGCAAAATAGCTTGAAATCTCAAAATATTCCCAGTGTCATGTTTGGCTGGGGTCAGCAACTCCGGTGCCCAGCATAGTGAGATGGCGATGAAATTCAACAGGTTCTCCGTAGGGTTCGCTGACCCAGATGCCCCAGCTCTGTCCATGAATCTTCCCTCCCAAGCCTGGCATTACTAATTTCGGAGTAGCTGGGTGGTGCTTTTATAGCAATCGCAGGCGGTGTCAGTACAAGTCTACCACAAGCAACTCTTCGGAACAGTTCAAGGGCGATCGAATATGGTAGAATTTGACAAAATTAACCCTTTTCCTCAAAAGAATACACGAAATGACCTCCGGGTGAAACTATTTCAGTCCCCTAACTAGCTTGACAAAATTTCGCCTGGAGGTCATTTAGTGCATTCTTCTGAGGAAAAGGGTTAATTTGTCAAATTCCTGCAGCCACGGCGGATGGACTTTCTTCTTCAACGCTCGACATGGCCGTGACTGACAAAACAACAGAGCAATTGATAGATGAGTACTGACTGGGGTACTGATAGGACAACTCTACTGCAGGGGCTTACCACTTTGCTTCGCGCGTGAGCAATCTCACTCGTATCCAGTGGAAGCCCATACTGACATTTGCTACCGGGTCCACAGTCAACATCACCATAAAAGGTGATACATGTCTCCCGCTTCATCCAAACTGGCTAGGCGCGCTCTGCCTCTCTCCACTCGTGATTTTCTCTGGACGAAAGCTCGACAGATGTTGCAGCAATGAGGTGGGAGCCACATAGGGGGACCCACTTTTTCATTTAAGGTGGGTCGCACCTTCGCAACTAGATGAGCCCGTATTTTTTCTTTAAAAAAATCATATACTCCCTCCATCTCATTGCTTAGGGCGTAAAAAAATTTGCACAGTTATTAAGGTAAGACTGGCAGGAGAGAAAGTAATCGCTAGTTTCCTCATTTGCCCCTGCATGCTCGCACGATTAAACCACGTTCCGCACGCGCTGGACTCCTCATTTCCTCTAGACCTCCTCGTTTCTCGGGATAGACCAACAGTTTTTCAGGATCGTGGGTTAATGCGGCCAGGTTTTGAGGAGTGGAAACGGGAAAGCAGGGGCAAATTAGGGAGATTACTGAACCACAACCACCCGCGCCTTAAGCATTGAGTAAATATCAGAAAAAAATTTGCGTCGTAAGCAGTGAGACGGAGGCAGTATCCTTCACCACGGCAGTATATATTCAGCACAATCAGCTGTTGTTGAAGAAAACACTATACCTCTTTACGCTTTCGTCCATCTCTATGGCGTGGTTCGCGCGACGACATAGCACTCGAGAGAGGAGAAGAGCAGCCAGCCGGGGCACGGCGGGTTCTCTCCTCTTCCGCCGTCGGGCCGAGGAGAGCAGATAGCCTGCGAAGACCGGAGCCAGCGGAGGGTGCAAGAAGCCTCGGCGGCATCATCGACGCGCTGGCGCTGGCGCCGACACATGGACTGAGCCTACACTTAAAGTCCATAGCTGCGCCGATCTGCCACACGACGCCGACTCAAGGTATACAACCATGTCCTGCCGCCCATCGATCAGCATAGTTGCGCCGATCTTTTCTTACGATTGTATTTCTCTGGTAATGAGACATGTAATCTCTTGTTATATATGTGGGCTCGCTAGATCAATTAAATCGTGTGTACTTATTATTGTTTTGTCCGTACTTCAGTACTGCACCATATTACTCCGCATATAATTAAGGTTAGATTCAAAGTCAAATATCTATATTGTTTGAAAACCTTATGTAAGTTTCTTACTATATGCAGAGATATATATACATGGACGATCACGACCGTAACACTATGCTTCGACGTGGATCAGTTCTAGCCCGTCGCTGTTGTGATGCTTCGGTACACTGCACCAAACACTTTTTTGTTATTAAGAGTGTTTCGTGCAGTGTGACCGAAGTTTCACAACGGTGACGAAATTAAATTCCAGTCACACTGCATGAAAGCAAAACCTCTTGCGTGGACATGCTTCTTAATCATGTACGTATAATTATTATTACTTCAATCCCGTCTAAATTTAGTTCGTTCTTAATCTTGTGTGATATTTGTTGTTGTTGTTGTTGAAGCATAGTGAAAGCGGCGCGTGAGGAAGATGCGCTGGGGACTGTGTTTTGCTGTTTCTGCTATTGGGGTTTCAAACCCTACCCCAAACCAGTAAAGCGAGGCCTCAGCATAAGACATAAAACTGGCTTGCCAAGTCTGCAGTTGAGTTTTACTCAAACTGTACATTTTCTTTATCTTCCTTTGTAGGAGAGACTTGTTTTACTGAGAACGGGCTTGAGAAGTCTTCAGTTGATTTTCATTCACAATGTACATTTTCTTTCTCTTCCTTTGTAGGAGACTTGTTTTACTGAGAACGGGCTTGAGAAGTCTTTAGTTGATTTTCATTCACAATGTACATTTTCTTTCTCTTCCTTTGTTGGAGAGACTTGTTTATTGAGATGTATTTTGCCGACGTGTAATGAGCAGTCAAACGCTACAAAACCGAAATCAGCTAAGCGAAATCTGCGTGGATGATGCTAAAAACATAAAATGGGCCTACGCTTTGTACAAGCCTTAGTTGATTTTCATCCACAACGGGGGGAGAAGGATCAAGGGAGCCTCAGTTGATTTATGCATGTGTGGTGGTTTATGTATGGTTTTGCGGGTGCGGGGGGGGGGGGGGGGGTGGCAACCTATAGTGGAGAGACGAGTAGGGAGGGATGGGCGACCCACGTATCATTGGAATATGTAAATATTTGAGCAGCACAATTAATATAATAGAATATCCAACAACAATTTAAGTTAATTAATTTCAAATTTAGAAAAATTCCTTATCATGGAGATTCAGGGGTCCACATTGATGCACATTGTTATGGAAATGATCCCTAAGTGATTGCCCTAGATTTGCCGCAGCCCGTTGTTGCCGATATCCCCAAATAACATCCTCCGCACCAACATTCTAACAAATAGGGAGCATATATACTCCTTTCCCCTCTATCGTCTGCCACACCTTCCAAAATATTTGTTACGACAGGGGAAAGATGGAGGGAGGGAGGAGACGGCGTTGTGGCAGTGGCCAAAGGAATTTAATTTATTGGATGGTGCACACGTGGCGCCCAATACTCCTCCTATACTAAAATGCGTGCTCTACAAGATCTCGGGTCTGGCTCGTACTATATATAAAGGGTATGTTCGGCCCAATACAGCTGCACTAGCTTCCTTTCCTTTTTTTCCTCAGCCATAAGTTCATTTCCATCGTCTCCTAGGTGTTGCTATGGCGGCGGCGGCTGCGGCGTTGCATGGTGTGGTGTTCTTGGGTCCGGAGCCGGCATCGATGGGGAACGTCGTCCGGATTTATCCCAACGGCGGCCATGTCCTTTTGTTCGATGCTGCTACTGCTCTCCTCAACGCGATATTCCAGGACCCGGGCTTGTATCGCTTGCGCTGGGCGGCCAAGGCTGGCATGATCTGTACGCTGAATTCAGGTACCCGGCAGATGCTGCAACTCTCCATGGCCACGTCTACCTTGTTGGCGACACTCTGGTAGTATGCGTAAGGGTGCACGACTCTTCTATGCACAACCCAACCAGCCGCTGATTGGGCCTATCGTGCAGCTTATCTAGTCTACGTAGGTCTTTATCTCTCTGTGGTGTATCTTCTTCATAGTTAAGCTCTAGGGTTTGCCCTCTACCGAAACGGCACTGCGGTTTCCGTTCTCCCTGTAGCAGTCATATTATTAGTACTCCGTATTATGTTGTAGTGTTTTGTTTGTATAAAGTCGTTCTTGGCCAGCCCGATGTGTATTATTGCGCAAGATATATGAATGGAGAGTACTGTATTTCCAGATCTTATGCGTGATTTGTATAAACTAATCTCACTGTATTTCTGATTACAATATGCGTGGGTATCTTATGTAATATATACTTCGTCTTTTCTGTCCTCTCACCTGGAAACGATCCACCAATGCTACTCGGCGTCCGCCAGCAATGGCGGTTGGCAGAGACCAGCGGGGGGTGGTGGTTCCGGACTGGGATTCAGTAACTGGCCTACAGCCAGTCACGCCGTAACTGGATCTCCCATCCACCCAACACTCCATCCAACGGCTCTAATCAAACGATTCCAAAATTTTACCAAATTTGTCATTTTTGCTACGCTCAAAAGAAAAAAGATTATAGATTGAAATTTTTTCGTACTTACAACATGATTCGTTGGCAATATGTACATTTTTTATTTCGAATTTTTTGATGATTTTCAAAAAATAAAAAACGAAAATTCAAAATCTTAAAAAAAATCAAAAACAAAAATGTACCTGTTGCCAACGAATCATGTTGTAAGTACGAAAAAGTTTCAATCAAAAATACTTTGTATTTTGAGCGTAGCACAAAAGATAAATTTGGCAAAATTTTGGAATCGCTTGCTTGGAGCTGTTGGATGGAGAGTGTTGGGTGGATGGGAGATCCAGTTACACCGCCACGCTCCTCGATTGATTCAATATTCATTGTAGTCCTTGCTCTTCTTGGTACTGTAAGCTAGTCTCTGGCCTAGGAGCTCTGCAAAATGCTTGACCAAGAACACCCACGATTTTTCTTGTCGTATCGATTCGCAGTAGGCCACAATGAATTTTTGAACAGGCATGTGACCCGTAATAATTAGAGTTTACAATGAAGCATACTCTGAGCAGAGACATGAATACATGTCGCGTCGCAATACACTATGCTTGGCGCGAGACCAACGAAGCCACCCTTGCGTGTTGTGGATAGAGAGAGAGGGGGGGATAGGGAGAGAGAGAGAGAGTAACAAAAAAATCTGAGAAAAGGTTATACTACCTTGACCAAACTTTGACCAAGGAATAAGGCGCACGCGCATTCCAAAACGAACTTTGACATAACAAAGTGAGCAACAAAAAATCTTAATTATATTTTATGTAATTTATATCATTGGATTCATATTGATAAAACTTTCTAATTATGCTAATTTTAAACTGACAGTCTTTGTATATTTAGAGTAATTAGTCAAAGAAAAAATAAGCAAAAACCCATAACACCAATGTTTGGTGCAATTGTTGCACAAAACCCAGAAACAAAACACTAGTTGCAGCAAACCTCGGTTTTTTGTGTAATGAGTTGCAGTTAGCCCAAATAGAATGATTTAGACCATTACATACTACCTCCACCCCAAAGCTTAAGGCTATTTACGATTGAAAAAAACTTAAGGCTATTTTTTTGAAAAGTCAAACCAAGTAAAGTTTGACCAAACTATTAGAACAATCTATCAACAAATATAATATTTTGTAGATACCATACGAAAATATATTTCATTACCTATTAATGATATTAATTTTGTATTATGTATGTTAATATTTTTTGTAGATACCATACGAAAATATATTGCATCGCCACCTATATGTTTGCCCAAGGAGGGCATGTTTTACCCTAAAACCCTATATTTGGGGTGTTTGGGTGCAAACTCACCATGGTCTACCCCAGATAATTCAAGTACATCCCATGGGTAGCAGTGTGGGGCATGCAATGGTGCACCCATGTGCCAAGTGTCGCCTCACCCAGGCACCCCCAGACCCCAACTACTTGATTTGCCCAAGGAGGGCATGTTTTGCACTAAAACCCTATATTTGGGGTGTCTACTAGGTGCAACTCACCATGGTTTACCCCGTATAATTCATGTACATCCCATGGGTAGCAGTGTGGGTAGCAGTGTGCAAACTCACCATGGTCTACACCCTATATAATTCATGTACGTAGATCCCATTAGTAGCAGTGTGGGGCATGCAATGGTGCACACACATGTGTGCCAAGTGTGGCCTCACCCTGCTGGCATCCCCAACTACTTGATTTGCCCAAGGAGGGCATGTTTTGCCCTAAAACCCTATATTTGGGGTACGGTGTGTAGGTGCAACTCACCATGGTCTACCCCAGATAATTCATGTAGATCCCATGGGTAGTAGTGTGGGGCATGTAATGGTGTACCGATGTGCCAAGTGTGGTCTCACCCCTGGCATCCCCAACTACTTGATCTGCCCAAGGAGGGCATGTTTTGGCCTGAAACCCTATGTTTGGGGTGCCTGTGGGTGCAACTCACCATGAATGGTCTACCCCAGATGATTCATGTAGATCCCATTGGTAGCAGTGTGGGGCATGCAATGGTGCACCCATGTGCCAAGTGTGGCCTCAACCTGACATTCCCATCTACTTGATTTGCCCAAGGAGGGCATGTTTTGCCCTAAAATCCTATATTTGGGGTGCCTGGGTGCAACTCACCATGGTCTACCCCAGTGTCGATCCCATGGGTAGCAGTGTGGGGCAAGCAATGGTGCACCCATGTGCCAAGTGTGGCCTCACCCTCGGGCATCCCCAACTACTTTGATTTCCCAAGGAGGGCATGTTTTGGCCTAAAAACCTATATTTGGGGTGCCTCGGTGCAACTGACCATGGTCTACCCCAGATAATTCATGTAGACCCCATTTGTGTATGCGATTTTGATTCACAACGTCACTATAGCTTAATCTCTGAATCCACGTCTGCGTGCCAAAACGTCTAACACAAGAGAGTGGATATATATTCATATATCTAGAGCTATTTGGTAATTGACTATACTTTGTCTAGATACGCACGTATCTAAAGCTAAAATATGTGTAGATATATATATATATATATATATATATATATATATATATATATATATATATATATATATATATATATATTCATATATAGTTGTGTCAATAAATTTCCCCATTTTCAAAGAACCCTAGGTCTGCCTCCGGACACGTCTACCATGGAACCCCACACAACCTCTGCGTGCATTTCGCTGGACACACCGCCGCCGCGTTACAAACACATAACAACGCATTGAGATTTTTTTGCGGGTTACAATGCAATGTGCTTAGACGAGTGCTTACATGAATAAACCTGGTAATGTATTTTATTAAGTACGAGGACCGGGATACTGCTTAATTGTGTAGGACAGGTCGTTACCAAAAATAATTATATAGAACACCTAGTTAATTAGGCATCCGTCTAATATAAATAAGCAATTATATGTTTGACCAAAAGTGGATTGTTTTGCTAAGCAAGTCTCGAAGCATCTTACACAGTGTATATGCGCTTAGGGTTTGTTCGTATATTGGTGACCTGACAGGATTATCGGTCCCTCGAGATATGCCCCCGGACGCATTTTTTTTCTTTCTTTCTGCGGAGCAGAAGCATTTTACCATTAGTGAAATTAACACTTGAAGCAGACCTGTTGGGCTATGTCTCCACATTGAAGTGTGTTGGCAGCCGAACTTCAGCCCACATCCAATGACTGAGGACCCACCTGTTCGGAATTTTGTAATTTTTTGGCTCTCAGATTTGGCGCTAGAGCATAATTTTATCCACGAAATGTCCTTTCTAGCCGTCAGTTTCGCAGAAGTAGCCCCGAACCTTTTTGAGTGGCAAGGGTATTCAAGTAACTGTAATTCAATGGCACCATAACAAGCACTTCCAATCTGAACTCAGCCGTGTCGTCTTAAACCCAGTTTCCCCATTTCATCGAACCCTAGATCTGCCTGCGGACACGTCTACCCAGCTCCCCCACCCCACAACTTCACCGTGCAGTTCGCCGGACACATCGCCGCCTCGTTACGGACACACCGCGACCCTCCATCGTCCAGGCAACATCTTCACCGTTTCTTCAGAATGGTCTCACACACCATGACGCCAGGATTTGGTAATCTTTTCCATTTCCCGCAGCCAGTTAGTTTGTTTGTTTCTTGCGGTGCGCGTATGTTAGTCGATTACTATGCAGTACTCCGTATTACTTTGTCGGTGGGTCGATGTCTAGAGAATAGCTTGTTGGTGGTAGCTATTTTGTTAGTTTGTACTACCTCCGTCCAATAATAAGTGTACCATTTTTTTTCTAGATACGAATATATCTATATGCATTTTAGTTCTAGATACATCCGTATCTAGAAGAAGTTGAGATGCATTAGTTTATTAGACTAGTGCATCTCTTGGACGCGTCGCTTATGGAGAAGCTGATCTTCTGGTGTTGTCTTGGTGGTGTCACTGTTGCTGTTTCATGTTTTCGATCTCTGTAGCGGGGCTTTTCTTTTCTGTAATTCTTCTCTCTTTTTTTTGGCTGTGTGCATCCTTTATGCCATTAGGGCATGATGTTGTTGCAGAGGCTGGGTGTAATTGGTATCTCCGTTATATTAATATATGCTTTTTATCGAAAAAATTAAACTAGTGCATATGTTTGATTTTCCCCTTTTATTCATCACTGGCATCACAATCTACGAATTTTGCCCATCCTTAATATCTTAGGCACCAAACACAGTGAAAATAGGAGCAACATGCAGAATGTCAGAAGGAGCACTGCAAAACTTGGAGGTTTCCGTATTGAGAAGTTGGTAGCAGCCGCTGCTGAAACCGCGTTAAAGGATATTAAAAGGGGTGGCTCAGCAGCTAAGGGCAGCAAGAGAATATCAGCATCTCAGCCGTCCGAAGGAGATTCAGATCTTGAACTCTTATTAAGCGATATGATAGAGACCTCCCTTGCTCTCTCGACAGCTAAGGTGCTAGTTCCTTCATCCCATCGTGCCTTGTCATATTTATGTTTGATTGCTAATGCTAATTCATCATTGTCATGGTCGCTTCATTTATCCATGTTTTGCTTTTTAAAAGGGAAATAAGTATCATGTCACCAGCAACTGCAACATGGCTAACCTGACGCCTCCAGTTGGAATCACGTCCCAGATGAGCGCCAAAAGATCATCGCCAGACACGCCACCTGCTAGACGAAAATCAAATCCAATCTCAGTGTGCCGCAGATCTCTTCGTCTAAACCCTTCTCTCGCTGAAGGCAAGCTGTACCACTAAGTTCTTACTGCATCTAGCATGCTGTACTCTGAACTTCTATCTTTGCATTTATGTTTTCTTTGGATGCATGATGACCACCATGGACACAGAAAATGATGTTATGGGGCATGTCCTTGTGGACATAGTCACTGACCGGATCGATGCCACCATTCTCATGAATGTTGAAGGCTATGTAACTCCTCACCTTGCTCAACATGATGAGGCTACCCTGCCTAGTAATGGGGTTAAAGGCATGTTTGGTGTATTTTGCCTGTTTCTTCCATATTTTATCTGTAGTATCATCATTATTACCTCACAAGTTGTCTATATGTGTAGTGGGAAGGAGAAAAACGTGGGAGAAGTACTGAGCTTGTCATAGTGGTGAACAAACAGATGCCATGGGATGGCTTGAGCTGGGGCCGAATGTGCGCTAGAGGATCCGGGGGAGGGTTTGGTTAACGGGAAAGGAGAGTAAAGATTCCGGATTGTATTGATGAACTCGGCCTACAGCCAGAGGTTGAAGAACGTACGGTACAGAACCTAGTTCTACTTGCTACTGATCTCTTGTTCGTGAGTCTGTCTGTCTGTCTGTCCGTCCCGCGCAGGGGTGTGCCCCCTCTCCTTATATAGGGGAGAGGGTGGCTTACAAGGGAAGAAACCCTAATGGAATCTTAGATGAGCTAAGCTACTTTATAAAGCTTCTTTGGCCCCAGTGACATCGCTTCTGTCTTTAATCAGGAACTGGTGACATCGTCCGGTATCTTTATCGTCAGCAGCTCCTTTGGCGTCAGGGCTTCGATTAAAGCTGAAGTGCTTCGCTCATCCTGTCCTTTGATCCTTGGAGGAATCTTTGACTGGAGTGCCGACATGCTACAGTTGAGCCTATAATAGATCTCCGGTATGTTTACCCCTGAGCTCCGGTATCTTTGCCCTGGTGGCATAAACTCTCTTGCTCCCCGTACTCCGGCATACCCCTCCTGGGATACCGGTTTGTACCAGCTTAGCATCGCTGAACTCAACCTTTAGAATCCGGATCAATCTTTAATCCGGTTTACAAAACACATATTATGGCATATTTGCCATAGTCTTGGCCTACCGGGGGTCATCCCCCGACATTAGTCCCCGAAGCTGGTGCGGGTCAGCGGCGCTAGCCGATGGGCCGTACCAGGTTCACTCAAACTCCATACCGGATTAGTTATTCCGGTTTCTATTTTTACCGCTCCAAACATCGTCTGCATTTTTCCAACGCAGGACCGCACTAAACCGGAAACATTCATAACTTATCCGGTTTTTAACCGGCGGGCCCCCTTAATCAATTCATCCTCGAAGAAGGGCCCTACTGCACCTCCGCCGGTTTCTTTTATCAACAAGCCTCCGTCCGCTGAAAAATTTGCACTGTCATAGCATGATATTAACCAATACCGGTTTACACATGAAACCCGATGTATATATACTCATAGTCCCCGAGATTCGGGTTAAGTGAGAAACACTTAGCGTGAATCTTCTAAAAAATCTAGTATGCATAGTCCCCGAGTTTCGGGTTAAGTATGCACATAAAGCACTTTTTTTACCGGCATTTTTTTCATACCGGTATATAGCCTTCTTGGGCGTTTACCGGAATAGATTTTGCCAGCTTGGGCATGTTTGACACTTTGCCTGCTTGGACTTTTTTTTTACCGGCATCTTTTTCATACCGGTATATAGCCTTCCTGGGCGTTTACCGGAATAGTTTTTGCCAGCTTGGGCATGTTTGACACTTTGCCTGCTTGGGCTTTTGTCATATACCGGTGTGAAGCCGAAGAACCCATTGAAGAGACTGCTGAAGATACCGCCACTGCCAACAACGAACCGGCCACCACTGGCCAAGCTCCGGGGAGTTCCTCTCCGGAATATGTCTGATGAACCTTATCCCTGTGTCTCAAAAAACCACTCGTGAAATCCCCGGTATGCCGGGTGGGATGATGTAATATACAGTTAAATCCTTTTGGTGTCTCGAACTAAGTAGCTTTTAGGTCTGGTATGCTTAGACTTGCTAAGTCCGGTATGTTTTAAATTATGTTTGGTTTCCGTGAACCGTTATGTCAAGCACTCCGGGTTCAATCCCGAGTTCAATTCGGTGTTTTCTTAGCTTTCTGACTTTGGCTCTGTCTACCTCTTTTGGGTGTTTTGACGTACGAGGTCCAAAGTCTTTTTGCCAAACACACAATTTCTGGAACTTAGAGAAAAAACTTCAAGTAACTCGAAAATTTTGCAAAAAAACCGGTTTGACCGGGGTTAGTTAAATTTTATTCCGGATTGTTTGCTTTCGGTTTCTTTCTCGTCGTTCATGTGTTCAAATCCTTCCGGTTTGTCTTGCTTGCCATGAAGCCGGGTTGCGGACAGCAGCTAAGTCGAAGACTTACCCTTAGGTTAAACACAGTACTGAACCGGAAAAGAGAATTTCAAACAAACAAACCGGCATATAGAAAAAATAAACACATTGCATTGATAGAGGTCCAAAGTGGTAAAGACTCCGGATTCATTCCCGAGATCAATCCAATGCATGCTTAGCTCTTTTACTTTGGCTCTGTCTACCTCTTTTGGGTGTTTTGACGTATGAGGCCCAAAGTTCTTTTGCCAAGCAAACAATTTCTTGAACTTAGAGAAAAAGCTCGAATTCTTTTACAAAAAACCGGTATAACCGGGGTTAGTTAAGCTTTCTTCCGGATTGTTTGTTTTCGGTTTCTTTTTCGTCTTTCATGTGTTCAAATCCTTCCGGTTTGTCTTGCTTGCCATGAAGCCGTGTTGCGGACAACAGCTAAGTCAAAGATTTACCTTTAGGTTAAACACACTACTAAACCGGAAAAGCGAACCTTGAGCAAACAAACCGGTATACGGAAAAAATAAACACATTACATGCAATTTTGATAAAGGCAGTCCCCGAGATTCATTCGAGGTGCCGGCATACTACTGATAGCAAATAAGGTACAAAAAAGAACCCCTTACATCACATCTTCAGGAATGGAAAGGGCGGAGAAGGGCTACATTCCATAGCAGCTCGCCGGTCATAATCACCTCGACGCTGCCGGCGGTGCGGTCGGAGCGCGAGCCGCGGGCAGCTGCAGATCTTGGTGGATCCAGCGCCACCAGCACCAGCGATGGGTACCGGGGCTCCGGCACGGTGCCGAGGTAGACACGGTGGGAGCCAAACTCGATGATGCGGCCGTTCTTGGGGAAGCGGCCGCCGTTGGCGAAGCAGCCGGCGTTGTCGTTGACGAAATCCAGCGAGCCGAGGCGCTGGACGAGGCCGGACACCACACGCTCGCCGGAGACGGTGAGGAGGCCCGCCCGGATATGAACCCCAGCAAGCGCAGCTGCTGGCCCCACGGTGGGCGCCAACTGTCGTCGTGGTGAACAAACAGATGCCATGGGATGGCTTGAGTTGGGGCCGAATGTACGCTTGAGGATCCGAGTGAGGGTTAGGTTAAAGAGAAAAGAGAGAGATGAACTCCAGATTGTATTGAAGAACTTAGCCTATGGCCAGAGGTTGAAGATGTATGGTACAAAACCTTCTTCTACTTGCTACTGGATCGATATGCCTCTGTATCCTCTAATGGTTGATCGTCCCGCGCAGGGGTGCCCCTCCTCTCCTTATATAGGGGAGAGGAGGCTTACAAGGGAAGGAACCCTAGGGGTATCTTTGATGAGCTAAGCTACTTTATAAAGCTTCTTTGGCCCCAGTGACATCGCTTCTGTCTTTAATCAGGAACTGGTGACATCGTCCGGTATCTTTATCGTCAGCAGCTCCTTTGGCATCAGGGCTTCGATTAAAGCTGAAGTGCTTCGCTCATCTTGTCCTTTGATCCTTGGAGGAATCTTTGACTGGAGTGCCGACATGCTACAGTTGAGCCTATACCAGATCTCCGGTATCTTTACCCCTGAGCTCCGGTATCTTTGCCATGGTGGCATAAACTCTCTTGCTCCCCGTACTCCGGCATACCCCTCCTGGGATACCGGTTTGTACCAGCTTAGCATCGCTGAACTCAACCTTTAGAATCCGGATCAATCTTTAATCCGGTTTACAAAACACATATTATGGCATATTTGCCATAGTCTTGGCCTACCGGGGGTCATCCCCCCGACAGAGCAGATTGTACCGATCACCGGCTGGCAAACTGCCAGTGGTCATTCCAAAAGGGAGGATAAGGCCAGTGTCAGCTATAATAGCTGCAAAGTTTGCAACTGAATGTTACAAGACTATCAAGAACCATGTGCCTATGCGTTCGCACTGGAGGAAGTACAAGGGGGACACTAGGCTCCTCTCTGACTATTACAACAGAGTTGGGGTAAGTATATACTGTAGGCCCTTTGCCCGACTGTAATGTTTATATACAGCTGATTTAAGAGATTTCCATTCTTATGCATGTTCTTTCATGTCACTACTCTCTAGGTAAGGTTTGATATGGATATAAATGCTTCACCAGTAAAAGCAGCATGTAGGAGGTATCTTCAGATAGGTGTTAAGCATCAACGGCATGTCCTTAAAAGAAAGTACTTCGATTGCCTTCCTCTCTATGATGTGCCGAAAGAAAGCCCCGTCAGTTCGATGAATGACGTTGAGTGGAACGAGCTTGTGCAGCACTGGACGGATCCCAAGATTAAGGTCAGTTCCTTACAAAATTGAAGATGTTGCATTGTACATGCTTATGGGTGTTGAAGTGGATAAGTGAATTGCCTAGACCTTTTCGTCAGTTTGGACTTTTTGGTTTCCACTGGCTAGTGCATTAAGCTTAATAATGAGTACTGTTACTAACTATACCTTCCATTTCAGGAAATCAGTAATCAAAACAGAGAAAACCGTGCTAAGGTTCTTTACCATCACACTACTGGGCCACGCAGCTATGAAGCTTATCTAGAGAGCTTGGTAAGTCAAGACTTGTCAACAGATAACCGTGATTGATGTTTCCCGTTAGATTGCTATATAAGTTTGTTTTTCACCCAATGCATGTGCTAGATATTTCTTGTTCAATAGCACTTATTGTATTGTATGTATTTGACAATAACATGTTTGTGTATCCAATTGTGATATTATTTTTATGATTGTGACTTTCCAATGTATTTGATAATAATGTGATGAATAGTTGAACTAAATTCCTATTTTGGTAGCCATTGCGTCTATGACCTTTCATTTGCACTGTTTCTAGCACAAACTGTAGTTTATGTGTGGATGCAAACTCTTTTATTACCAGATCCTAATAGAACCTTTAAGAAGGCCTCTTAATATTTGCGTTTTTCAAGGGGGAGAAGTACAACGGCAAAGAACTCGGTCCTTTGGATATGTTCAAGGAGTGCCACATGAGCCGACATACGGGCTTCTCCGCCCCGACTAAGAATGCAATTGTAAGGCAACTTTCAAAGAGTCATCACTAATGTGAAGGTTATATTATGCTGCATCTCATAACCATGTTTCTTTGTAAAACAAGGCTGAGATGGAACATGAGCTGTCTGTACCAACAGCTGATGGAGGACGCAAGACTGAGGCTCAGGTTGTACACGATGTCCTGTCAAAGAAAATCTGCCTACATACTTTTCTTCAGAATGTGGGGGTTGTGCATCAGCCCTCTCAGCCTTGTCGAGTCAGAAAGAGCAAGCTTGTTGTAGAACTGGAGAGAGAGAAGAGTAGATTTGCAGAGCTGCGCGATATTATTCAGATCTAGAACTCTAAAATTGATCAGATGGCCAGCAAGGCAAAAGAAAAGGAAGAGATGCAGAGTTGGGTGTTTGCAAAGCTTGGGAAGTTGCTCGCGTCCATTGAAAAAATTGAGCAGCTGTCTTCCACTAAGTAATCTTGATTACATCGTGAACAGGTGGGATGTTCGACGCTTGAACTGTTATTTTGATGTTGTGTTTGTCCATGGGGGACTAATGTGACGACTTTGAACTGTTATGTTAGTGCTTCTGTGCATGCTGAATCGGATCTTACGTTACTGTATGCCTGTAACCTAGTAACGTTGCCTGTAATCCATTAAGTATGCCTGTAACCTAGTAACGATGCCTGTAATCCAGTAAGTATGCCTGTAATTAATTATATATCCCTTTCAGTTGTTTCATAGCTCTCATGGGCCATATCATTTGTGGTGGGCCAAAACAGAAAAGGGCTTTTATTGGGCCGTTGATCGTACTAGCGCTCTGTCGACGGTGAATCGGGCCGTCCAGCCCAATTGGCATGCAGGGCCCAATTACGTGAGCCCACGCTAAATCCTAACCCTAACCCTAAACCATGTGGCGGACGTTTATTCGTCCACGCGTCCAACTTTTATTTGTCAACGTGGCGGACGTCTACTCGTCCACGCGGCCAGCTTTTATTTGTCAACGTGTCCAACCTTTATTCGCCGCAGTGTCGGGAATGAACAGGCGACGTGTCCAACTTCTACTGGTCCACGCGGTGTGCTCGCAAAGCCGACACGTGTCCTTGGCTGACACATTCTGTGCCGACACGCATCCTTGTATGATTGGACCAAGTGTCCGCGATTTACAGGTATATTTTGATCAATGGGCGCCAGGTGTCAGCACCGGAATGGGCCTCGTGGCGATCTACGTGGACGCTGATGTCATCCAACTGGACTGACAGCTCAATTATTGTCCTGCTGGACCAATCATTGGACTGACAGCACAATGATTGGTCTGACACGATGGTCTCGATCGAGGAGGCCGCCGCATGACGGTGATGCCCGTCACGACGTACCGGGCCGGGTGGGCATTGGGTGTGGGCTAGGTCGTCACGGATCCATGACGGGACGATCTAACCGTCAGTCTGGCCATCTGTGACGCGAGGTCCGCCATGGTCCTGCAAACCGTCAGGATGAGGCCTCCATGACGGATTTTGCACATTCACTGACGAACTAAAATTGTTATGGAAGCCCCAATTGTTACTAGTGAATGTAGTTACTCGAGGATCAGAGGGAGTAGTTTAGTTTGAAATAGGGTTCGTTCGCATGTATTTCGGACTTGTATAGTAGTACTACTACTCCAGAACTATTAGCTAGCTAGTTGGAGTGCTAGAATGCAGCTCGGAGTATTAGTATTTTGGTAGTACTACTAGTATATATATGTGACTGCAAGTTCAAACTAAAATGGAGTATTTCTTGCTAATGTTTTTCTCTTGGAGTCATCATTTTTTTCTGAACGTGTTAACTATGCTATTGTCTAAGGCTTCGTTTAGATTTTTTTGGTTGAATTCATAATTCGTCTCTTCGTAATTTGGCAAAACTGCACTGTCATGGGCATTCTTACAAGGTCGCTGAAGTTTCGATGTTTCTTAATGTATATTGCGTAGAATCCTAACAGGGTGTACCCCCTTAACATGGATCTTTTGCATTTTTTGGTTGTATTTCTTTGGCAACTTTCAGGACCATAAATAGCACGCCTTTAGTTGAAATTTGAATTACTTTTCGAAAAGTGGCCGATACTAGCATGGAGTAGTAAAATTTTTTTGTACTCCCTCGGTCCCACCAAAAGTGTCTCACCTTTGTCAAAATTTAGATGGATAGATGTATCCATCTATTTTTTTGACAAAGTTGAGACAACTTTGGTGGGACGGAGCCACAGAGGGAGTCCTAGTTGATGGCGAGAAGGTTGATGCCTTGCTAGGTTAGTGTATGTTGCAAAAAAACAAGGTTGATGTATATTGTTTTATTTGTTCACCATAATACTGACATGGCCATCGATTTGATTAGACAACACAAGCCTGGGACGTTTAATGGACTGCAATGATGGGGCTACTCCTATAGTCTGCTCCTACTCGGGTGTCGGGTCACAGTCACACTCTCCTCTTTTTTTGAACACAGTCACACTCTCCTCGAAACTGCAGTAGGTAGTAGATGCATCAGAGGAGGAGCGTCTCGGTTCACCTCCGTCGTCTGACTCGTCTATCCCCACTCCGCCCACCTTCCATAGCACGCGCCTGCGTCTCCGCCATGACGCTTTCACATCCTATCCAGCAGTGCCCATTTTGAGAGCCTCTGTTCTCCATCTCAAACCCCCACCTACCGCCATTGATCGCCATCTCTCTCCCAAAGTTCCAATCAGTAAATCTCCCAAGAAAATCCCCAACCCCATTGTACCACCTGCCTCCTTACGATGGCGAAATCGAGCACGGTCTGTGGATCTGGGCTGTTTCACAAGGTGTTTACGGAAGGCCCCCTTGAAGTGCTCATCAGCCAGTGCGACGCCATCACCGCCGCGTCCCTAGTCGGTTCCTCCAAAAGTATTCTTCAATCGGCCAAATACAGTGCCACTCGGCCTGCTTCTCAACCGTTTGGCCTTCCGTGTGTTCTCTATTGTGACCCGACGAATACACCATGGGTGTTCAAGGAGGATTTGTCGGTGCACAGCAAGTGCAAACTAGCGCCGCTGGACATGTTCTCCTACGATGGCCTAATGCCACACGGTAAGGATGAGGAGCGGGCAGGCGCCAATGGAGATTGGATCTCCACGGTTGGCCCCGAATGCAAGTGGAACCTCGTCAATGTCTACACTCATCGCAATATTGACCTTCCATCTTTGAGGAAGGAGTTTGAAACCACAGGCAATCCACTTATATTCGGGTATAAGGGTTATGTTATTCAACTGCAGAAGATAGCTATTTGCCAAGTTCCTACAGCTGCTGGGGGGTATGAAGATTTCTCCCTTGTCGCAATCTTCGACTTTGCAATTGCCTACCTCCATGGCGAAAATCCTCGTACATGGATACTTCTTGAAAACCAGTTTGAATACAACGCCAGATACTGCGATGCAATTATACATAACCGACATGTGTTCGCCGTTACTGAGCTTGGAAATGTTTATGCATGGGATCCTCATCAATCTGGTAACATTTCCTCCCTATTTTTTTTATATACGTAGCTTATATAGCATGGCACCTCTTATTTGCTGAGTTGTTTTGGCATCTTTTGGCTTAAAGGAATTCCATAGGCGCACACCATAACACTCTTGTGGTATGGCCATATATACTTATAGAATTTAACATCTATAGGAATTTTAGTATGGTCTAATGTGCATGTTGTTCCGTAGAAAAAACCCCCCCTAGTAATTAAGTTTCTTTATTATTACACCCTGGAAAATTTAAGGTAGAATAGAAATAGAATGAATAAAGGTGCCATGCAATATTGATGAAGACTTTCATTTGTTTATATTCCCCCCGTTCTAGAGAATAAGGAGTACTATGGTCAAACCATCTAAAATTTGGACCAATATTTTGGGGAACATGTTTTAAATCCATATAAAGTTTTACCAAGATGTTCGAAATATATTTCAAACCATCTTATGTTCGACCATGATTTTATAAAATACTAGTATTGGCATCTACAATATCAAATCAATATCACTAGTAGATAAATCATGAAAGATATTTTCATGCGACGTGTTCTTTCCTTTTTCAAGGTCCTATAGTGCTCCCTGCTCCACTCCTTCCGTGGACGGCTGCACTTGATCTTGACGATGATGATTTTGAGTCTAATAGTCGTACGTGGTGGCTGGCAAGATCTCAAGATTGTTCTAGACTTCTCCTGGTCTATGCACGTGGCGTAATGGATATTGACGGTGCTCTAACTTATGATAGTACCCCTGTTGTCCATTGTGGTCGCGCTGTTCCCAGCTATACTTCGGGGTATACCTGCATTGTATTCTCGAAGGATACTAGTCGGCTACATCGAGCTTACCCGTGGGAAAGGGTTACTAATCTTGGAGACTATTCTATGTTCCTTGGGGTGAACTATCCGATTTTCATGCCAGTGGGTGGTGCAACATTTCCCACAGGATATTTGACAAGAAGAAACTGCATTTATACCACGCCTCAGGCCATTGGCCTTTAGTTTAACACATCACGTCATGAAATTTTCTGCTTCAGTCTGAATGGCGAACACCAGCAAAGCATCTCTCTCAAGCATCGTTCCAGCGGCCGACTGGCAGACGGGGTTTTGGTTCATCCCAAGCTACACCAACGCGCTGGACTAGAACCAAGACAAGCAGAGTTAGGGATATTTATGTAATAGTAGGATCATACAAGCTAGCTCAGTTGGTCTTGACTCCTATTTAACTATTTATAGCTAATATACTTAGGTGATAAATTGATGCTATTTGCATGGACCCAGGTGCTTCTTGTAATTTGATCAAATACGTTCTATACACATGCATGGTTGTTTGGTTGTTTCAGTGTCCCTAGAGGCATACATATATACTGTTTTTTAATTAAATGGGGGGGGGATACCACATCCTCTACATTGATTTGTGCTTGCAACTTTTTTATTATGTTATTTAGCAATCTTTATTACAGTACAAAAGTCTTAACCTCATGGTTCACACAAAGTATAAACGTAGATCAGCCATCTAAACATAGAAGACATTCTAGTGTATGATACTTACATATACACATCAACATGCCATCAGAAAATCTTAATGTGAATTATACTGGCTGTACAAACCCGTGCATCATTCTCTAGCCGGTTGCACCCAAAAACCAAATCGTGGTACTTCATAGTTGACTGTATGTAGGACCACATACGGATCCAATGCGAAGCCATGGGTATCACCTGCATGAAAGAACTAGATTTCACATGGTTGGAGGTACTCCATATGGCCTTTAAAATCATTCCTTGTCCTTCATATGGCCCTTAAAATCGTACAGTTGGATTTGTGGTTTTTAATTTTTTATTAACACAGCTCAACCAATTGCCCAAAAATTTATTAATAATATTATTAAGGGGTGTGATGTTGAAAGCCATAAGAACAATGTGCCAAACAATCTTTGGTAGCAGACAGTAAATGTATACCCATCAGAAATATTAGTACTAGTACTATCAAAACTAATCAGCAGGCGTGAATGTTTCTTTGGTCAAAATATTAGTACTGCACCATCTTAAAAGTAAATGGCATGACCATTTATTTGATTTGATAGCGTGCAGCTAGATGGCGTACATTACTATCTCTACTTCCTTGGGTCGCCCAAATCTGGAGTACTAAAAGCAAATCCTGGTCATTCATTTGACAAGACAACACAGATGCGTCCAAATTTCTCCACCCATATTATTATAGTAATATACGAAATCTGGACTAGTATATTGTAGTCTACTCCACTTGTTTGCACGCATGTGTACAGTGCGTCGCCTCGTTGCCTTCCAAGAGATGCTGCATTCCTTGCCAAAAAAGAGAGAGATGCTACATTTATAACTACCTCACCGGCCGCCACTAGTACAAACCATCACTCCCTCTCCACCTCCACCTCTTCCCTAGTAGATCCACCTCCATATCGGCGACCACAATCGCGCGGCTTCGACTTCCTCTTTGACTGCGGTGGCGACAGCGGCGTGAGGCACCTTCTCCATGGCGCATCCCTCATCCTCGTCCCGCGGCAGCAATGACTATATGTGAAATCACCATACCCTTGTGTATGGTAGACATGATGATGCGGATAAAATTTTATTGGCGGTTGCTCATCCTTGTTTGAATGTTTGGTGTAGATTCACATCTAGGGTAGGGTGTCAAGCGGGGTGGGTAGCGGGCTAGCTAGTTTCAGTGCGAGTGCTTTAAATCTGCTCTAATCTCAACCACTATTTGCTCTAATTTTCTTCTTTGCGGGACGATTCGCGGACGCCGCTTGCAACCCTAATCTAGGGTATTGATCCTAGTTTAGTAGACTACTAGGATTTACATGCCAATTTGTTTTTAGACTAGATCCGGATATTTGTCAATACTACTACGTACTTCCTCCGTTCGTATTTAATTGACTCTAGTTGAAAGCATCGACAGTTCATTTTCTTCTCTCCCTCGTGTCGACTAATTAAAACCGAACGGAGGGAGTATTAGGAATCCATGTGCATCCGTACTACCAGTAAGGTATTGCGTTGTTGCAGAGGCTCGGTGTAATCAATATCTTTCAATATTAGTATATTCCCTTTATTAGAAAATAAATTAGGAATCCATGTTCAAACTTGCTAGTTTGATCGACGTTTGATGATGATTTGTGAGGCCATGTAGGGGCCTAGTTTGTTTTGCTTGGTGGTCAGTAGGCTGATATTTTTTTTTGCTTGGTCGATATGTGGCCGTTCCATGGCCACCGCTGATTAAGCATTACTAGAATCAACATTTTTTTGCTTGTCTGGTGATTGGAAGTGCATGCGCTCTTCCGAAGAGCACCATTGCACGATGATTAGTCTTAATGGAGATGCAGATCTCGATCAAGAGGGAGAAACATATGTTGATCATGCATTTCTCACGAGATTACTTGGTGATTGGAAGTAGAATCCACAATTTGTTGTGCAAACTTCTCAACATATGCATATATTCAATGAATTGGCTTTATGTGATCAATAGTACTTCTTATTGCAGATGGATGGAGGGGAAAGAGCGAAAAAACCGATACTTAGTGAAATGACTTCCCATTTTGTGACTTCTGATATCCCAGATGACAAGGTAAATATATAGAACGACGATTCGTAGGTGATGAAAGCAGAATCCACAATTTGCCGTGCAAACTTCTCAACATATGCATATATTTGATTAATTAGTTTTATGTGATCAATAGTATTACTTATTCCATATGGACGTAGGGGAAGGAACGAAAAGCGGATGCTATGTGAAATGACTTCTAAATCTGTGTGTTCTGATATCCCAGATGACAAGGTAAACATATGGAACGACGCTTGTTTTGCCACTGCCCCCATTAGATGGCTAGATGCTCTGGTCTAATTTCTGTTCATGTACTTATTATTGCAGAAACATAGAGTTGAAGAAAACTCTATATTGTCTGATGACAAAGGTGGAACGGCATGCCAGTCTTTTAAACCTCCGACGCCACCTTGTTTACCGTCTATGGAGACTGATGCAGCTGGACCTGGTACTGATGAGCCTATACCTGGCATCATCATGCCACATGAAGGAGGTTGTGGATTGGGTTTACCCCCTGCTGTAGAAACTGGTGGTGCAGCTGGAGCTGCTAGTGTAGAGCCTCTAGCGAACGGTGTCGTGCCACGGGAATCCTCTGAACTGGAGCAAGACGGTTTACCTATTGTCAAGACCGATGTAACTGGTGCTGATGCTGGAGTTGCTACTACTGATCCTGCACCCGAAGTTGTCATGCCACACGAAGGAGGTTTTGTATTGGTTCTACCCGTCATAACTATGCCCACAGTACTGACTGGTGGTGGACCTGGAGCTGGTAGGGTAGAGCCTCTAGCGAAAGGTGTCGTGCCACGAGAATCCTCTGAAGTGGATATTGGTGGTTTACCCTCTATAGAGACTGGTGGTCTACATGGAGCTGGTATTGTAGAGATTCCAGCAAACGCTGTTGTCCCACCAGACTCCTATGAACTAGAGCATGTACCTGATGTGCCTTCTGTAGAACCTGATGCACCTGTAAGTGGTGGTGATGATTCCGCTGAATCTGATCAAGAAGGATCTGCATCTCTAGGACAAGATGTCAGCTGTCATTCACCTGAAAACTACAAGAAAAGTTCTAATACTCAACGTCCAATTTTCGTCAGGTATGGCCCCTTTTTCGTCGCCTATGGGCCTAAGCCGACGATATGGGTTCTGTGGTCCAAACTGCGTCAGGCAAAGGCCTACCACGGATTTTTTGGTGCGTCGCGTTTGGGCACCCTTCCGCCACGAAAAATCGGACCGTTGCAGAAGTGTTTTCGGGAGGCCGTTGACTGCTGACGTCATGCAAAATACCACGTGGCAGACGCCGTTAACTGTCAGTTAACGCCGTTAACCGGCTGAAACCCCGTGGTAGATAGTAGACACACACAATGCCTGCCACGCCTTAAGCGGGCCGACCCATTTAGTTTGCGGGCCGGGCCAGCTGACTTAGTTTGACCGGTCAACTATATAACCGGGCTGGTCTATTAGGTACGTGGGCCGGGCCTAACCTCTATGGTTGACTGGTCAAAACTTAAATGGGCCGGCCCACTAAGCACGTGGGCCGGGCCGAATGCCTTCGTTTGACCGGTCAAAGGATAGCTGGGCGGGCCAACTAAAAAGGTGGGCCGGGCCGAATGTCTTCATTTGACCGGTCAACCCAATAAATGGGCCGGCCCAGTAAGCATGTGGGCCGGGCCAAATGCCTTTGTTTGACCGGTCAACTGGCAAACGGGCCGGCCCACTAAGCATGTGGGGCCCACTTTCCTGTTATCGGGCCGGCCCAGTTAGTAACTGGGGTCCACCATAAAGCAAGTGGGCTGGCCCAATAAGTTAGTGGGCCGGCCCAATAAGCATGTGGGGCCCACTTTCCTGTTATCGGGCCGGCCCAGTTAGTAAGTGGGGTCCACCATAAAGCAATTGGGCTGGCCCAATAAGTTAGTGGGCCGGCCCAAAAAAAAGTGGGGCCCACTATCCTGTTAACGGGCCAGCCTAGTTAGTAAGTGGGGTCCACCTTAAAGCAAGTGGGCTAGCCCAATAAGCACGTGGGGCCCACTTTCCTGTTATCGGGCCGGCCAGTTAGTAAGTGGGGTCCACCTTAAAGCAAGTGGGCTGGCCCAATAAGTAAGTGGGCTGGCCCAAAATAAAAGTGGGTCCCACACTACAGTAAGTGGGCCTTGTAGTAGGGCCTTGGTCGTTTGACTAGTCAACTTGCATTCTGGGCCGGCCAAGTTAGGCTTATGAGAAGGCCCATTAAATTTCATGGGCCTAAAATCTGATATCAATGATATACATAATTACATACACAAATAAAATAATTAGGAAAATTACAAGGCAATTAATGTGCCCAAATAAAAAAATTACATATAATCATGGAGGGCTTAGCATCATCAATAACACGCTGATATTTGGCAATTGCCTTGATTGAATCTTGTGTACTCTTTTTCAACATATCAGCTACATATCTTAGAGCAGCAACACCATGTCTTGCATACAGTACAGCCTTGATATATTTACTATTTGATGAAAGGAATGGTCTAGGTTGATGGCTATGGAAGGATGCATCAGAAGAAAGGTCAGAACTTTTTGTGGGCCTCTCTTCTGATGAAGATTGCTTCATTACAACTGCATTCTGATAATAATGCAAAAAGAGTTAAATGATGAACTATGCAAACATGTATTAAGCATTGTCGATATGAGATAGTCACAAGTACTAAACACAGACTTACATTATATCATTGCATAGGCTCACTACGGAACCTTTTTTGCCCTCTATCTTCTACTAAGGACTTCTTCATTACAACTGCATTCTAGTAATATTGCAAACATAGTTACAACAGTGAACTATTCAAACATGTATTATGCAATGTAGATATAAGATAATAAAAAGTTGCATAAATAAGCACAAGACAATGTATGGAACTTGTACTAAGCACATACTTACATCATAATGTTGCATAGGCTCACTACAGATCCTTTTTTGGCGCCTATCTTCTAATGATGACTACTTCATTACAACTGCATTGTGGTAATATTGCAAACATAGTTACAACAATGAACTATTCAAACATGTATTATGCAATGTAGAGATCGGACAACAGCATGTAGCAGAAATAAGCACAAGATAAGATATGATACATGTACTAAGCACATATTGGCTCGCTGCAGGTCCTTCTCTTGCGTGCACTAGTCGTGGTCAACATGCCTGTCATTTTAGGCTCAGCCATCAGGTGAAATGCTAATCCTCCTGCTCCATTGTCCTTAATCTGTGTTTAGATATCACATTTAAGACCAAGTCAGCTGGTTTCAAATAACAAAAAACTTGAGCTGCCAAATGAATAAGCTAATATTTACCAGATATCAGATTAAAACCAACTAGATGTTGCTTTGCATGAGATAAGAATTTCAGATATTCAGATTTAGAGTAGGGAATGAATATAACTTTAATGCCAAGGTTTTCCACATAAAGTAAACTGGCATTAAGAATGACTAGATGTCAGGTTCAAATCACCTTCGCAGTTGCTCCAAGACAAGCATATCAAATAGGCAGAAACATAGTAAAGCGTGAATGGAATTGCTATGGCAGGGTTCTAAGTGTTAATCTCTTGCATAAGGAACAATGCATAGAGGTTATAGCTAATAACAGAAGTAAACTGCCAAAATTACCAACCAAGAACTCAGATTCCAACCTTCCCTAGCGTCACCGCTGTTAATGTTGGATGTTCTAATAAGCGGTTCGCCTGATCAATCCCTAGGAAAAATAACATTGACAAGTTAGTCTACGATAATACAAAGACCAGACATGCACGCAACAATAACTATACAAGCTGTGCGACAAGAGCATTGATGGAAAAAAAATAGCTATAAGCTAATGACGAGGTATAAGAGCAAGCAGATTGGAAATGCACATAGCATGATTATAAAAGCAGTGTGACAATAGCAGGCAGGAGAAAATAGCTAGCAGCTAGCGGTGAGCTAATGACGTGGTATAAGAACAACCAGATTGGAAATGCCCATAGCATGACTATAAAAGCAGTGCGACAATAGCATGCAGTAAAAAAACAGCTGGCAGCAAATGAATGGGTATACGGCTATAAATATGTGGATGCACACAGGTGTCAGTAGAATGAACATGATGGTAGCCACCGGATAATGCTTTTGTACAATATTAAAACGAACTTCATGCGAAGCAACACATCAAGAAAGTTAATGGCATATGAGATCTGCAAATAACTATACAAAACATGACTAAAGAAACACCACGATCAAACGAGCCAGAGTACTTACCAAGCTGCAGCGGGGTGGACGGGGGCGGCAGCTTGCATTCCAGCGGTGGCGAACGCGGGAGACGATGAATCGACCCTGTTTCAAGAGAAGCGGGCGTTAGTGAAGCAGATCTGGTTGGCTGGCAAGGGATTCGGTGAAGCTGATATAGCTGCTGCGCTGAGGTAGTCGGTGGAATAGATCGGCTTCTGTGGAGGGAGGGCCGCGGTGAAGTAGACCCGGTTCCGTTGGAGAGGATCCGGTGCGTCGACTAGACTAGATACATCCGTATCTTGACAAACTTGAGTCAGTTAATATGAATCAGTGTAAACCGCCCAAGTCCTCGAACAACTAGTTTATTGACTCTGGACTCCAAGCCTCTCGCGGCAAGCCATCGACGAAGCTTTAACCAGTTCTTGGCCCACAAATTTTTTTTTTGCGAATAGCAAAGCTTTGACCAGTTCCTCTCGGGATATAGCACACCGGTGAGCTTGCACGGTTGCCATGAGCACTTTCCGGCGGAACTTCCTCTGCAGCGCCCTCAAGCCGCGGCTGCGAGACAACACGCAGTGCCTCGAGGATGGACGGAACTCGGGATCTCAGGGCGGGGGGTCCGCCTCGTCCGGGAACTATCTCCAGCGGGTCAACGAGGACATGCATGGCAGCCAGGGGATTTGGGGTTTTTTCTTTTTTTGAGCTTGAGATTTGGGCGTTTTTCGGATAGGGGAGGAGGAAGAGGAAGGAACATCCCGCGTGCTTGGCGCATGGCGGTGTGCGAATTTTTGTGAAATATTTAAGTTCCCCGCTACAATTCGAGGGTTTTCTTGACGCGCCACTGCGTCCCGCCGGGCAGCTTCAAGTGAATTTGGGGTGCCACACTATGGGACCCAGTTTTAGTGAGACATGTAATGACTAGTCACATCAGTAAGTTCATTGTGTAATAAAATATGTTACCCCTCCCATTTATGTAGCTCCCCCTTCTCTCCCGATCGAGTGCCGACCGATGCAAGCCGCTAGCTCGATCCACTCCTTTCGCCTCCACCGTCCAGGCATCCAGCTTGGAGTGGCAAGTGGATTAGGTACTACTAGTAATGTTCTTTCCTTTCTCAAGAGCGGTTCTTTTTGCTCACCTCGAGATCTTGCTGCCTAGCTAGGAGCATCTCTTTCCTATTCTGGGCGAAGGGGTGTCTTTCTGGTCACCCTCGCGCTGGGAGTGATTGATGGGGGTGGGGGCGGGGGCTACCTTTGCTTGGATTGGGGTGTTCTTCCTTTATTTGTCGACATTTGCAACCTTTGTAGTTTCTACTGATCCTCACTGTATCTTTTGTCAGCTTCTACAGGAAAGGAAAGACCTCGGGGGGACAATGGAGCGTAAGGCCACCACGCATGTGGGCAGTTGGCTGAGCCTGAGCTGCGTCCCCATCCCCGCAAAGCAGGTACTTCGTTTGCTTATCCACTCTTTTCCTTTTAAGTGTCTGTCTGCATCCTCAATCTGTTCCTGTGCTGGAAGATGCTTAAAGTAGCACATGTCTTCAGCTGTTTGTGCGTAAAGCCTCTGTGACACCATGCTCTATATTCTCTGTATCAGGTTGGTACCTCCAGGTTCCGTGCTGAGGCTATGGGGAACGAAAATAGCGCCCCACCTGCTGCAGGAGCATGGCCCGATCTGCAGCACAAGAAGCGAAATGCCACTGCCGAGCTGGGCAGGGACCGCCCAGGGGTAATTTTTTTTAACCAACTTACCATGATGTAGTCTAAATCTGATACTCCCTCAGATCCAAATTAATTGACTCAACTATCTGTAGATACAGATGTATCTAGATGTGTTTTAGCTCTAGATACTACTACCTCCATCCCAAAGCTTAGGGCTTATATTATTTTTAGAAAGTCAAACTATGCAATGTTTGACTAAGCTTTTACCAAAAATCATTAACATGCAAAATACAAAATTAATATCATTAAATATATGATGAAATATATTTTCCTACGGTATCTACACAATATTAAATTTGTTGATAGAATGTTCTAAAAGTTTGGTCAAACTTTACTTGGTTTGGCTTCTTAAAAAGAAATAAGCCTTAAGCTTTGGGATGGAGGTAGTACATGCATATCTAGACAAAGCTGAGTCAACTAGTTTTTTTTGTCTATCCATAGCTAGTGTTTATGGTGCAAAAGGCTAAGAGCATCCACTATATGCATCAGTCTATCTCATACAGTAATTCAATATCACTCATGAGGTCTACTTTTTGCTATTCATATGCAGACTGAAACTTTAGGTCCTTTACTCAAAAGGAAGATCAAAACTGCGGCTGATAAGGCTGCCAGTATGTTGATGCCGCCCCCATCTTCTAAATGCCTCTACAAGCACAAGGCCACGCGCTAGCTGGGTGGTGACCTTTTAATAAATATGGTATATTTTCTTAATCCACATACATGCCTTGATTTTTTTCTGTTTATTGTCGGTTTTTTCTAATGTTTGCCAAAAGTTCAGAAACACCAAATTCGTTTGCTTACAATCATCATACACTAATGTTCATCTACTCTCCAGTTCCCCTAACCCAACAAAAAATGATGTTAATTATGATCTTTAGATTAAAAGAGCACCATTAGGCGCTGTTAATTACGACTTTGAGATTAAAATGTCATTTGCCATTGTTAATTACAATTTTGAGACAAAAGATTAGTTTAACCTCGACCTGTTCTGCTCTCCAATTTTCCCAACCGAACAAAAAAGTAACCATTCCATTCCTCTGAAATGGAACCATTCCATTCCATTCCACGCCGTTTCAGAACCGAACACACCGTTGCATTGTTGTGAACTGTTGTCTATACACAGCCATACTCTTCCACTTACATCCAGCACTATGTGCATCAGTCTGTCTCAGAGTCATTCAATATCACTGCTGAGATCTGTTCCCATTCTTATGCAGGCTGAAACTGCTACCCCTTTACTCAAGTGGATACAAAATGAGGCTGATGAGGCTGCTGTGAGGACGATGGTGCCGGCACCATCTTCCGAAAACCTCTACAAGCACGAGGCCATGGGCCAGCTGGGTGGTGACCTTTTAATGAATCTATTATATTTTCTTAATCCACATACATGATTTTATTATAATCTATTTAATTATTGTTGGCTTTGTCTAATGCTTACCAAAAGTTCAGAAACACCACTTTTGCTTACAATCATCATACACTAATTTTTCACTTTTCAGTCTGTCTCATCCAGTATATAAAATGTTTAGTTCCGTTGGCTTCTTTTGTAATCATTTGCATTGTTGTGAACTGTTGTCTATGCACAACCCTATTCTTCCACTTACATCCCGCACTATATGCATCAGTCTGTCTCATAGATTTATTAAATATCAATGCTGAGTTCTGTTTCTATTCATATGCAGGATGAAACTTATGTGCCTCTACTCAAATGGATAAAAAATGATCCTGATGAGGCTGCTGTGAAGACGATGGTGCCGCCACCATCTTCTGAAAACCTCTACAAGCACAAGGCCACGGGCCAGCTGGGTGGTATCCTTTTCAGGAAGCAGGTATATTTTCTTAATCCTCATACATGATTTGATTTTTGTATGTTTATTGCCGGCTTTGTCTAATGCTTACCAAAAGTTCGGAAACACACACAACCCTATTCTTCCACTTACATCCAGCACTATATGCATCAGTGTCTCATAGATTCATTTAATATCACTGTTGATGCCTGTTGCTCTTCAATTTTGCATATGCAGACTCAAACTGCTAAGCCTTCATTGGTCAAAAGGATTGCAACTGCTGCTGATGAGGCATCTGCAGAGGCTGCCACCAAGTTACTATCAGCCCCACCTTCTGGATGCGTATATAAGCTCAAGTCCAAGGACCAGCCGGGCCGTAACCATCCAAGGGTTCGGGTATATTTTCTTAAGCCACATATACATGCCATGATTTATGTCTGATATTATCACCGGCTCTGTCTAATGCTTTTTTGTAATTCGGAAACACCAAATTAGCATGCTTATATTCATCATACACTAAATTTTCACTCTTCAGTTTGTAACATAGTGTTATACACTCGCTTGTTAACATTTGCATTGCTCTGAACTATGCTCTTTACGCAACCTAATTCTTCCACTTACATTCAGCGCTACGCACCAGTAGTACCTCCCATGTTTCCTTCACCATCCCGATGCCGAGCTTGCGGGAATATGGCGGGCCCATGTACATACTGAAAGTGCATGGAGCCCCCATGTGTGGTTTTGGTAATTAATGACAATCCCTATGGACTAATGTTTGCATTGAGTCACATTTGTAGGTGTGGTCCATAGGCAATGCTTGAGCCATATGTTGTTTTCAAGGTTGCAATAAGAATAAATTGATGAAGGATATCAAGTGCCAAGTATGTCTTGAAGATGAAGTGAGCCCTCAAAGTTAACTTCAAGACATCAATGAAATGAAGTGCAAGTTCAAGATGAGCCAACTCGAAGAGATCATATGCTTGAAGCTTGCCATGAAGAAATGAAGTGCAAGTTCAAGATGAGCCAACTCGAAGAGATCATATGCTTGAAGCTTGCCATGAAGAAATGAAGTGCAAGTTCAAGATGAGCCAACTCAAAGAAATCATATGCTTGAAGCTTGCCATCCATATGGTGATCATGGATATGTGAAGATGCGCCGAGGAAGAAGCTCTCCCATGGTGGATTATGGGGGAGCAATCCACAAGACTTCGTCAAGCAAGCACTATCAAGAAAGGTGTTCCATCTTGTTGTGGTCAAGATCGTCATCATCGAGCTCAAGTGGAATGCGCAAGTTTAAGGTTTGCTCTTGATAGGGTTTCTTTCTCACCGATCTCATAGTGTAGTTGGAGACCAGTTCATAGTTTAGTTGCCGTACTATCAAGAGGGCTCTCGAGTGAGTAACTCGATCATATCGTTCGGAGAGAGCTCAAACCTTTGCATCCTTGCATCATCTTTCTTGGTTGATTATTTGGATCTTATCCATATGGTGTTTTAGAGCTTGTGCTTATTCTCATGACAAGCTCTAGTTCATCGAAAACGGATTTCGCATAGATCACTTGTTGCGTTTTTGAGTTTGGTGATTTTCTCGATTTCTCATGTTGAGGTGTTGAACCTCTAAAAATAAAAGAAAATCATCCCCCACTAGTTTCCATATTTTCAACAAAATTGTTTCACTCTTTCCAACAAAATTGGTTTCACTCAATTCGGTGCTACCAATCTTAAGTTTTTGAGTTTACAAGTTTGCCTAGGCCGGATAATCCGGGCCGGATATTTGCACAAATATCTGAACCCTGAAAATCGGCTAAGGACTTTGGCGTCGGGGCTCTCAGTATCCCCCTGGATTCAGGCCGGATATTTGGCCGGATTTTTATGCTGCCCCGGATAATCCGGGGGGGGGGGCGGATTATCCGGCCCTTACTTAGGCCGGATTATCCGCCCCCAAATCTCCCCAACGGCTCGATTTTTCGGGGGGGGGGGGGTATAAATACCCCCCCCCCCTTCTTCCTCCTTGGGCTGATGCTTCTTCTACTCTCTCTCTCCTCCATTGTTGATCTTGAGAAGCTTGCCCTATCTCTCTATCCCTCCATGATTCTTGCCCCCTTTTGAGGGAAAAGAGAGAGGACATCTAGATCCACACTTTGACCAAACCATATCATCTCTTTGTGAGTGAATCTTTGGGATCTAGATCTTGGAGAATTTTGTGTTCTCCTCTTTGTTCTTCCTCTCTTATTCCCCCAATAGCTTTTGTAGCTTTGTTGGAATTTGAGAGAGAAGGACTTGAGCATCTTTGTGGTGTTCTTGCCATTGCATTTGGTGCATAGGTTTGAGTTCTCCACGGTGATTCGTGGAAGTGAAAGCAAGAAGGTTTTTACTCTTGGGTTCTTGGAACCCTAGACAGATTCTAGGCCTTTGTGGCGATTTCTTGGGAGCCTCCAATTAAGTTGTGGATGCGTGCCCCAAGCTTTGTGTAAGGCCCGGTTTCCGCCTCGAAGGAAATCCCTTAGTGGAACCGTGACCTAGGCCTTTGTGGCGAGGGTCACCGGAGAATAAGGTGAGGCGCCTTCGTGGCGCTCGGTGTGTGGTGTGAGTACCGCATCTTGGGGTGAGGCCTTTGTGGCGTTGGTGTGCATCGAGCAACCACACCTCAAGGTGAGGCCTCTTGTGGCGTTCGGGAGCACTAAGCCACCGCACCTCTCCAACGGAGATTAGCATTCGCAAGAGTGTGAACTTCGGGATAAATCATCGTCTCCCGCGTGCCTCGGTTATCTCTATACCCGAGCTCTTTACTTATGCACTTTACTTTGTTATAGCCTTCGTGCTTGAAGTTATATATCTTGCTATCACCTAGTTGCTTATATTGCTTAGCATAAGTTGTTGGTGCACATAGGTGAACCATAGTATATAGGCTTTGGGCTTGACAAAGTAAACGCTAGTTTTATTCCGCATTTGTTAAGCCCATCTCGTAAAAGTTTTAAACCGCCTATTCACCCCCCTCTAGGCGACATCTGTGTCCTTTCACACACCCCGCATATAACACCTCCTATGGCTCTATCTACCTTTGTAATTACTCCTTCACAGAGTTACATGTATGTATTCTTGGTGGTTTAGCATGAATTGGCATATAGTAAAGTCTTATTTTCAGTCTTCCTGCTTCTTACATTAGTATCAATTTTCACATGCAGACTGTACCTTGTGAACTTCGTCCAATGATTAACCAGATGTGTCCGCATGAAGGGTCTTTCACTATGCATGGCAATGGCAAATTGATGAACACATACACGGTCTATGAGGTGTATGTCTACAAGACGCAGGCAATCACATATTTGTATGGACATGACTGGAGAAAGTTTGCTTTTGACTACGGTCTGAAGAAGGGCGACGAGCTGAGGATCAGAAACTCAAAAGGGCAGATATACGTAACCGCTTACAGAGTTGGAGACACTTCCAAATATATAATATGTAACTTTTCTTGTACTCATATCCTTTGATTACTGCATTTCAAGCAGTTGTTCTAAACCATTCTCTCTGTTCTAGCTTGCTGGGTTTAACATGATCAAAGCTGCAGATCCCCTGACAGAATAGGAACGAATGTCACTAAGGGCACCCACACCAGCACCGGCACCGGCTTCCCACTCTCCTGCATCAGCACCGGTTCCTGTACCAGCCCCGTTTACTGCATCTACCCAGCAGGCCCCTACATCAGCATCGGTTCCTGTAGAGGCCCCGTATACTACACCTGCCCAGCAGGCTCCTGCATCAACACTGGTTCTTCTAGAGGCACCGTTTACTGCACCTGCCCAACAGTCTCCTGCATCCGCACCGGTTCCTCTAGAGGCACCGTTTACTACACCTGCCCAGCAGTCTCCTGCATCAGCGCCAGCTCATGTACCAGCCCAGGCTCCTGCACCTGCCCCAGCCAAATCACCGAGGGCTCAGCTCATTGCTGTGGCACCCGTGTGGTGACCAGGACGCATCTGAAGGCTATGTTCGTGAGTATATGATAGCAGAACTGCTCTTATCTTGATGTCTTCTCTGCTCAAACTCTCACATGGTTCAGTGCATTAGTGCCATTGACTAATGTTTGGTGGTATCTCTTGCTTTGAATCAGAAATTGCCTAAAAGTATCTCCAAGAATCTCAATGCCGGCCGAAGGGGCAAGATATCCCTCAGATGGAGGGACGGTACTCCGTCAGTCCCACAGATGGTCGCTTGGCTGTTACTTCCAGGTGGAAAAAGTTCATTGATGGTGCCAAACTTCGCATTTGATCAAAGTTGAAGGTCAAGATTTTTCGATGCCGCTGTGACATGCTGGTCATGAAGTTCGCGGTTGTCTAGTTCTGTTGTCCCATGAGCCCTTAGCAAATGCATTTGTAGTTATACTTATATAAGGTTATCTTATCTGAACTGCTAATTAACTGTATGGGTGGTAAAACTATGGCAAGCTTTTGCTCTTAGCAAGTATGTATGTATGATCAGCTATTATGATAACTAATGTTTGTGTTCATCTTAATTTGCATTTCCGTTTTAGAAAAAACTTAATTTTTATTTTGGCTGATGTGTTAGAGAACTATCAGATTGAACCCACAACAAGATTCAAATTTCATTACACCGAGCCACATGTATTGACCTTGCTATACACAACTTCCATTAATCAGTGCAAGAAGGCTTACCTGAGCTGCCTGAACCACAACAAATTCGAATCCACCTTAGCTATCTAGAAATACAACCTTTGCAGAAAGAGGATTGCAACCTTCTTGATTTGAAGTATCATGCCCTTATCTGATTCCAAAGAGGATTGGCAAAACTATTGCCGCCAAAAAAGGGAGTGACAAATATTTTAATTGAGGCTGCATCTGGCCATCTGGGCCTTCGAATTATCCTGCTGGACGCCTTTTGACTCGTACAATTTCAGCCCACTCCAAAACAGGAAAGTCCTATGCTTCGCAAAAACAAAAAACAAGGAGATTCAACATATAAGTTTGTTTATGTAAAAATAAAGATTTAAATTATCGGTTTGCAATAGCTCAGAGCGAAATACACTGTTTATTGTTTGCAAAATAATCAAGATATCACATGTTTCTTGTACGGGGAGGCTGACATCGGGGACCCATGAGCCAGCAGCGTCGTCAACGTTTTAAAGGTGGCAGGAGATCGAAAGAAAAAATAAACCAAAAATCAGTTGGTAAAAAAATCCAAGAAAAGAAACATTTATCGTTCTGAGAGGATGACATGCGGGACCCATGAGGCAGCAGCATCCTGAACGTTTATTGTTCATAGAGGCTGACATGTGGGACCCGTGAGCTAGCAGCGTCCTCAACGTTTTAAAGGCGACAGGAGATCGAAAGAAAAAATAAGCCAAAAATCAGTTGGTAAACAAAATCCAAGAAAAAAACATTTACCGTTCTGAGAGGATGACATGCGGGACCCATGAAGCTGCAGCATCCTCAACGATTCCAAGGCGACAGGGGATCAAAAGAAAAAAGGAAATTTCCAGAAATTAATTAGGGGTCAAAAATAAATCCATCAAATGAAACTTTTTTGTTCATAGAGGATGACATGTGGGACCGACCTGTCAGCAGCGTCCTCATCGTTTCAAAGGGGGCAGGGGATCAAAAGAAAAAGGCAAATAGTCAGAAATTAGGGGTAAAAAATAAATCCAACAAAGGAAACTTTTATTGTTCATAGAGGATGACATGCGGGACCCATGAGCCAGCAGCTTCCTCAACGTTTCAAAGGCGGCATGAGATCGAAAGAAAAAGGCAAGTGACCAAATAGCAGGAGCCAAAAATAATCCAAGAAAAGAAACTTTATTGTACATAGAGGATGACATGCGGGTCCCATTTTGCAGCAGCGGTCTCAACGTTTCAAATGCGGCTTGAGATCAAAAGAAAAAGAAAGTAGCCAGAAATTTGGGGGTCAAAAAAAAACTCCAAGAAAAGAAAGTTGATTGTACATAGAGGATGACATGCGGGTCCCATGAGTCAGCAGTTTACTCAACGTTTCCAAGGCGGCAGGGGATCAAAAGAAAAAGGAAATAGCCAAAAATCAGAGGGTGAAAAAAAATCCAAGAAAAGAAACTTTTATTGTACATAGAGGATGACATGCGGGTCCCATGAGCCAGCAGGTTCCTCAACATTTCAAAGCGGCATGAGATCGAAAGAAAAAGGCAAGTGACCAAATATCAGGAGCCAAAAATAATCCAAGAAAAGAAACTTTTATTGTTCATAGAAGATGACATGCGGGACCCATGAGGCAGCAGTATCCTCAACGTTTCCAAGGCAGCAGGGGATCGAAAGAAAAAGGAAATAGCCAAAAATTATAGGGTGAAAAATAATCCAAGAAAAGAAACTTTTATTGTACATAGAGGATGACATGCGGGTCCCATGAGCCAGCAGGTTCCTCAACGTTTCAGAGGCGGCATGCGATCGAAAGAAAAAGGCAAGTGACCAAATATCAGGTGCCAAAAATAATCCAAGAAAAGAAACTTTTATTGTACATAGAGGATGACATGCGGGTCCCATTTTGCAGCAGCTTACTCAACGTGTGAGAGGTGGCATGAGATCGAAAGAAAAAGGCAAGTGACCAAATATCAGGAGCCAAAAATAATCCAAGAAAAGAAACTTTTATTTTACATAGAGGATGACATGCGGGTCCCATTTTGCAGCAGCGGTCTCAACGTTTCAGAGGCGGCACGGGATCGAAAGAAATAGGCAATTGACCAAATATCAGGTGCCAAAAATAACTCCAAGAAAAGAAACTTGATTGTACATAGAGGATGATATGCGGGTCCCATTTAGCAGCAGCGGTATCAACGTTTCAGAGGCGGCACGGGATCGAAAGAAAAAGGCAAGTGACCAAATATCAGGTGCCAAAAATAACTCTAAGAAAAGAAACTTGATTGCACATAGAGGATGATATGCGTGACAAGGTATCAAATTGTCAATGCCTACAGATTGTAGACTTAGGGTTTCGTAGAATGTAGAGGGCATGTAGATCTAGAAGGTTCAGCCGAAAAAGTACTCGATTCCGAAATTAGGGTGCGTGTTGACAATAAATTTGATCCTTTCTTCTCGCCTCGGCTCCCCTTTATATAGGAGGCAGAGCCGAGGGATTTCTTGTCGTACAAGTTACAAACTCTGAGAAGCCATCCGAGACTTTCCTATATTATTACATGATTCGTGATTCCTAATACAACTCTATATTCCTTATCGAGATTGACTGGGCTTCTGGGCCTTGAAAGCTTCGGGTCGTGGGCCTCCAGATAACCTCGGGTACCTTATTCGGCAGGCCCATTCGGCATGCCTATGTCAGTAGCCCCCGAGATTTTTCTTGAATCGTAGAATCAAGTAAAATCTCCATCGTAGAATTGAGTCGCACCTTTATATATCATAGAGTCGAATATTTTGCATAACATCTATTTTGTACAGGGATATTTGTAGATGGGGCTGGTTCATCTGACGGATCAGGTACCAGTTAACTGCTCTTGTGGCAAACCCGCATAAACCTACTTCAAGCTCAAGTCCCTGGACTTGAACTCGGGACACTGGCGTAATTTGACACGCGCCGCTTAAGGACTTATCGTGAATCGAATCCCAGTTATGTTTTATCGAATACCTAACGCGTCCGCTAGGATTTTTCTTCGCATCTATTGATACGGATGAAAGTGGGAGAGCGCATTCGGGTGCGATACCACGGCACATAGGACGGATCCTGGGGACTTATCTTCGTAAAATCTTTCAAGTTACAGCATTCAGAGTTTTTACCGCGGCAGACGCGCTCTGAGAATATATTGTCGAGTGCCTTTATCGGCTGCTGGAATTGTGAATTTCTTCGAGTTGTTTGATGACAATATCTTGATCTCCAGATGGGAGTACATGACGAGTTATGTGTAACTCGAAGATGTACGATAAAAATACTTCGTCTGCACATCTATATTGTCTTGTCATTCTCTTCTTTCTTCTTCCTCATATTTCATCGGGTGCGCGACCAGCGCTCCCGATGGGAGTAGCCCCCGAGGCTACAGCCGAGTGTTTGCACTTGGCTGTAGGCTCAACTTTTGCTACTT
Organism: Lolium perenne; assembly: GCF_019359855.2. Classification (NCBI taxonomy): domain Eukaryota; kingdom Viridiplantae; phylum Streptophyta; class Magnoliopsida; order Poales; family Poaceae; genus Lolium; species Lolium perenne. The sequence continues at coordinate 6,866,826 of NC_067248.2, read as the reverse complement.
TGGTCAACTCTGTATGTTTTCTTTCGCCTCATCCTCTTATCAGAAGTATAGAGTAGCCCCCGAGCATATGAACAAATGCTTGCATTTGATCATAGGCTCTCGAAGTTTGTCTTTTTAGAACTCGAAGTTTTCTTGTTGCTATATTTTGATATACCACTCGAAGCTTTCTTGAATGATGTTGTTGCTGACGATAGCTACGTACACCCACCTTGGGAAGCCACGACTCCTGTCAACCCACTCGGTCGTGGGTCCGAAACTCTGCGCTGTCGACACATCGCGCAAGTGGGGCGCACACGTCCTCCGTAATTTCCGGCACGCGCGAAGTAACTTCCCTTCAGTAAATTTGGAGCGGTAAGACCATTTTACCCTTTGGACACGCGTTGGGTTTGAAACTCTCCCCCTTTTCATCCAACGGCTGGACGCATCGTCTTCTTCCTATAAATCCACTTCTTACTCCTCATTCATCCCCTTCACTGCGCCGCACAACTCCTCTCTCTCTCCCCTCCATTGTTGCTTCTCGAGCTCTTCGCGCACACACTCTCCTTCTTCTCCTTTTTTCTCCGCCGAACTGCCCTCCATGGCTCCGCGCACCAAGCAGTGCAAGAACCGTGACCTAGGCACCGACGAGCTCGTGGAAAAAGCTAAGATCTCCGGCTGGGAGAGGTCAAAGCATTCCGCCCAAGACCACAAGCTTCTGAAGAAGATGGGCCTGCTGAAGAAGGAGGCCATGAAGATGCCCGGAGACGAGAGCTCTCCTCATCCTCCTATTGGATTCCGGGTAACTTTCGTCGACTTCCTCACCCGTGGCCTAGCTATTCCTGTCCACGAATTCCTTCGTGGTTTGCTTTTTACGGGATCCAGCTTCACCAGCTGACCCCAAACTCCCTTCTCCATATCTCCATCTTTATCACCCTCTGTGAGTGTTTCCTGGGCACCCACCCTCTCTGGGGCCTCTGGAAACACATTTTCTTCCTCCGGCGCAACAACTCGAAGAACGTCATCTACAACGTGGGTGGCGTTTGCATCTGTGTCCGTCCTGATGTCGACTACTTCGACGTGAAGTTCGCCGATTCCGTCCAATGCTGGCGTAGGAAATGGCTTTACATCAAGGATGAGTCCTCTTCCACCCAGGAATATGGTCTTGCGCCCTTTGACGGTACCGAAGAAATTTAGAGGCGCAAGTCCTGGGACGCTGAGGCCACAGCCGAAGAAAAAGCGGCCACTGACGCCCTGATTACCCGCATCCACGAGCTTGAAAATACCGATGGGGCAGAACTGTTGGGTGTGCAAATCATTGCATATTTCCTTCGGATTCGAGTACAGCCTCTGCAGGCTCGCAAAAATCCTCTGTGGATGTATTCGGGTGCTGAAGATGCCGACCGGATTTCCGATGATCTTTCTGTGAAGGATTTGGAGAAACTCGTCCGCCGCTTCACCTCCTTGAACAAAAACCATGCAATCCCCTCATCCTGTCGCGTGGAGCCATTTAGTGGTAGCCATGCCCTTCCCAAAGTAAGTGCTTTCTTTCGAGTTGTATTTCCTGTTTTTCGACTGCTGTTGTTTTCCCTTTTGTGTATTTATTTTCTTGTCTTCTCTTGCTTTGTGCCTTGCAGAACCACCAAACTATCTCTTCTCTTCCCCCACTACCTGAAGGTGGGGAAGTGGATGAGCGGGTCGTTGTTGCCGATGACTCACAAGAATCCTCTCTTCCTGAGAGTGAACCCGCATGGTCTCAAAGATCTGCGGGTTCTTTTGACAAAGACACAAAGTCGGAGCAACGTTCTGACTCTGCCCACTCCGTATCTCCTCCTCCTGCCACTTCTTCGGATGGGCGCAAAAGGAAGAGAAACGATGACAAAGATTCCGGCGCGTCTAAGCTCACCGATCCAGCTGTCGAGGGATCTTCGCCGAATGACCAAGAGGTCTTCGACCCTTTCACCATGACCGGCGCCGTCAGCTCGTAAGTTATTCTTGTTTTTTCCTATCTCTTTTCCTTTCGGTTCCCTTATATTTTGTTTTACTGCTATATTGACAGAGCTGACGAGGAGGAGGAAGAAACCGAAACTCATGGGCCAGTTCCCACGAGCACCTCCAATACGCTGGTTCTCTCCGAAGAACGTCGTGTTGGTTCAGAAGCCTTGCCTCCTCCACAGCATAACTCAGAAGCACCGACTCCAGCGCCCAGCCCCCGAGCACCGAAGCCGAAGGAAGCGAAAACCGGGGCTGGTAGCACACAAGAGCTTGCTACTGGGACTACTTTGGGTCCTCTCCTTGAGGATGTAAGTTTCCTTTCACTCCTTGTCGCCTTTTTTGTTTAGCTCAAAGATTTTTCCTCCCCTAACATTGTTTTGCTATCTTGTCGATTTATTGCAGCCCTTGATGAAAGAGCTGGTCAACCTGGGCTCCCGATTTATCAGGTTCCGTGACGAGGCCGCCACTTTAAGGGGTAAAACTTTGCTGCACTTGACATGTTACATATTCCTATCTTGATTTTGCGTCCTCTAACCTTTTTCTTTGAGATGCACTTCGTCGTGCCGAGGAACGCGCCGATGACCTGGAAGCCAAGCTCAAAGCCAGCGAAACAGCTTGCAAGAAGGCTGAAAAGGATGCTGCTGCTATCGAAGGTCTTCACCAGAGGCTTCAAGCCGCTGAAGATGCTTTGAGCGACAAAGAGGCCCAGCAAGTCGAGCGCGAAAATGGTATAGTGGAGCGCTTCGAAACGCAAAACCGGAGATTTTTGAGTAAGCCATGCTTTCATTTACCTTCTGCTTTTGCTTGTTTTTAATTATCTTTGGTATTGACGAACTCCTGCTTTCCTCCAGCAGGGAAAATGGGTAAGCAGTATACTTTGAACCAAGAATCCGATGATCGTCTTATTGACGCTCTCGATATTCTTGAGTTAAACTGCGACTTGGCGCGCACGTGCATTTCTTCCGCACGGGCCGCACTAAAGCGCGTCTTCTCCCACTTCTTCCCGAAAGATACCCAGCCGGAGATCTTCTCCCAGCTCGCCCAGCATTTCCTGGCGAAAGATGATCCGGCTTTGGCCTATCGTTAAGCTAGCTTGAAGATTGGAGTCGAAGGGACCATCACCCTTGTCGCGGCCAGCGGCCAGAAAGTTGACTGGGTGAAAGTTGGCACTCCTAAGGGATTGAACTCGGAGAAGTGGAAGGTTTTGGTGAAGGATGCCAAGGCTTTCTCGAAGAAACTTATCGCCTTCCTTGACCCAACGTCCTCTGCTTCTGCTAGCACTGCTCGGACGGAGGTCAAGCAGACCAACTCGCGTCTCTTTTTTCTTTCTCCCTTCTGTAGCTATTGTCGCCTTTTGTTGTTTCCGCCAATTTGTATGGGCTCTCTAGGAGCTGTATTTTGTAAGGACTCGCCTTATGTAAATGTGCTGAATATGAATGAAAAGATGTGCCTTACCGAATGATTGATGTCAATCTTTCTTGTCTTCCAGTTGATTTTTGATAACTATACTGGAGCTGGACCTTCCAATGCTTCAGCCGCTACTTCTCATTCTGCGAGAGCTCCTGGCGGTGTTTCCTTGGATGTCACATCGTGTGCTGATTCAACTCACCAAGAGGTGGCCGATCTGCGACAACAATTGCAAGCGATGAAGAAGCAGGTTGTAACAGTTATGGATCAATCTCGCAAATCTTCGGATCGCGAGCAAGCTGCTCTTCGACAAGTGAAGGAGGCTCTTGAATTGAAGGAGTCTGCGACTGTTAACGCCTCGCGATCTGCCCAACACGAAAGCTATATGCTTGACTTGATGACTGATGCAAGTCAGGATATGGCTGGTACGTTACTTTTATCTTGCTACTTCCTTAATATTCTTCGTATCCCTTCTTGCACTATATTGTTTTTTCCTTATGTTACTCACAGGCTCGTTTCTGGATGATGCCGCCGAAGAACAAAGAGTGATTTCGCGAGTTGAAGCCCTTCTTCGACTTGCGAAGGCTAATGACAGCGACTTCTGGGCAGATGAAGACCGTTCTCGCCGTATTGTGCAATTTCAGGATCGAGCCGCCCAAGTTCAGGAGTTTCTTGACTTCTGCACCAGTACATTATCCATTGTGTACAACGCCATGTTTCCTCGGAATCCTCAACCTGATAACCTTCCCGAGCTTATGGGCAAGTTTAAGGATGTACGTAACATCCATGACTTCGTGAAGGCTCAAATGATAGCTGGTGCCAAGTTTGCCTTGATCTGGTTGAAGATTTGTCACTCAAAATTGGAGTTTGGCAATAATATCGACACTTGCTACTTCAAGTTGTCGAAAAGGAGAAAGAACATCGACAAGCTTAATGCGGAGGTGTCTCCTGTTGCCAAAAAATGATTGAGGAACTTCTGAGGGTAGACACCGCTTTCTTCAAGGAATTTCGATACGCTGATTCCACTCAAAATGTTCGTGCTGCAGGGGAGAACATAAACATAGATAGATTGATATAGGAATTCTTTTTGTTTTCTCTCAGATACGTTAGGTTTGAGCCAAAACGCAGAGTTGTATATATCTGTAAGTCGTATATATTGTAACTATCATTGCGAGACTTGTGTAAAGTCAAGGCAAATTCTTGTGTTATGATGTTTCCTTCAAGCCCCCGAGTATCTCGGCCGGCGTGACTATGTTTATTGTTCGCGAGGTTTTTCCATGGAACCAAGGCGTGTAAGTTGATAGACGTTTTGAAGTCAAATATATTGTAAATTTGTCGGGTTCAAGCCCCCGAGCCTAGCTTGAAAAAGTATATACCATCACTATTTTTATTTCAACCATGCTATATTGCAGCATCGCAAGCCCGCCTCATTAAAAACCTTCCAGCCCCACTCGGTGCCCTGAAAGAAAAAGAGTGCGTCTGAAAACTTGCGAGCTCTTCAGATACAATGTATGTTTACATAGTTGGTACTATATTGATTTACCTCTAAGCATAGAAGCGTCGCAGCTGCGCCACGTTCCACGGGTTTGGTTCATCTTTGCCTGTCTTCTTGTTCTTCAGTCGATAGGCTCCTCCTGGAATAACTTCGGTAACGATGTATGGCCCCAACCATGGAGACTCGAATTTCTCGTGTCCATCTTGGTTGAGTCAAAGAACTAAATCACCGACTTCAAAGGATCTGGGCCGCAAATGTCGGCTGTGATAATTTTTAAGATTCTGCTGGTATGCGGTTACTCTTGACAACACCACATCTCTTGCTTCATCAAGTGCGTCGACATCATCCTCCAGCGCCTTCTGCGAAGCTTCTTCGTCGTATTCTGCGACTCTAGGAGAGTTGTGTTCTATTTCTATCGGGAGCACTGCTTCAGCTCCATGGACCAAAAAGAATGGAGTTTCCTGTGTTGCTGCGTTTGGCGTCGTTCGTAGACTCCACAACACATTGGGTAGCTCATCAACCCAGGTGTGTCTTGCTTTTTCGAGTGGCGTCAACAGGCGTTTCTTGATGCCATTGCAGATGAGAACGTTCGCCTTTTCAACTTGTCCATTGGTTTGCGGGTGCGCCACCGACGCGAACTGCAATTTGATGCCTACTCCTTCGCAGTAGTCTTTGAATTCTCAGGAGGTAAAATTACTGCCATTGTCCGTAACTATGCTATTGGGCACACCAAATCGAAAAACTAATCCCTTGATGAAGTTTACTGCTGATTTTGCGTCTGCCGAAGTTACGGGTATCGCTTCAATCCACTTGGTGAATTTGTCGATAGCCACGAGCAAGTATACGTGTCCTCCTGGCCAGGACTTGTGCAATTTTCCTACCATGTCTAGTCCCCATTGTGCAAAAGGCCATGCCAATGGTATTGGCATTAATTATGCTGCTGGAGAGTGGGGCTTAGATGCAAATCTCTGGCAAGCGTCGCAAGTGCGTACTATGTCCTTTGCATCCTCTATTGCTGTCAGCCAATAAAATCCCGCACGAAAAGCTTTGGCTGCTATTGCTCGACTGCTGGCGTGGTGGCCACATATTCCTTCGTGTATGTCCTTCAGTATGATTCACCCTTCTTTGGGTGTAACGCACCTTTGCAGCACACCAGATATGCTTCGTTTGTACAGTTCTCCTTTCACCACGGTAAAGGCCTTGGATCGTCGAATAACTCACCTTGCTTCCACCGGATCCTCGGGTATTTCTTTCTTCGTGATGTATGACAAGTATACCTGCATCCAAGGAACTTGGATCATCATGACCTCCTCTGGTTCCTCCTCGTCATCTGATATATGTGCTTCTGGAGCTGCGGGAGCCCCCGAGTCCTTCTTGAGTTTCTCTTTTTTCTTCGGCTGCTTTGGTATTTTCTTCGGCTTGGTTGATCTTTCACTGATTTCCTCCCAAAAAACTCCAGGTGGTATGGGAAGGCACTGCGAGCCGATGTTTGCCAAAGCGTCGGCTTCGTCGTTGCTGAGCCTGCTCACGTGATTAACTTCGCAACCATCGAAGGTTTTCTCGAGTTCATTGTATACCTCCTTATATTCTATCATGCTATCATTAACTGCGTCGCACTTGTTCATCACCTGCTAAGGCACCAGCTGGGAGTCGCCGAAGATTTTTAAGCGAGTTGCACCGCACGCCTTTGCCATCTTCATCCCGTGAATCAGGGCCTCATACTCTGCTTCATTGTTTGATGCATTGGGGAAGGTCATCCAAAGTATATACTTCATCTTGTCCCCCTGCGGTGAGACAAGTACCACGCATGCTCCAGCTCCTTCTAATCTCTTGGACCCGTCAAAATTCATATGCCAGGTGCTCGACAAATCTAGGGGTCCCGTGTTTTGAAGTTCCATCCACTCTACCACGAAGTCTGGCAATATTTGCGACTTGATTGCTTTTATTTTTTCATATGTGATGTCCCGAGGGGAAAGCTCGATTCCCTAAAGGGAGACACGTCATGTGGCTTCCGGATTGTTCAGTATGTTCGAGAGGGGTGCCTCGTTTACCACTATGATCGGATGCGCCGAAAAATAGTGTCTTAGTTTTCTTGCTGTCATGAAGACTCCGTACGCCAGTTTTTGATACTGTGGGTATCGCTGCACCACGAGGAAATATATTGGCCGCTGGACCCCATGAATTTTTCCTTCTTCTTCTCGTTCAACCACGAGTACCGTGCTGACCACTTGAGGTGTGGCCGCAATATATAACAACAGAGGCTCCTTTTCTCGTGATGCTACCAACACTGGAGGTGTCGATATTGTGCGCTTCAGATGCTCAAAAGCTTTGTCCGTCTCCTCGTTCCACACGAACTTTTCTCCTTGCTTGATGAGCGCGTAAAAGGGCAGCGCTTTTTCTCCCAATCATACGACAAACCTGCTCAAAGCTGCGACTCGCCCAGTTAGATGTTGTATCTCCTTAAGCTTGGTTGGTTTTCTCATCGTCAAGATAGCCTGTATTTTTTCTGGATTAGCCTCGATTCCCCTGGCTAACACTAACTATCCTAGTAGTTCTCCCGCAGGGACACCAAAGGAACACTTTGTCGGGTTCAACTTGAGACGATATTTGTCGAGGTTGTCGAAGGTTTCCCTGAGATCATCGATCAGAGATGATCCTTGCTTTGTTGTTATGACCACATCGTCGATGTATACTTGGACATTCTTTCCGACCTGAGTGGCGAGGCACTTCTGCATCATCCTCTGATACGTTGCTCCCGCGTTTTTCAACCCGAAGGGCATTGTTCTATAGCAGAATACGCCATAAGGGGTTATGAAAGCTGTTTTGACTTCATCATCTTCTTTCAAGCGGATCTGATTGTAACCAGAATACGCGTCGAGGAAGGAAAGATGTTCACAACCTACCGTGGAATCGATAATTTGGTCGATCCTCGGGAGGGGAAAGTGATCCTTTGGACAATGTTTATTGAGACATGTGAAATCGACGCACATGGGAAGGACTATAGTGTTTTTATTCGGGACCAGCACTGGGTTAGCGACCCACGTGGCCTCCGTGTGCAGCTCCTTGATGAAACCCGCTTCGTTGAGTCAACGGATCTCAGATAGCATGGCTTTGCGGTTTGGCTCGGAGAATCGCTGCAAAGGTTGTCGAATTGGTCTAGCTTTTGGGTCTAGATTGAGGGGGTGCTCGGCAAGTTCCCTGGGTACTCATGGCATGTCAGCTGGACACCATGCAAAGATTTCCCAGCACTCACGGAGGAACTCGACGAGCGCGCTTTCCTATGCGCTGTCCAAGTTGGACGCGATGGATGTCCTCTTTTTCGGATCTGTCAGGTGGATCTGCACTTCCTTAGAATCTTTGGAGGTGTCGAAAGCTTGCTCTTGTAAGGATCTACCTCTGTCGGGTAGCACGTCGTAGTTGGTGGTGAGCTTGGATGCTTCGTACTTAGCCTGCATCCCGAAGGTTTCAGAGAGCTTGTGAAAGTCTTTGTCGCACTTATCTGCCAGAGCAAAACTTCCTTTGACTGTGATTGGGCCATTGGGTCCGGGGATCCTCCATAACAGGTATGTATAATGCGGCACAGCCATGAACCTGGCATATGCGGGTCGCCCCAAGAGAGCATGATATTGTGATGGCCAATCGATAACTTCAAACTCTAGCTTCTCCTTCCTGAAGTTTTCTCGTGTTCCAAACTGTACGTCGAGTAGAATCTTTCCTAAAGGATAATTTGGCTTCTCATGTGTGATGCCATGAAAACACGTATCTGTTGGTGTTAAATTTGCCAAAGAGATGTTCATCTTCCGTAGCGTATCCGCGTATATGAGATTTAAACTGCTTCCTCCATCTATGAATATGCGGGAAACCTCGAATCCCGCGATCACCGCTGGTAAGATCATAGCTGACTGCCCTGGTCGTGGAACTTGAGGTGGGTGGTCCTCTTGGGTGAATCCTATTGCCTGTCCCGACCAATTGAGGTACTCGATGGTTGGTGGAGGCGACTTTTCTGCCATGAACACCTGCCGTGAAATTAACTTCTGCACTTTGTTCGAGGGTCTTCCTTTCTGTATCATCGATACTGCTCCCGTTGTGTCTACGAAGTCGTCGTTATTGCCCGGAGGTGCCGCAAGTTGCAGCTGATGTTTGTTTGCGCCGGTAATTGCGGGTGGTGGTGGCAGGTGAATTTCACTCCTTGGCCCCTGCACGTACCCCCTGTTTGCTGCTTGCGTGTTGGTGTTTTCCACGTATCTTCGCAGAGCTTGAAAAGTTCGACAGTCCTTCTGAAGATGACCCAACTATCTCTTTCCCTCATTGTCGAGGTAGAAGTGCATCTGGCATGGCCCGTTCAACAGATCTTCAGGTGACATGTTGTATGGCCTTGGAAACCTTGGCCGATTATTTTGCCTGCTGGAACTCGGTGCATCTCTATGATCGTCGCGCTGATCATTACTCCTCTGGTAATCATCCCGATGATTTCCTCCACTATTTCCTCAGAAGCCAGCCGCAACTTGGCTGGGACCGTCATAGTTTGTGAAGTGGCGAAAGCGTCGTCTATTTTGATTGTTATTTCTATTGCGGTCCTCCTCGGGTGACCTCTGTCGTTTATTATGAACAGCATTTTCTCCGTCAGCCCAGCGATTTGCTATATCCATGAGGTCTGCTATGGTTCTTGGGTTGGATCTACCCACTTCCTCGATTAGATCTCTTCTTCGGATTCCTGCAACAAACGCGTCGATTGCTCTTTCATGACACGTTCTCAGCCGAATTTTTTATGATGCTCCACCTCTGGATGTACATCCTCATTGGTTCATCCAACTTCTGCCTGCAGGTCCTTAGCTGCTCTATTGACGCAGGTTTCTTGCACGTGGAACAAATATTTCTCACGAACAAGTCCTCGCAAGTTTCCCAGCTGTCGATGGATCCTTCTGGTAACTTCTTCAACCAGGATCTTGCGGCTCCGCTCAGGTGGACCTAAATGCTCTGCATGGCCGTTGCTCTGTTTCCGCCCATCAGCTTCACTGTCTCTAAGTAATTAACTAGCCAATCCTCTGGATCCTGCAATCCGTCAAATTTTTTGTAGCTGTCAGGTAACTTGAAGCTAGAAGGTATTTTAGTTTTACGAACTCGTCGGGTGAAGCAAGGGAGTCCGCACAAATCCTCCTCGCTAACTTCCGGTGAGTGTCGACGTTCTCGTGTTCTGTTTTCGCGGTTCCTCTCGTCCCGCGCTCTGTCGACTCGGGCCTGGGTCACCGTGTTCCTCGCGTCGCCTTCTCGTGGAGGGTCTCGCGCCGCCACCATAGTGGGTCGAGGACTATTTTTCCTTGGACTATTTCTTCGTGGAGCACTTTCGGGTTGTGGTGTACTCGAGCCTGCTATTGCTGCTCCCATAACGCCGACTCCTGCCATAGCCATCTGGTACAGTGCTTCCCTGGGGTCTCCCGGAGGTGATTTAGATGCCATTATGAAGGCATGTGTCGCCATATATCCTGCTTCCGTAGTTTTTGGGATGATGTGCCCTCTCGTGTCTATCGACATAAAGGACATGTCGACGTTTTGGATCAGGTTTTCCCGTTCATGCTCGGGCACATTTGCCAATCGAGACCTTGCTCTTGCACGGGCGTCTCTGTGACTATCTCCCGAAGTTCCTGCCTGTCGACTCAGGTTGGCCCTATGCGCACTTGACGCAGAAGCTGCAGCTCTTCTTTCGTCGAGTATTTTTCTTTGTTTTTCTAGCTCTCGTCCAGCACGAGCGAGTTTATATTGATATGCTTGCAACGCCTCCGGTGTAGCCATGGTAGTCATCGGCTCTGTACCGTTCATGGCTCTCTGAGCTCTATCCCAAGCTTCTTGCGGCAGCTGTATTTTTTCTCGCGGCGTGGCCCCAATGTATTTGTTTCCTGTTCCACGCGTAAGATTTGCGGGATCGATGTATGGATTGCCCACATCATCGAAAGCCTCCGACGCTTCGTCCTCTTGGCGGCTTGCTTCCCCGATTGCGCAGATTTGGTGATATATTGTAGTTTTGTTTTCATCATCTTCAGGATCGGTGACACCGTCGTATAGATCGGCGAAGACCTCCCTAATAGAAGTAGATTTGTCGATGAAGTCGAAGTTGGTGAAGCCGTTGTTGTTGTAGCTCTCCGAGTCGCTTTCCAGATCGGAATCCGTGAACGACCCGAAAGTCATGCCACCGAACAGATCGGTGAGTTCTCCGCCGATGGCGGGCTTGGTGAAGCTTGGTGGTGAAACCTCCTCGTCGCCTGACTCGATTGATGATGCTGATGATCCCGAGAAATCGGAATCGGCCGCTAACTGTCCTGAAAAAATCGGTGCCGCGAGACGATGCGATCCTTCTTTCCCGACGAGGAAGTGGAAACTCCCGAACGTCATCTCCGTCGAATCCTCCAGATCGGCATATGCATGCAAACAGGTGGGAGGGTGAGGAACAGAACCGTCGAGATCAGGTTGGATCCGTTTACCTCCGTCCATCGCATTGCTTGCCGTTGATGATGTTGACGATGCCATCGGGATCACCTCCTTGCAGCCTCCAATTCCCACAGACGGCGCCAATTGACAAGGTATCAACTTGTCAATGCCTATAGATTGTAGACTTAGGGTTTCGTAGAAAATAGAGGACAAGTAGATCTAGAAGGTTCAGCCGAAAAGGTGCTCGACTCAGAAATTAGGGTGTGTGTTGACAATAAATTCGATCCTTTCTTCTCCCCTCGTCTCCCCTTTATATAGGAGGCAGAGCCGAGGGATTTCTTGTCGTACAAGTTACAAACTTTGAGAAGCCATCCGAGACTTTCCTATATTATTACATGATTTGTGATTCCTAATACAACTCTATATTCCTTATCGAGATTGACTGGGCTTCTGGGCCTTGAAAGCTTCGGGTCGTGGGCCTCCAGATAACCTCGGGTACCTTATTCGGCAGGCCCATTCGGCATGCCTGTGTCAATGCGGCTCCCATTTTGCAGCAGTGGTCTCAACGTTTCCAAGGCGGCACGGGATCAAAAGAAAAAGGAAGTAGCCAAAAATCAGGGGGTCAAAAAAATCCAAGAAAAGAAAGAATTTTCGTTCATAGAGGATGACATGCGGGACCCATGATCCTGCATCGTAAACGGTTCGATCGGAGAGCGTTGAACGAGATGGCGCGATTGAGAAAAAAACAATCCTAGAGAGGCTGCCATCTGGGCCCTACATCCCTTGGCGGTGCGGATTTGCATTGACTCGGCCGGCGCACCCGAGAATTCATCATGCACCACGTCCTGGGCCACCATACGCGACGTTTTCCACGTTTTCGTTGGGTTTTTACATGCACCACGGAGAGAGCAACAATCGTTGGCCATGGCGCATCAGCAACCACGGCGCGACTTCAACTTCGTCGGCTATGGCAACTTTTCTTGTAGTGGAACCTGAGCTGAAGTCAGCAACGGTAGCTTATATGGCACGGACTATCCTTCAAGCTCTAAAGATCCAGTTAGGTGGTTCACAGGACCAGCTACTCCAAGCCATTGTCACTACAAAAGACCAGCCAGCATGCTTCATCATCTCCTGCATACTGTTTGACAAGTTGAAGCACTGCAACTCGCGCATTGTTCAATCCCATCAGCATGGAGAGAGGTGTTATGTTTATGTCAAGATGATTCATGCTGATTTGGTAAGGTTCCATGATAAGATGTATGGGTGGGGTGAGGCAAGAGCCACATTTTGCAGCATTCACACAGTCTTCGCTCTTGAGCTAGACCCCATGGATGCTTACCCAGTGGTGCAGCTGTCCTGACTTGATATATGTTTTATGATCCGTATGCTGCTATCATGGAACTGTGATGTGGAGCTACCTTTCTTATGGTTTCTAGGCTTTTGGTTTCAACATGTATTATGGAGCTTACCTTATAACTTTCGCATGCTTTTGGCTGTTGACCTGTAATGTTTGTGGTTGGTTGTCTAATCTACTTGGCACAATCACATTGCAAAGGCAACTGTTCTTTTTTTCTTTTTAATTGTTATTATGACTTATGTGTTATAACCAGGCAAGAATATGCAAGTTTGGTTCTCTGACCGATATATATGTACATACAACTTTTGTTCACATAATAACACTTACACGGGAAAAGAGTAGCTTTCTCTGTTGGACAAACACCAAACCACAAAAGGGTAACAACACAATATCCAAACTAGGTACGGCACATGTTGAGCATACATGACTTTTGGCGTAAAATCACCTTAACCAACACTAGCAGCATCTTGTTCTTTGGAAGGTGCTATGCTTATCAGTTTAATCCCAATACACCACCTACTTCAGGTGGCACGATGATGTCAGGTGCAGGCTCACCAGTAGCAACGCCAGCTGCATCAGTCTCCATTGAAGGTACGCCAGTGCTGCAGTAGACACCATTAGCAATGCAAGCTGAAGGTGTTCTTATCCTCATATCAGGACCACATGATATGGGTGTCAAGCTTCATGCACTAGCCAACGCAATCAAAAGTCCGAACTGATGGAAAGGGCTAGGCAATCCACTTATACATCTCAACAACGGGCAGCAGTACATCAGTAGCATGACCATGTTCCTTTTGGCGCAGATGCGAGATCTTGCCGTTACAAAATAGACAAGATGCAACTGAACATTTTACATCATGATCCTTAAACCCAAATCCACCCCCACACATTATTAGTCCTGGTACTTTTGTTTCTTCGAAGAACCTGCAAAACATAGTCAAGTCTGATTATGTGAATATATCTAGTTCAGTTACAAGTTCAGTTTATATATGTGTGGATACGATGCATATCACTCACTTAACAAACTATCCACGCAATATCTTAACATCAACCTTGGACGTGCTAAGTCGACGTTCTGTAGGGTACATCCATCTATACTGCACCGGACCTCTATGTACTGCCTCATCGGGTAGTATTAGAACATCCAAATGCTCCATCATACTATCAAAGAAGCATGGAAGATATATCAGCTCAATCTTGCACACAATTTCTGATGTCTCATTCATAAGACATTCTACCACTCTTCTGTCAAAAAGTTAACTTAACTATAGATTTTCCAAAATATCCTTCGCAACTCTGCAAGCACACCTTGAAAATAGATGGTCAGAAGCTTTAAGCTATTTCAACAAACAAGTTGAGAACAAATCCATGCCTAGATATCTGAGCAAACAGATTTTATATAAAACTATAAATGACACATTGTATCAGCAAACATATGGAATACACAAACGAAGGCAACATATTTTTTTCAGCAAACAGATTGACTGCGCGGTTACATATTTGACAGAACAAATGGATGGAACGCAACACATGACCAACCAATTAGAATAAACAGATCTAGTGGAAAACAATGACTAGTACAAGAAAAATAGATCTAGAGCAAAAAATGCAACCAATCGATTACAACAAGAAAACGAAATTATATGGGGGTTGACTACACTCTTCCAGTGATAATTAGTCCGACAATTTCCTAGCCCTGAAGATAACATGCATACCTATCGATCGACCAGTTGACCGCCACCGGTGATTCAAGAGAAGAACGGCGCAGCCAGCGGTGCACGGCTGGCTAGGCTGAAAGAGGCCTGGAGAAGCTTTGTTGCGCGGCCTAGTTGAACGCCAGTGCATCTAGAGAAGAGCACGGCGACGAAGGAGACAGGGGCAACTTTTCACATGAATTTATGCAATTTTTTGGGAGCTTATTCCGTCTTTTTTTAGTCCCTCCCCCAGGTCTTTTGTTTCGATTCCGGAGGAGCTACACCCAGATTAGTTTTTGTTGTTGTTGAGGGGAACACACCCAAATCAGGTGGGCCGGGCACCCCCAGCAAACTGAATTGTTCTAATTAGCCCATTAAAAATAGACCTGTTGCGGTCATCTTGGCCCACCCTACTTGATGCCAGCCGAAACCTTCCGAATTTAATTTTAGAGCCCATCATATCAAAGCTTCGCCCACCGTATATGTACATAGAGGCTAAAATATGGACCTATCAAAGGCGGCAGGGGATCGAAAGAAAAATCCAAGTAGCTAGAAATCAGGTGCCAAAAAATAATCCAAGAAAGTAAAGGTTTATTGTACATAGAGGCTGGCATGTAGGACCCATCTGCCAGCAGCATCCTCAACGTTAACAAGGCGGCAGGGGATCGAAAGAAAAAAGAAAATTAGCCAGAAATCAGGGGTCAAAAATAAATCCGAGAAAGGAAACATTTATTGAACATAGATACTGACACGTGGGACCCATCTTGCAGCAGCGGCCTCAACATTTATCGTTAAGAGAGGATGACATGTGGGACCCATGAGCCAGCAGCGTCCTCAACATTTCAAAGCCGGCAGGAGATGCAAAGAAAAAAAGGCAAGTAGCCCGAAATTAGTGGTTAAAAATAAATCCAAGAAAGGAAACATTCATACTTCAGAGAGGCTGACACATGGGACCCATTTGCAGCAGCATCCTCAACGTTAACAAGGCGGCAGGGGATAGAAAGAAAAGGTCAATTTGCTAGAAATCAGGGGCAAAAATAATCCAGGAAAGAAAACATATATTGTACAGGGAGGATGACATATGGGTCCCATTTTGCAGGAGCGGCCTCAACGTTTCAAACGCGGCAGGGGATCGAAAGAAAAAGGCAAGTAGCTCGAAATCAGGGTTCAAAAACTAATCCAAGAAAGGAAAGGTTTATCGTTCAGAGAGGCTAACATGTGGGACCCAAGAGCCAGCAGCTTACTTAACGTTTCCAAGGCGGCAGGGGATCAAAAGAAAAAGGAAATAGCCAAAAATCAGAGGGTGAAAAAAAACCAAGAAAAGCATAGATGATGACATGCGGGTCCCATGAGCCAACAGCTTCCTCAATGTTTCAGAGGCGGCATGAGATCGAAAAGGCAAGTGACCAAATATCAGGAGCAAAAAATAATCCAGGAAAAGAAACTTTTATTGTATATAGAGGATGACAAGCGGGTCCCATTTTGCAGTAGCGGTCTCAACATTTCCAAGGCGGCACGTGATCGAAAGAAAAAGGCAAGTGACCAAATATCAGGTGCCAAAAATAACTCCAAGAAAGGAAAGGTTTATTGTTCATAGAGGATGACATGCGGGTCCCATTTTGCAGTAGCGGTCTCAACGTTTCCAAGGCGGCACGGGATCAAAAGAAAAAGGAAGTAGCCAGAAATTAGGGGTCAAAAATAACTCCAAGAAATGAAACTTTTATTGTACATAGAGTATGACATGCGGGACCCATGAGCTAGCAGCTTCCTCAACGTTTCAGAGGCGGCATGAGATCGAAAGAAAAAGGCAAGTGACCAAATATCAGGAGCCAAAAATAATCCAAGAAAAGAAACTTGATTGTACATAGAGGATGACATGCGGGTCCCATTTTGCAGCAGCGGTCTCAATGTTTCCAAGGCGGCACGTGACCAAAAGAAAAAGGAAGTACCCAGAAATCAGGGGGTCAAAAAATCCAAGAAAAGAAAGAAATTTCTTTCATAGAGGATGACATGCGGGACCCATGAGGCAGCAGTATCCTCAACGTTTCCAAGGCGGCAGGGGATCGAAAGAAAAAGGAAATAGCCAAAAATCAGAGGGTGAAAAAAATCCAAGAATAGAAACTTTTATTGTACATAGAGGATGACATGCGGGTCCCATGAGCCAGTATGTTCCTCAACGTTTCAGAGGCTGTCGGGGGGATGACCCCCGGTAGGTCAAGACTATGGAAGATATGCCATGATAAGGTGTTTATAAACCGGATTAAAAGATAATCCGGATTATGAAAACTTGGTTTAATAGTATTGGAAGGTACGATCCGGTATACCGGATGGGGTATGCCGGAGTAAGGGCAACCGGTGATAACTAAGCCGGAGGAACACCCAGGTTAACTAAAGTCTCAGGATAAAAGGAACAAGAGCCCGGTTTATGCCGGTCATATTACTCGGGATCCGGCATAGCCTCAACGGTAGCATGTCGGCATCCTGGTCAAAGATTCCCTCAGGGACCAAAGGACGTGCGGAGCTAAGCAATTTAGCTTTAATCGAAGCCCTGAGGCCAAAGAAGAAGATGACGTAAAAGGTACCGGACGAGGTCACCAGACCGTCGATGCAGGAAGAAGTGTCACCCCTGGAGCCAAAGAAGCTTTATAAAGTAGCTTAGATCATCAAAGATACCCCTTGGGTTCCTTCCCTTGTAAGCCTCCTCTCCACTATATAAGGAGAGGAGGGGCACCCCTGTGCAAAACGATCGATCCTTTGAGTAGTTACAGGAGGCTAGGCTAGTTGTGCCGTACGTCTTCAACCTCTGGCCAGAGGCCAAGTTCTGCAGCTCTCTGTTCATCTCCTAATACATACAGCGTGTTGGGCTTGTCCCTTGAGTTATTCAGCTCTCTCTCTCAACCTTCCCCTCCTCCGGATCCCCTTGCGCACATCAGGCCCCAACTTAAGCCATCCTATGGCATCTGTTTGTTCACCACGACGACAGTTGGTGCCCACCATGGAGCCAGCAGCTGCGCTTGCTGGGGTTCATATCCGGATAGGTTTCCTCACCGTCTCCGGCGAGCGCGTGGTGTCTGGCCTCGTACAGCGCCTCGGCTCGCTGGATTTCGTCAATGACAACGCCGGCTGCTTCGCCAACGGCGGCCGCTTCCCCAAGAACGGCCGCATCATCCACTTCGGCTCGCACCGTGTCTACCTCGGCACCGTGCCGGACCCTCGGTACCCATCGATGGTGTTGGTGGCGCCGGATCCACCAAGGTCAGCAGCTGCCCGCGGGTTGCGCACCGATCGCACCGCTGGCAGCATCGAGGTGATGATGGCCGGCGCAGCAGACGCTAGCAAGGGAGCAGCAGGAGAGGACGCCGGGCACACCAAGTCCGGGCACCAGGCGAAGCACCCGCTCGAGCGGGACGAGAACGCCGCCGGCACCTCCAACGCGCCGCCGATGGCAACTCCCCTCCAAGCCGCCATGAGCGTGTTGGCCACGCCCATCGCGCCCAACGCCGATGCCACGACCACTCAAGCCGAACTGGAGACGCAGCGGCAGACGCTTCTTACCGGAGCCGCAGACTTCGCCCGAGCTCAGCAGGAGCTCAACCTAACCCTACGTGAGTATAATGCAGCACATGGCTTTGCTTCAGTTAGCATAAACCCCGCTAGAGTAGCAGCAACCCGGCTTAGAGGTCGTATCTTAGACAAGGATTTGCGCCGGGAAGTTCTTTCCGGTAAAACTATGTCGGTGTCGCTTGGGCCGGCAGAGAAACCAAAATATAGTAGTCCGGATAAAACTCTCAAGGCTGCTAGAGCTGCAGTAGAAGCATGTGATTCTCTGTCGGGTGATGCTCTGGTAAAACAACAAGCCCGGGTAAAAGAGTTACTTGATATGGCTGCTGAGCAAAATGCCGAGGTTGCTCGGAGCAAGAAAGCTGTCGGAGCATCCCAAATTGTTCATTTGGCTAGAAATGCCAGAAGTAAGTCACATGGGCAGGCCTCGTCCCCCCATCCTGACAGAAGAAGAGAAAAAGATGTGAATGCTCAACAGATGACGGTGTATGATCCGGTTTTGGCCGAAAAACAAAAAGTCAGGCAATACAATGCCGGCAGGAGGAGCCAAGGAGCAGGCCACGGCTATGCCGGAAATGGCTATGCCGGAAACACTCATGCCGGAAACGGTGAAACTGGGCAAAACTATTGGCCGTCCAGAGCCGCATATGCCGGCGCTGAAATGTCGTCGCCGAGATATCCAAGAGGCAATGCTGCGGCGCCAAGCCGGTACGATGAGGCTGATTCCGGGTTAGAAAGAGCCGGGTATCACAGGAATCCTCTGGGAGAACGTGTCGAAGAAAGATGCCTGCCAGAACAAGATGCGCGGCACAAACTGGACAGAGTATACTTGTCCGAGATGATTGAGTCTGAGGGTCCACCGGGTCCGCCATGTTTCGGCCCCCGGATCATGAGGGAATAACCTCCGGTGCGCAACTTCCAGTTGCCCCGGGATACAAAAACATATGACGACAGCACTAAGCCGGAAGATTGGCTCGCAGATTACATCACAGCGGTATATGTCGCTGGAGGTGGAGGAACCATAGCTGGAGGAGGAAACCGGCGCTGGGCCGTAAGATTCATACCGTCAGTGCTAGTTGGACCGGCAGACATTTGGCTGAACAACTTGCCAAAAGGAAGCATAAATGGGTGGCTTGATTTTGAAGAGGCATTCGTGAGTAACTTCAGTAGCACATATCGGAGGCCAAACCGTCCGCAGCAGCTCGCCATGTGCCAGCAGCGCGAGAACGAAACCGACCGGGAATATCTAACCTGGTGGAGTTCGACGAGAAACTCCTGTGAGGGCGTGATAGAAGCTCAGGCCATAAGTTGGTTCTGTAACGGATGCCGGAGAGGCTCACTGCTGTGGCAGAGGCTGCAGAGAAATATGCCAACTACTTTGGCTGACATGATCCGGGTGGCCGATAGCTATGCGTTGGGAGATCCAATGCAGCCGGCAATCACAGGTGACCCCCTGCCGAGATTCCCGCCACGCCAGGATCAATATCGGAACAACCACCACAACAAAAGAAGGGAAGATTTTCCGGATAGAAGATACGGAATGCAGCAAGTGGCCGCGGTGCAAGATAATTCGGAAGCCGGCGGAAGCCAAAGGCAGAAAACTGGAGGTTAGCCGTGGGCTGGCCAAAAGAAGCAATGGGGAGAGAAGAAACCTTGGCATGATCAGCCCAAGTATACCATGGAATCCGCAATGGATCAGCAGTGCTGCTGGAGTACTCCTAACCCGACAAAGCCGGCGAACCACTTAACAAAAGATTGCTCCTGGACAAAGAGGTTGATGAAAGAAGCTTTTGAAACGTTGCCACCACCACCTCCGCTTACCGGGGCAAATGCGCAACCGGTTCATGCACAGCCAAACCAGCCGCAGCAGTAGGAAGGAGTTCACCAGGTGGCACAAGGGAATAACAACAATGCCCCGCCTCAGGCACCACAAGGCCGGAATGTGTACCATGACCCAGATATGTGTTGTGTGGTCTTCGTGACCGAGCCAATGGACCGGCAAAGTGTGACCCGCCGTTCCATGGAGGTGAATGCCGTCATACCAGCGGTACCGAGATACATGTTGTGGTCGGAGCAAGAGATCACTTGGTCCTTCAAAGATCACCCGAAAGTGATGCCTAATCCGGGCGGATACGCTTTGGTGGTGGATCCAATCATGCACGGGCCATCATCGCTAGTCTGGTTCAGCAAAGTGCTGGTGGACAATGGCAGCAGCATCAATATCATGTACCGGCACACCATGCACACGCTCGGCATAACTCAAAACATGCTGGAGCCAAGTCACACGACAAGCCACGGCATAGTTCCGGGATTGTCTTGCTCCCCGATGGGCAAAGTCCGGGTTGATGTGTTGTTTGGCCGCCGAGATAATTGTCGTGTGGAGAACATTCTCTTCGAAGTGGTTGATCTGGACAGCCCTTACCATGCCCTGCTTGGAAGGCCGGCATTGGCAAAGTTCATGGCCTCTACTCATACAGATTACCTGAAGATGAAGATACCGGCACCTAACGGTCCAATAACCGTGGTGGGCAACTACAAGGTCTCGCTGGAAACTGCTTCAGCCGTATCAAACTTGGCCGAGTCTTTGGTCATAGAGGAAGAAAAGAAAAAGGATCCAAACTGCTGTTGCGCTGGCACAATCAGCCCAGCTGAACTTAGCGGCAGTGAGCAGCCCGATTGGGGGAACGGCATTCAAGCCATCGAAGGAGACGAAGGACATCGTGCTGGACCCGGCTCACCCAGAGCGCACCATTCGTATCGGTGCCGGCCTGAGTGAGGCATAGGAAAGCGCGCTCGTCAACTTCCTCCGTGAGAATCGGAACATCTTCGCCTGGTCCACTGATGACTTGGTGGGTGTGCCGAGGGAGTTGGGTGAGCACTCTCTGAATGTCCGGAAAGACGCTAAACTGGTGAAGCATCCCTTGCACCGCTTTGCTGAAGACAGGAGGAAGATCATCGACGAAGAAGTTACCAAGCTACTGGTATCCGGCTTCATTGTCGAAGTCCTGCATACCGAGTGGCTGGCGAATCCCGTGCTGGTCGAGAAGAAGAAGGAAGAAGACCCAAAGGCACCAAAGGCTTGGTGCATGTGCATTGACTACACGCACTTGAACAAGGCATGTCCCAAAGACCCGTTCCCATTACCCCAGAATAATCAAGTGATCGATTCCATTGCAGGATGTGAACTGTTGTCGTTTCTGGATGCTTATTCTGGTTTCCACCAGATTCCCCTGAAAAAGGAAGATCAAATAAAAACTGCTTTCATTACCCTGCACGGGGCTTATTGCTATGTCACTATGCCTTTTGGTTTCAGAAATGCCGGTGCAACATACCAACGCTGTATGCAAAAATGCCTTCACAACCAAATCAGTAAAAATGTGCAAGTGTATGTCGACGATGTCGTGATAAAAACGAAACTGAAAGACACTCTGCTCGATGATCTGAGGGAAACATTTGATAACTTGAGGAGGTTCCGGATGAAACTTAACCTGGCAAAATGCACCTTCGGAGTACCAGCCGACAAATTGCTCGGTTTCCTGGTGTCAAGTCGCGGCATAGAAGTCAATTAGGTTAAGATCCGAGCCATCGAAAGGATGGAGTTACCACAGTGTCTCAATGACGTGCAAAAGTTTACCGGATGCCTGGCATCCTTAAGTCGGTTTGTAAGCCGGCTAGGAGAAAAAGCCTTGCCCTTATATGCCTTAATGAAAAAATCGGACACTTTTGTCTGGACTTCGCAAGCCGACACGGCATTCAAGGAGCTAAAAAAGATGCTGGCCACCACGCCAATACTGGCATCACCTTTGGAAAAGGAACCCATGATGCTTTACATAGCAGCAACAAACCGGGTTGTAAGTGTTGTAGTGGTGGTGGAAAGAGAAGAGGAAGGAAAAACCGTGCAGAGGCCGGTATACTACCTGAGCGAGGTGCTCTCCCTCTTGAAACAAAACTATCCACACTACCAGAAGATGACCTATGGCATGTTCATGGCTGCCACAAAACTTAAGCACTACTTTGAAGAACACCCGATGACGGTGGTGTGCGAGGCTCCTATCTCGGAGATCATCGGCAACAAGGACGCAAGCGGTAGGATCGCAAAATGGGCAAGCCAGCTGTCACCATACGTGCCGCTATACAAAAGAAGAGACGCGATTAAATCGCAGGCACTGGCAGACTTCTTGGTGGATTGGGCCGAGATGCAGTATAAGCCACCTTTGCCGGAAACAGAGTACTGGAGGATGCACTTTGATGGATCAAAGCTCAAGGAAGGACTTGGAACCGGGGTGGTTCTCACCTCACCAAAGGGGGACATCCTGAGATATGTGCTGCAGATACACTTCAGGGCATCAAACAATGTCGCTGAATATGAAGCTTTGGTCCATGGACTTAAGGTCGCAAAAGAGGTCGGAGTGCGCCGGATCATATGCTACGGAGATTCGGATCTGGTGGTGCGGCAATGTTCCGTAGATTGGGACGCGAAGGATGCGAACATGGCATCATACCGGTTCTATGTGCAACAAATTACCGGATTCTTTGAAGGGTGCGAGTTTCACCATGTGCCGCGGGCAGAAAATGATGCAGCTGACACTTTGTCTAAGCTGGGTTCATCCAAGCAAGAAATTCCTCCCGGAATAGCCCTATCTCACCTAAGGAAGCCGTCAATCCGGCCAAGTCCGGAATCCAAATCAATTTTCGTTCCGGAATCACATGTTGTTCCGATGGACATTGACAAGGTGAACCCGGGGACTACCTCATCTAACCCGGGGACTTCAGGGTCGCCGTCGGAAGAAACTATGTCGGTGGACTGCATGGAAATAGATGTGCTGGTGTTTGTCGTTAGAGAAGCACCAACTTGGGTGAAACCAATCAAGGAGTTCCTGGTCAATGGCGGTTTGTCGGCTGACGAAGTTGAGTCGAGAAGGATCCAAAGAAGGTCCAAAGCTTACACCATCATCAATGGTGAGATGTACAAGAGAAGCGTAACAGGAGTGTTGCAGCGCTGTGTGGAGCCGGAAGAAGGAAAAGAAATGCTCCGAGAGATTCACCAAGGTGAATGTGGACACCAGGCTTCATCATGAGCCTTGGTTGCCAAAGTATTCCGGCACGGGTTCTACTGGCCCACGGCTTTGGAAGACGCAGAGGATATGGTCTGGAAGTGCAACGGATGCCAGAGATACAGCAAGCAAAACCACACCCCAGCCTCCGGTCTAAAAACAATTCCGATAACTTGGCCGTTCGTGGTCTGGTGCCTGGATATGGTTGGCCCATTCCGGCCAGTGAGAGGAAACATGACTCACATTCTGGTCATGGTGGACAAGTTTACCAAGTGGGTGGAGGTCAAATCAATCCGGAAGTGCGATGGGCACACGGCCGTGAATTTTCTGAAGGACATCATCTTGCAGTATGGTTACCCGCACAGCATTATCACTGACAATGGCACGAATTTTGCCAAGGGAGAATTTTCATGGTTCTGTGAGGATAACAAAATCCGGCTTGATATTGCCTCTGTGGCACATCCACAAGCCAATGGGCAAGTGGAAAGGACAAATGCACTTGTGTTGTCCGGCATAAAGCCCCGGCTTATTGAGCCACTGGAAAAACGCCAGGATGCTGGCTTGATGAATTACCATCTAAGCTGTGGAGTCTAAGGACCACACCAAACCGGTCAACCGGATATACACCATTCTACATGGTATATGGAGCAGAAGCGGTCATACCAACCGACATTCTCCATGACTCGCCGCGAGTTCAGCTGTATACAGAGGAAGAGGTCAAAGAGGCCAGAGAAAATGATGTCGACTTGCTCGAAGAGCAAAGAGAATTGGCACTGGCAAGATCAGCCATATACCAACAAAACCTCAGACGCTATCATAGCCGGAAGGTAAATCCAAGGGTATTCCAAGAAGGAGAGCTAGTGCTACGTTTGGTGCAGCGCACTGCAAGACAGCACAAGCTCGCACCCCCATGGGAGGGACCTTTCATTGTGAGCAAGGCTCTGCACAATGATGCCTACTATCTTATCGATGCACAGGATGAGAAGGAAGGAAAGAAGGACACATCGGGTGAGGAAACAAAGCGACCGTGGAATGTAGCTCTTCTTCACCCTTTCTATTTCTGAAGATGTAATGTAAGGAGTTCTGGTACCTTTCAAACATTTGCTATCAATGAAATGCCGGCACCTCAAACGAATCTCGGGGACTGCCTTTGCCGAAATTGCATGTAACGTGTTTATTTTTTCTGTATGCCGGTTGGTTCGTTTAAAATTTTCTTTTCCGGTTTAGTAGTGTGTTCGACCCAAAGGTGGATCTTCGACTTAGCTGCTGTCCGCAACCTGGCTTCATGGCAAGCAAGAAAATCCGGAAGGACCCAAACACATGAAAAACAAAAGAGAGAACGAAAACAAAAAATCCGGAGTAAAATTTAACTAACCCCGGTTATACCGGTTTTTTGCAAAATTTTCGAGTTACTCGAAGTTTTTTCTCTAAGTTCAAGAGATTGTGTGTTTGGCAAAAAGACTTTGGACCTCATACGTCAAAACACCCAAAAGAGGTAGACAGAGCCAAAGTCAAGAAGCTAAGCAAACATTAAATTGAACTCGGGATTGAACCCGGAGTACTTGACATAACAAGCTCAGACAAACCGAACATAACAAGTTCAAATATACCAAACCTAATAAGTTCAAAGCACCAAAAGGACTTAAACTGTATATATTACATCATCAAACCCGGCATACCGGACATTTCACGAATTGTTTTTGAGGACAGGACCAAAGTTTATCACGCATACTCCGGCGAAGAGCTTTTCGGAGCTTGGCCAGACGCAGCTGGTTCATCATTGGCAGTGGCATCTTCAGCGGTTTCTTCAACTTCATCATCACTTTGAGCATCTTCAAAATCTTCCGGCGCCGGTATGAAAGTGCTCACGGAGGCATAATGGGCCACTTGGTAAGCTCGCTCGCGGGCGCTTGGCGGTAAGAACCGGATCGGTGTCAGTAGGAGCACCAAACGCGGCGTAGCCAGAGCATCCAAGTCTAGGTCTTCATACCAGGAGCAAACAAACCGCAGAGCGGTGTCTGCACCAGAACGTGCGGCAGAGCACCGCCATTCATGAAGCCGGGCACCGCACTCATTAAACCGGGCAAAGAGGGCATCAATACGGTCCGGAACGGTTTCACCAGGCCAGAGACACTTGAAGGCTTGAATTGCGGCATCTGGGAGCTTAGCAAGCTTGGTCATATGAGTCACGCGAGCAGAGAGAGCGGTAACATGTTCCTCTGTGGTCCAGGGGGCGGCATCAGAAGCCAGATCCTTCACCCTGACCTTAGCAACGGCCGCTTCGGCACGTGCCTGTGACTCAGGGAAGACGGCTGTAGAAATGAACAAAAGAAACCGGTATAAGAACAAACCGGCAAGATAGGAAGAACTACAGATAAGAAAAGGGATGCTTACTCCGGATCTTATCATCCAGGTCCTTGATGATCTTGCCATACGAAATCTGGACTAGCTGCAGCTGGTTGTTCCGCTGCCTCTCCAGCTCCCGCAGATCCCTTTCTTCTTCAATGTCCTTGTGCAACCGGTCCTGGACTTCCCTCACCTCCTGCTCATGCAGCTCAATCAAAGCAGTTTTAGCTTTCTCCACCTCAGCTTTTCCGGCCGGGATGAAGCCTGCTACCCGCATGGGTAGCTACACACCCATGCATTATACCAATATGCAAGCCATATTAACTTATTTTAGCTCGGTTTCCTAGTAGAACGTGGAATTCTAGTGTATGAAAGTGGTTGCTGAATTTTGATTTGAACTTTTTTTTGTAAAAGTCAACTCAGTATTCAAAAAGTCAACGCAAAATACATTGGTGAGTTGACTTTGATCAAAAAATATTCATATCAAAATTCGGAAACCACTTTTGTACACTAGAATTCCACGTTCTACTAGGAAACAGAGCTAAAACAAGTTAATATGGCTTGCATATTGGTATAATGCATGGGTGTGTAGCTACCCATGTGGGTAGGAAATGCACTCTCTTTCCGGCCTGGACGACCTCTTTCAGGGCGCTGTCATATCGCAGCCCGAGCTAGATCAGCTCTTCCTTGAGCCGGGCGGTCTCATTTTTCTGAGTCTGCAATTCATTCTGGTGCTAGAGGGAAAGCTTTTCCTTCTCGCCTGGAAACCGGAATAACAGAAGTTAGCTGGTTGAAAATTGAGAAGTGCAAAGATAGAGCACAATAAAACGAACCTTGGAGGGCTGCAACCCGGCTGATGAGCTCGTCGAGCTGGGAAGACTCCGGTAGCGCGGCTACGCAAAAATAAACCGGTTGAGAAAGTTGAACAATAGCAAAACCGGTATGAAAAAAGCCGGTCAGAAAACAGAAACACAAACAAGAAACAAACCTCGACACTGGCTGTGCGTGATCTGGAGTGCTGCATGCGCGTCAGAAAGCCCGCGGTGCTCCCACAGCAGCTGCCCGAACAGCTTCTTGCGAGATTCCAGCACACCCTGCAAGGATTAAGTGGAGGCATAATGTATGCCGGTTTTTTAGCAGTTTCACGCTAAATATTGCATACTTAACCCGAAACTCGGGGACTATGTATGCCGGTTTTTGAGCAGTTTCACGCTAAATATTGCATACTTAACCCGAAACTCGGGGACTATGTATGCCGGTTTTTGAGAAGTTTCACGCTAAGTATTGCATACTTAACCCGAAACTCGGGGACTGTGTATGCCGGTTTTTGAGCAGTTTCACGCTAAGTATTGCATACTTAACTCGAAACTCGGGGACTGTGTATGCCGGTTTTTGAGCAGTTTCACGCTAAGTATTGCATACTTAACCCGAAACTCGGGGACTATGAGGATATAGGTGTAATGTCTAAGTTAATGGCAGATCGGAATAATGCTGAAGTTCAAATCAGGAAGAGAAACTTACCGATACGTTCTTGTCAACGTCGTACCAGGCAGTATCGAAGTCTCGCATGCACCGTTTGAGCCGCTGCATGTGTTGAATAGTGTTCCGGGGTCCGCGAGGATCCACCAGAGGCAGCCCATCCTTGCCCAAGCCAGAGGTTGTTTCAGTAATGTCGGAGATGTTCCACTCATCAGCGTACCTCTGGAGTGAGCCCAAGTTAGCTTCGCCGTGGTTGAGCTCGATAATCCGGCCAGCTTGCGCGGATATCTTGTCGCTGATAGAGGCCGCGGCTCAGCTGGTGTGCAGGGTAAGAGCCCGGGAGCCGGTTGGCTGAACCATGCTGGCCTGGAGTGCGCCGGAGAGCTGCTCCGAGGTGATCGCAGTACTCTTCCGGGAGGAGAGTTTCTTGCCACCAGCAGCGGGTGCGGTTGGAGGCTTGTTCTTGGAGGATACCGGTGGGGGTGCAGGAGAACCTTTGGTGGGAGAGGCCGGTTTGGAACCTTCCGGCGGTGCAGAGGATGAAGTTTTCTTAGGTAAAACTGGTGGTACTTCAGGAGTTTTGTCAGGGACGGGCGGAACCACAAAAGGTTCCGACCGCCTGGTTTGATCTGAGCCGGCGCCCATGTTGCCGGCGCCGGGGTTTTCTTCTGGTTCAGGAGGCGAAGTAAAGTCCCCCTCGGCACGGTGATCTTCTGTTCTAGGGGCCATGTTCCCTTCACTTGTAGTGGGCCCCCGAGAAGGGGAAGGAGTCTTTCCGGCACCAGAGTGTGCCGGACTTGCGCGAGAGGTGCGGCGCTTGTCCTTAGAAGGACTAGGCACCAGGAGGGGAGCTTCTTCTTCTTCCTCGGCATTGTCACGAGGTTGGTCAGTATTCTGGGGAGGAAGCCGGGTCCTGCCGGGGGCACTCCGGTTAAGCTCAAGCGGAGCCCTAAAAGCAGAGTAGAAAAGATGTTAGCTGCAAAAGATATCGGAAGCAAAAGTTTAAACCGGAAAAGAACATTATCATGACCTACCCGGACGAGGTGGGAATGGCCTTGGTCCGCTTCCTATCCCGCGCTGGACCTGCACCAGGTGTCTTCCGCCGCTTGGCGGGTGGAGCAGCACCAGAACCAGCATCAGTTGCAGGGGTCTTCCGGGTGTGAGAGGCCGGAGGTGCCCCAGGATTGGCAGAGAGAGGCACCGTGTTCTCCAGCACCTGGCGATCCGGATCAGCTGAAACCGGCATCGCGAAGAACACGTAGGAGATGGGAATGGGGTCAAATACCTCAAGGATAACACAGTCATCTTCCTCGCTGCCGGTATCATCAGCTCGAGTTCTTGATGAAGAGGGTACCGAGGGCTTACCAGAGCCCGTGTTATGGGTGGCGTCCATCTCGTGCACCGGAGTGTTCTGGATAGAATTCGGATCCTCCTTGTCCTCCTCGGTGCGGTCAGCAGTGAATGAAGCCGGCTCCTCGCGTCTCCAATGGCTGAAGCTCTGAATGCACAAGATAAGACAGATGAGTTAGAGATAATGAAGTCTAACATTCCGGAAAAGTTATTCCGGAGTCCCCAAGGCCTTACTTGGGGTGCTGGCGGGTCTTTGCGAGAGTGAGATTCCAAACCCCATTCCCAGTCAACCGGCATTTTTGTCTTGGAGATGAGCTTGGCCTTGGCAACCACATCAGCTTTAGAGAGCTTGACGGTAGAGATCTGGGTGGGGTCAAAGCGCCCACTCATCTGGTAGATTTTGTGAATACGACGCTGGAGGGGGAGAACCCGGCGCGCGATGAAGGTGCGCACGATATCGTCTGGGGTAATCTCATTAAACTCGCGAAGCTTCCCGATAAACCGAACGATCGGGTTTGTCTCGGGGTGGGATTGCTTCGGATTGAAAAGCCAGTTAACTCTTGAGGGTTCGCCGGGAATGTAAGCCGGCAGGTTGATAAGATCGGTGGCTCCGGAGTTCTTGACATAGAAAAATGTCCGCTGCCACTTCCGGCAGGATTCTAAGCTGGATAGCTTGAAGAACGGGCTCTTCTGGCAGGGGCAGATTATGCAGGCCCCACATTGAACTATGGGTTTGGGAAGCGGTAGATCCGGATCTTGGATGGAATTGATCCGGAGATTGTATAAACGGGCAAAGTCCTCGACGGTAGGCCAAAGGCCGACATACCCTTCGTAGAAAGCCACGAAGGAAGAAAGATAAAAGACGGCATTGCCAGGAAGATGGTGAGGTTGCAGTTCATAAAAGTTGAGGAAACGCCAGAAAAAGTCAGAAACCGGCAATCCTAATCCGCGCTCGAAGTGGGCGGTAAACACCACCACTTCGCCGGGTTCCACCATCGGTTCCTTTTCATCACCCGGGATCCGGCATACTACGCCTTCCGGTATACGCCTGGACTGGTATAACCATTCTATTTCAGCTTCGGAAACATCTGAGCCCTCCCACCGGCCTCGCGAATAAGCCGCGGAGCTGGGGCCGGCCTCTTGCTCTCCGGCATCTTCCTGCTCCCCGGCAACCTCAGGCTCTCCGGCCTCTTCCTGCTCTCCGCTGACTTCCAGCTCGCCGGAAACCTCAAGTTCTACTTCTTCCGAGGCCATGGGACGGTATGGCAAAGCCGGAATCAGCTACAAACTAATTCCCCCAACTCTACGTGTTTGAAAAGATCTAAAGACAGAGGAAAAAGAAGAAAGAAATGCGTAAATAAATGCTGAAGATCTAGCGGCCGTGGTGATGAACGCGAAGAACGCGAGGCGAAAGGAGACATTGAGATGGTCCATACTAACCACAGACGGGTGGCGACGGTTCTCCTCGGTGGCGGTGTTGCGTCCGCCGGAGAGAACGGACTTAGGTGAGAACGGCAGCGGAGAAGAGCGCGCGGTGGTTCACAGAGAGCTCCGAGGCGACGAAGATGGAAAAGGGTGCGAACCGTAGCCCCTTAAATAGGAAGAGGGAGTTAGTGGGCCAAAAACCGCGTGGCCCACGTCGCTTCGGCGGCCAGGCTACCACGTGGAGCAAGGGTACATGCGCCACTTTAGAGGCCATATGGAGGGTTACACAGATCCCATGCGGTGCCATAACTGCTCGCGGGAAACGAGGGATTTGACCCTCGCTGACCGCTGCAGCGTCAGAAACAGTGCGCATGTCTCTGACAGGCACGGATACCGAGATATTCTCGACTTCGCCGAGGAAGCGTAGAGGCGAAGGAACCGCCGGAAAGAGGCCGAAAAGATTTTGGAAAGTTCGGTTTAACTGGACATCTAAGATGAGTCCGGCAAGTTGCCGGTTTGTTTTAAGTTGAAACCGGAATGATTAATCCGGTACGCGTTGTTAGGGAACCTAGTGCGGCCCGTCGGATGGATCATCCAGACCACACCAGCTTCGGGGACTACTGTCGGGGGGATGACCCCCGGTAGGTCAAGACTATGGCAGATATGCCATGATAAGGTGTTTATAAACCGGATTAAAAGATAATCCGGATTATGAAAACTTGGTTTAATAGTATTAGAAGGTACGATCCGGTATACCGGATGGGGTATGCCGGAGTAAGGGCAACCGGTGATAACTAAGCCGGAGGAACACCCAGGTTAACTAAAGTCTCCGGATAAAAGGAACAAGAGTCCGGTTTATGCCGGTCATATTACCCGGGATCCAGCATAGCCTCAACGGTAGCTTGTCGGCATCCTGGTCAAAGATTTCCTCAGGGACCAAAGGACGTGAGGAGCTAAGCAATTCAGCTTTAATCGAAGCCCTGAGGCCAAAGAAGAAGATGACGTAAAAGGTACTAGACGAGGTCACCAGACCGTCGATGCAGGAAGAAGCGTCACCCCTGGAGCCAAAGAAGCTTTATAAAGTAGCTTAGATCATCAAAGATACCCCTTGGGTTCCTTCCCTTGTAAGCCTCCTCTCCACTATATAAGGAGAGGAGGGGCACCCCTGTGCAAAACGATCGATCCTTTGAGTAGTTACAGGGGGCTAGGCTAGTTGTGCCGTACGTCTTCAACCTCTGGCCAGAGGCCAAGTTCTGTAGCTCTCTGTTCATCTCCTAATACATACAATGTGTTGGGCTTGTCCCTTGAGTTCTTCAGCTCTCTCTCTCAACCTTCCCCTCCTCCGGATCCCCTTGCGCACATCAGGCCCCAACTTAAGCCATCCTATGGCATCTGTTTGTTCACCATGACGACAGAGGCGGCACAGGATCGAAAGAAAAAGGCAAGTGACCAAATATCAGGTGCCAAAAATAACTCCAAGAAAGGAAACTTGATTGTACATAGAGTATGACATGCGGGTCCCATTTTGCAGCAGCGGTCTCAACGTTTCAAAAGAAAAAGGAAGTAGCCAGAAATCAGGGGGTTAAAAAAAATCCAAGCAAAGAAAGAATTTTCATTCATAGAGGATGACATGCGGGACCCATGATCCTGCATCGTAAACGGCTCGATCGGAGAGCGTTGAACGAGATGGCGCGATCGAGAACAAAACAATGCTAGAGAGGCTGCCATCTGGGCCCTACATCCCTGGGCGGTGCGGATTTGCGTTGACTCGGCCGGCGCACCCGAGAATTCATCATGCACCACGTCCCGGGCCACCATACGTGATGTTTTTCACGTTTTCGTCGGGCTAGGTGGCCTCAAAAACGAGAAAAAAAAAGTTTTGACATGCACCACGGAGAGAGCAAAAATCGTCGGCCATGGTGCATCAGCAACCACGGTGCGACTTTCAATTCGTCGGCTATGGCAACTTTTCTTGTAGTGTTTTAGGGGCAATAGCATTTACGGATGTGCTGCTCACAAATCTCTTATCACTATTTTATTTACTACAAATTTGTACTTCATTTCTGTATGTATGCATAGCTGCAGGAGAATCCTTGACCCTGGCCTATTTCCATCCATTGAATACAACATAAAACAAAGTAAACTAGAAAGGTCCAGTAAACATAAAATTAAACTAACTAGCAAGTCTTATAGACGTTTCCTTTACACCACTTTAGCAGCGCTTCCCAAGGTTCGATTAAACTTAGGTCTTCTAGGGAAAAAGCTTACAGTACTACAATCCATAAGCCGGATCGAAGGTATCAACCCTTTTTTATGGCGCCGTTGTCGGGGAAGCAATTTCGTTATTCTGGTAAGGTTACTAGAGACTTGGTTAGTTAGTTTCATTCTCATTTTAATTTTATTTACTGTCATTAGTTTACCTTTTGTTATCTATTTGAAAACCCCAAAAATAGTTACTTGTTCTTTTATTTGCCATAATCAAAATATGAAAAAGATAGGAACCATGGCACAAAAAAGCTTGGGGAATATGTTGTCCCCAACGATGATTTTATTCATGCACCCATTACTCAGCCCGCTGTCATAGCGGAGAACTATGAAATTAAGCCTAACATTTTGAGTTTGGTTTAACAGAATCAATTTGGAGGCTCAGTCGTTGAGGATTCAGGCATGCACTTGAATATATTTACTAAGATATGCGACATCATGCGCATTAAAGATGTCGACCCCGATGCGGTAAAACTTCGCTTGTTTCCTTTTTCATTAAGAGGAAAAGCAAAAGATTGGTTGCTAGCTTTGCCTAAAGGCACTGTTACTTCATGGGAGGAGTGCACTAACATTTTTATGACTAATTTTTTTCCTCCAACAAAGACTATGCAGCTATGATCTAATATTACATGTTTTAGACAAGAAGACAGCGAGCCACTAGCGCTTGCATGGGAAAGGATGAAGGAAGCTGTCATGAGCTGTCCAAATCATGGAATGGAGGACTGGTTAATTCTCCACTTATTTTATAATGTCCTTAAACCAATGTCAAAGTCTATGCTTCATACTGCAGCCAGAGGAACATTCATGAGCAAGCAAGTTGAAGTTGCTAGAAGTCTCTTAGATGATATGCAAAGCAACCATGCCCAAAGGCATGTAGAAAGATCCTCCTCAAGAAAGGTGAATTCAATCACTGAAGGTAACAATGAAGAGCTTACTTTGAAGGTAGATGAGCTTTTAAATATCTTGAAGGGTAAAGAAAATACCCAAGTTAATGCCATCACCAAATCAAATGTTGAGGAAGTAGACTTCATAGCTAGAAATCCTTATAACCTTGCATGGAAGAGTCAAAACTTTGCCTTGAATTTCAAAAGAAATACACTAATCCTGCAGGAGTTCTAAATAACAACTACAATAATGGTAGTGGAACAAGCAATAGTAATGTTTCCATTGAAAGCAATTTCAAAAAAAATTGCATGCTCAAACTGAACAAAACCATACCCATACAAAACTCACAGAGAATCATAGTACTATGTTAGGGATTTTTTCTAACCAAAATGTTTCTCTTAAGAATGATGTTCAAGTTCTACAGGAAAGGACAAAGACCGTTGGGGCACAATTGGACAAGATAGCCAAAAGTAAAACTATTATACTTGCAAGATTTGCAAGGAAGCCCGAGCCAAATCCTGGTGAAGATCTCAAGATGATGAGAATCAAGGAAGAAGACGGAGAGCCTGAAGAGCCGGACTATAGCAATGCTCCATCACCGGATTATTCTGTGGAAGATCTTGTGAAGATGATAACCGTCAAGAATCCCAGAATTAATCAACATAATGGTACCGTGTACCATCAATTTATTCATGAAGTAGCATGCAAAGTTCGTGAGCTAGAACAACAATATAAGAAGCTAGCTGAAAACTCCCATCTAAGCTTGATGATATATTTCAGCCTACTATTAAAATACATATTGGAGTGAATGAGGTTGCTGCACTTTGTGATCTTGGTGCAAGCATCTGAACTATTCCAAAGAGCTTATTTGATAAGTTAAAATTGGGGCCATTTACAACAACAGATCTAAGACTTCACTTAGCAGATTCAACCTATAAACAAGTTGTAGGAATTAAAGAGAATATTGTAGTAGAAATTAAAGGATGGCATGCTCTTATTGATCTTGTTTTTTTGGACATGACTGAAGATCCTACAGCTCCTATAATTTTAGGATTGCCATTTCTTAGAATTATTAAAGCTCTAATCAATTTAAATGAAGGGAATGTGAGAATTGGACTACCGTCCAAAGAACCATTTGTAGTACACTTCCCTAGAAAGAAAAAGGCCAAGCATGGTGATAATGGGATCATCACTTTGAAAGATAATTACTTTGGAGTGGGTCTTCCACTTCAAAAATCAAAATAATCACCATTTGGCCTTAACGAATGAAGCCCGGTGATCAGGGGGATACGTGAGCACACCTTCTCTGCTCGACACGTGTCTAACGATGTTAGCACTGTACACGCATCGACGCGGTCCAGCGAGTCGAGTGGAAGGACGGAGAGACGCGGGGAAGGTGCACGGCGACGCGCTTGGCCGGGGAGACACTGGCGCGACCTCAGATGCGCGAGGTGGAGGCCGGCGAGGTGGAGGTGGAGGCCGGCGAGGTAGTGGCCGTTAGTGAGTAGCAGAATCCAACGGTGGTGGACCAAACCTAACGGTGATAACCGGGTGCTCACGTATCCCCCTGATCACCAAATCCACTCTCTTGGCCTTAATGAAGCTAATTGACCTTAACTAGATGCGCTTCATGGGAGGCAACCCATGCTTAATAAAGTTTTCCTTTACTAGTTCTTGTTTTAGTTTTCGTTTTATATTCATTTTTTGTTTTCTAATAAATAGAGTTCGATCATGAGATCCTTTGGAAAAGAGGAGAAGAAATAGGTGTTTATACCTTTCGATTTGATATACTAACATATGTGCACTATTTAATTCTATATACTGTTTGTTTTTCCTTAGTCATTTTCGAGGTTATGTTGATGTGCAAAGGCGTGTGCAAAAAATGCAAAAGAAATATCAAGTTTTGCAGATTCCAGTGAAAATAGCGACCACCGGTACAGTGGCACGCGACCGTACCACGCGCCCGTACCACTTCCCGGACAGAAGATGGGAATAAGCAAAATTTCATCGAATGTTACTACGAGCATAGCGACCATCGGTACGGGGGCATCCGTCCGTACCAGCTGTCCGTACCAACTTTGTCGAAAAGTTGCATTTTTCGGAATTGATACAAAGAGAATAGTGACCGCCTGTATGTAGGACTACGCATGTACCGCGCGCCCGTACCGAGTGCACCGACTCATATCGACCTCGATCCTGTAGCGGCAACATCCAGTACGGGTGGGATGTACCCATACCGTCCGCCCGTACCACGTGCCGGATCACCATATATGTGCAGGGAAGAGGTAAACCTAAATCAAATTCATTCATATTCTCTCTCTTCCTCTTCCAAACTCAAAACCAACTTCATTGGATCTTCAAATCTGTTTGTTTTTTATTCAATTTCTCGCACTCCATCGAACCATGATACGTTTTCTCCTCCGATCCCCAACTTATTTCAGCAAATCCATGTCCTAGTTCGTGCCATTATCAATCTAGACTTATGTCTTATTATGAACTTCATCATCCTAATGGGCATGTTAGATTTCAAAATTTGAGAAGATTGTTTTGTAGTATGTGTAGAGGATCATCATACAAGGAGGCTGACATCGGGGACCCATCATCCAGCTGCGTCCCTGAGTGTTTAAAGGTAAATTCAAACCGAAGAAATTGGAAAAAAGGCAAGTATCCCGCAATATAACAGGTACAAAAAATTCAAGATATCTCAAGTTTCTTGTACAAAGAGACTGACATCAGGGACCCATCAGGTAGCAACATCCTTCAATGTTTAAAAGGTAAAATCAAATGGAAGAGAACATAACAGGTAAAAAAATAATCAAGATATCACACATTTCTAAAAAAAGCGGCTGACATCAAGGACCCATCAGCCATCAGCGCCCTCAAAGTTTATATAAAAGTTAAAATCAAAAGGAAGGTATTGGAAAAAAGACTAGTATCCCGCAATATCAATGGCAAAAATAATCGAGATATCACATGTGTCTTGTAGAGGCCAACATGTGGGACCCATCAGCTAGCAGCACCCTCAATGTTTAATATTTAAAATTAAACGGAAGAGAACAAAAAAGGCAAGTTTCCTGTGATATCACGGGTAAAAACTAATGGAGATATCACACGTTTTTTGTACATAGAGGCTGACATTAGGGATGACCACGTCAATAAAGCGGCAGAAGATCGAAAGAAAAAGTTAAGTAGCAAAAAATCATGGGTAAAAAATAATGCAAGGAAAGAAACGTTTATTGTTTAGAGAGGTTGACATTAGGGACCCAACTGCTAGTAGCATCCTCAACGTTAACAAGGTGGCAGGGGATCAAAAGAAAAGGTCAAGTACGTAGCTAGAAATCGTGGGTTACAAAATTTAAGAAATGAAACATTTATCGTTCAGAGAGGATGACATATGGTACCGATCAGCCAACATCGTCCTCAGCGTTAACAAGGCAGCAGATGATCGAAAGAAAAAAAATCAAGTAGACAGAAAGCAGGGGTCAAAAAATATCTAAGAAACGAAATGTTTATTGTACAAGGAGGCTGACAATATGTGACCCATGAGCCAGCAGCGGACTCAATGTTACAAAGGAGGCATGACATACAAAAAGGGAAGTAGCCACAAATAACGGTTCAAAAAATCCAAGAAAGAAAACATTTATCGTTCAGGGAGGATGATATGTGAGACCTATCTTGCAGCATCGTCATCAACGTTAACAAGGCGGCATGTGATTGAAAGAAAAATTGAAGTAACCAAAAATCACGGGCCAAACATAATCCAAGAAATAAAACGTTTATCATTCACAGAGGCTGACATATGAGACCCATGAGCTAGCAGGGGCCTCAGCGATACAAAGGAGGCAGGGGATCGAAAGAAAATCAATTTGCCAAGGTAAAAAAACCAAGAAAGGAAACATTTATCGTTCAGAGAGGATGACATGTGCGACACATGAACCAACATCATAAACGGCTCGATCAGAGAATGTGAACTAGAGGGCGGGATCGAAAAAATAGCGCTAGAGATGCTACCATCTGGGCCCCACAACTCGCGGGGATGTGGATTTGCGTTGACTTGGTCGGCGCACCAGAGAATTCATCATGCACCACGTCACGGATCACCATGCGCGATGTTTTTCCAGATTCCGTG
Source organism: Lolium perenne (assembly GCF_019359855.2). Taxonomy (NCBI): domain Eukaryota; kingdom Viridiplantae; phylum Streptophyta; class Magnoliopsida; order Poales; family Poaceae; genus Lolium; species Lolium perenne. Next base: position 6,829,985 of record NC_067248.2, on the reverse strand, counting down.
GTGCTAGATGGCCTAAAACAACGATAAAAAAGTGTGTGATGCACTTATGGCAACTTTTTTTTGTAGTGTCTCTCTGTACCCAGCCCGATCACCCAGAACCCAGCCATCGCCGGCCTCGTCCAGGACCTCGCCGGCTGCTGCTGCCGACGGCTGCACGAGCACGGGCCAGTATACGTCACGCCCGCACACGCACGGGATGACTGGTGTGCCATCAAGCTCCCACGGCCGGCGCTCGGGTGCTCCGCCGGCCTCACCCATTACCCCGGTGCCTGTTGCCGCCGTCACCGTGCCCTCCCCAGGTGCCCGCACGCGCATGGGCTGGTGTGCTGTTGCGCCAGCGCACTCGTGACCGTCGGTCTGCCGTCGCGCCCGCGCCTACACGGGGCGGACGGTATACTGTCAATCTCCCACGGCCAGCGCTCGGGAGCTCCGCTACGGATCCTCCACACCTCATTGCCCTCTCCTCCTCCTCCTCCTCCTCAGTTCCTCCAGATTGATGGCTACGGGGCAGTTGCGGCTGAGGACATGGGGCGTTGCAGGTTGAAGATGACGGCGTCGCAGGCTGGGGACGGCGTCGGCACTAGGTTGAGAACGGAGACGGCACCGGTGTAGAACGACGACAATCATGTGTTCGCGGGCACAATTTTTAAAGAACTAGGACAATGCCCGCGCGTTGCCGCGAAATACCAAACATTGTTGAGTCCCTTTTCCGCCCGGCTCCGGCCAAGCACGAGCTAGCCCTGCATCTGCCTCTCTTCTATTGCCTTCCAGCACTGCTATCTGTTGCCCACGTCGACCGTCTTGGCCGCTGGCAACTCAAATGCTGGCGGCCCATTTCGGCCCACCTCCCTCTCTCCCGCACATGCTTGACACCTCGGGCCGCTTCCGTCACCCAGCAGTGCTTAGCTCTCTCCCTCGTCTCTCACTCGCGGCAACCAGCCAACACGCTCCACCTCGTGGTCGTAGACCTTACTCGTGAGTCCTGGGTCATCCTAGAGCTGCAGCGCGAGGTACGGATGGAGTGCGTTCGGCGGCGATGGGTGCTCGAGAGAGAAAGGTCAGGCGGATTGGGGAAGAAGACCTATTCCTGCTTGTCCAAAACGAGCCGTGGTGCGTTATATGTGATTTGGTGAGAGGATAGACCAGCCCAAAGAAAATGTTGGATGCGTTGCATCGGGATGGAATAAATCTAGATATGTCCCTTGTTTCCGTGGCACAATTACACCACCGATGTCAGCCGCCCGAAGGTGGTAATCTGCGTAAGCATTGCCACCATGACATTGTGCTCGCCGGTAGTAGCCACCACCATCTTCCTTTGGTTGACGAAGCGGACATAGCCCTTGTTACGTTTGTGGTCACGCAACATTTGCTCTGACCACCTGACCACCTCGTGTGATCGTGGTTGCGAAAGCTTGCGAGTAATGGTTGACGAATGACTTACCGACGAAGACAAGTCAAGGTGGAGCGAGTTAGTTGTTGACTTTTTTTTGCGAGTGAGTTAGTCGTTGACTTAAAGAGCCACGTTCGGGAACTTGTCTCCATAACATCAAGGTGATAGGATGGGGCGATCGGATGGTGTTACCGCCGATTGGTAGTTTGAGACCGGCGCGATAAAAGAAAGACCGGTGGTCCGGTGCAACAAAATATCAAGTATAATTTGCATATTACAAATTGACATAAATTTAAAACTAAAAATGTAAAGCAAATTAAACATAAGCTAGATTTGTTAAAAACACAAACAAACCTGAGCTAGCTATCCGTTTCGAAAGTCTATTCTTTGATCCATTCATCTTTGCGCTCCCTCCTCCCTGGCACATGTGCTAATTTCTTCCTCCTCATTAGTGAACTGAATATGATTAATCGAGGTGGGATTATTGTACAGGTCTAAAGTGGTGGCTACACTTATTTATTTTACGTTAATTCTCTAAAGCCTAGTTGTTTATCTTATAGCCTATTTATGCAGACCAACAAAATGGCGTTTTGTTCCTCCTTAGTCGGTGAAATTAAGTACGGAGTACGTATCTACCTGTATGTGTTCTCTGAGCTGGTACCTGGCTAAAAGGAGCTCTCATGCCCAAGAGCACTCCCTATCTGCGGCGTCCGCGTGCGCCAGCGTAGGAAGGTGAGCGAAGGAGAGGGGATCCATCGGGAGAATAGAAAAAAGAATACCGAACCTGTACAGTGGCAATATACAGTAATATGCGATTTGGTGGGAGGGTAAAATGGTCCAAAAATTGTTGGATGAAAATTTTGGCAGAAGCCTTATCTCCTTTATTATTAGGTATAGACTAGGAGAATGCCCGCGCGTTACCGCGAAATACCAAACATTCTTGAGTCCCTCTTCCGCCCGGCCCCGGCCACGCACGCGCCAGCCGCTAGCCCCGAATCTCCCTCTCTTCTATCGGCTTCCACCACTGCTATCTGCTGCCCATGTCGCCCGTCCTAGCTCATTACATTCCTACGGGTTATTTTTTTATTGTGTAGTAGTATCCGTCGTTCGATAAGCCAAACTTCATCTAAACAAACGGATCAGTCGGTGGTTGGTGAGGGCCATCTTGGGGATGATGTCGCCTTGTCCTAGACAGCGAGATCGGTGGTGCCACATAGTAGATGGCGGAGGAGGACAAATGTGGCTACACAAGAGAGAACACTTACACCACATTAATTTAAAAATAAATATAGGAGCGCATATTTTTAGACTACTATTCATATTTGCACTTTAAATATATAATTTAAATCAAAATTATAATTTTTATGTACAATTGCAAAAAAGAATACTCCCTCCATTCGTAAAAGGATGTCAGTGATTTGTCTTTATTCGTATGTATCTATATACTATAAAGAGTGTCACGATACATTTGAATTTAGACAAGTTTGCGATATCTTTTTACGGACAGAGGCGGTACATAAATTTTCCCTATACAAATGCAAGGTACACTAATTTCTTTTATACAACGCACAAAATTTAGACAAAATTTTATATACATTTATCTTCACCTGGCATAACAGCACAAACTAAATACACACCGTAGGCCTAGTAATAACAGCACCTAGCAGCAACTACACAATTAAATCGATAGTCATTGCCTCCACCGATCCAGTGCCATAACAGGCGGCCACTTCTCTCTGTCCGCTGCCGCTCTCTGTCCCATTCACATTAGCTATCTCCGCACCACTCGATTTTAGTTTGTTCGCATTAGCACACAGAGGTCAGCCTGCATCCTAAATTTCTAATACTGAACCTCTCCTACTTTAGCTAGCCGTAGCAGAGCTGGACGCTGTTGGACCAGCAGCTGTTTCCAACGCAGAACGCGCTCGAGACCACAGCCCAGATCCGCAGCAACAACCATGCGCCCGCTAGAGCAGCTGTACCCGGATCGCACTGATCTGGCCATCTAATCGATAATCGTCGCTTCTTGGTGTGATTTTAGTCGGCGTTATGCAATTTCAATTTCTTCCCCATCGTGATGGTGCCTCCATCTTCACTGACCTGCCCCCGGTATGAGCTCCCACAGCCCTGACGCCCTCGTCGCTGCAAAAACTCAGGCGGCAGCTGCCACTCCCAAAGTCCCAACGTAGGCTTCCGCCGCCCCTGATCCCCTACCACTGCCGGGGAACTCCAACCACCGCTGCCCCTGCTCTTTGCCTGGCGAAGGAATCTGAGCGGAGTAAACGATGAGTTGGTGCAGGAGCCTATGTCGCCGCTGTGAGGGACCGCCTTCGAGCAGTCAACATGATTGCGCTCGGTTTGGTACAGCGTGGTAGCAGGGGAAAAAACGAATCGTTACGTGACTTAACGATGGCAGAGGTGGGTAATTTTCATCAATTTTATGAGCAATTTAAAGTTGAACGAAAATCTCGCAAGAAACCTTATTTTTTTTATTATTAGGTATAGATATATATTTTCTCAACTGATTTGCCGCGTGTGTGATATAGACACTCGATATAGACACTCAATGAACTAGTTCCACCGTTAACGTTGTTGCCTAGACGGTAGTCGCCTTTTCTTTGCCAAGTACCAAAATAAAACAACATAACAAAGCTTTTGCCGAGTATCCCTAAATTATACTCAGCAAAGAATCTTCGCCAAGGGATTCTTCACCGTGTCGTCTTTGCCGAGTGTTTTTGGGCCATCGCCGTGTATTTTTGGTCCACGGGAAAGATGTTGTTTCCTGTAGTGAGGACACTCTATGCTTGATGCCATGGTGATCAAGAGGCCTGAATAGCTGCAGCAGATCGCGTCTGTCAACAATGGTGTTGAAGACTTGAATGATTAGAAGAAACAGCATCCGCGACACGGGGTCGCCGGCGGTGCCTAAAATCATAGCGACGATCTCCCTAAATCTAGGGCCAAATCCACAATGCTCCAACACCTCTAGTTTCAGAAACCGTGGAGGTTGCTTGTATGCGCATGTCGCTAGATCTTATATGGGCGCGTTTGGTAGACTGTGAGCCCTTTGGCTCGCATCGGCTCAGCCAAAACCGGCCAGTTTAGTTGCCTGTAAGAGGTTCACGTTGTGGCCCAACCGGTTTTCAAAGCATCCCTGAGACAGGCCCTGGAGGAACGCCCAAGTCGGCAGTTTCCAGCGGGCCTGTCCCGTTGTCGTGCCATTTTGCACGCCCGCGTGCAACGGTTGCACGCGTGGAGAAGCGCGGGAGACAACACGTTGTCTTGGTCCTTGCTCCCCACTTCCCCTCACCGGTTCGCTCCTTCTCTCTCCCCATTCACTCCTGGCACAGACAGTCACCGCACTGTCGTATCAACCGCCGCCATGGCCTCCTCGCCTCCTCCGCCTTCCTCTCCAGCGGCGACGGATGCAGCCGTCCGGCCGACGGCCACCAGGTCCAACGAGGCGCTCCTGCGTCTCGTCCGCGAGTACGAGGCCGGAGGCCGCGACTCGGCGGCGCAGATCGATGCCGGTCGCGTGCCGGTGTTGAATCGGTCGTCGCCGTTCGCGAGCACGAGGCCGGCCGGCGTGGCAACCCGCAGCGCCGTCGTCCTGGCTCTTCAAGCCGCCGGGATTCGACCGTCGGATCCGTCGACAACGGGGGTTTTTTTGCCTTGTCCCCACTAGGATTTCCGACGGCGAGGGCGGCCGCAATGGCGGCCGGTGCACCGGGTTCCAGCAGGGAGATGGAGTCCCCGCCGGGGTTCGCGTCGACCCCGATGCATGCGCCGATGCCATGGGGCATTGTAACATCCCAAAAAAATTTCAAAACAAGCAAAAGGAATTTCCCATTTTCCAAATTTAGGAACCAACAAAAACTTTTATAAATAGAGTATGATACCTAGTGATCTTGCTTAATTCTTGTGCTATTGCTATGATTGCTTGCTGAACTACTTTGAAAGGATCTTAAACCCTAAACCTCACCCCTCTTTTCACCACCCAAGTTAAAATAAGATAAAAGGAAATTAAATAAGAAAAAGGCCTATGTGCCTATGGCTATATTTATAAATCTTTACCCTAGACCCTTCTACTTTGTTTAGAGGTTTGGAAAACCCTCATAAACCTTACCTAGCACTTATCAAACTAAAACCTAAGTGAAGCCCAAGAAAATAAAAAAGAAACTAAAAATGCCCTAGAGGCATATGAGAGTAAAATGCAAATTTGTGAATTTGAGGAGCTTGACCCTAATACATGTTGTGAATGGTGGGATCACTCCTCTATACCATTTCAACACTCAACAACACCAATTGGGTCAAGCCAAGTCAAATTAAAACTCAAATGCAACATATGCATAGAGGCATATGTGACACATATCCATAATACCCAATTTTTGCCTATGACTCTAAACCTTGACCAAATGATGGGAAACCATCTCTCAACCTAATATAACACTAAATTGACCCTAACCCATGCCCAAGTGAAGCAAGATGAACAATTAACAAGAATAATGAAAAGTGACACATCACCTCTTATGTGTTATGGCCATTTTTGCAAATCTTTGAACAAGACCATTTGAATTGGTTTCAATGGTTGGGAAATGTTTCTAAACCCATAAGAATCACTTTGGAGTCAAGAGAAATCAAATCAAAAAGAAAGAAATGAGATTGTGAGAAAATCCCACTTTTTCACTCACACACACTTAGCCAATTTTGCAAAACCTCAACCAAGGCCACCTTTGCTTGATCTCTTGCTTGTAGAATACTTATATATGTTAAACAAACACAAATGCATCAAAGAAACAAGAATCAAATCAAAGAAAATCTCAAATTCAATTCACATGTGATAATGGTCATTTGGGCCATTTATAATTTCTTCCCCACTTTGCACCCCTTTATCATTTGATTCCTAAACCAGACTTGGTCAACTCTTGCCATGTCATCCAAGACCATGTGAAAGTGAACAACTTTCATGTTGACCATTAGTGCTGATGTTGACCAGGTTGACCAGTATGGATTTGACAAGTGGAGACTTTGACACTATGTGAAGATCAACCCAAATTTGAAATCTTGCAAATCTTCACCAAAATGAACACCACCACCACCATTCTCTCTCTTTAATTATATGAATGAAGTCCACCAAAAAGAATTTCGAAATTCAAACATTTTCTTCATGCGGCCATTTCATCAAACACATGGCAGGCACAATTCTGAAATACACACACATCCTTTTACCCTCTGGATTTTTGCCTAAACCCCTTTTGATCTTTGATCATTGTTGTTCCTGTACCTCCTCTGCATCAGCCCAACCCTTTTGCTCTGTTTAAAGTGAAGGAATGATCAACATTGGGCCATGCCAAGTCCCATGCCGGCCACCCAAGCACTCAATCTCTCTGGCCCTCCCCTCTCTTGAGCACCATGTCAGCAAGCTACCCTGCACCTCCCTGAGCACGCCTGTACCCTCCCTGGATCGAAACGAGCACGGCATTGGCCGGAACACGCGTGCCCAGACACGCCCAGAACGTGCCAGGCACGCGGTGAGCGCGCCCAGACAACGTCCTGGACGCGCCAGAGCACGCGCGTGTGCCGTCGCTCTCGTCCTCCCCTGCAGCCCTACTCCTGCATCGAGCGTCGCCACCATCTCCTCTATGCCGTAGACATGCTCAATCGCCTGCGGAGGAACCATCACCGTCGCCATCATCAAAACCTTCCGCCACGGTACTGTGAGGACGCCACCATCGCTAGCACGCCACAGACCATCATTTGACGTGCCATCACGCGCGCTAGCTCCGCCTAGCCGTCGCCTACACGATGCGCCCCCTAGATTGCCCCTTCGAGCACCGGAGACGCCACGCCGTCGACGACCTCCCACGGGCACCCGCAGCACCTCGACCCCCTATAAAAGGAAGCATTCCCGGGACGAATTCCTCACCCCATCCGCTTCCCCTCTTCCTTCTGAGCCTCCTCGATCCCTCGCTCATCCACATTGCGCAGTAGAACGCTCCAATCGCGTCCACGATCGCCGGAGCCAGTAGCCAACGCCGCCGTCGATTTAGGCAACCCCCGGAGCTGCCGCGGCTACCAGTGAGATCCTCGTCGTCGACAACCTCCTCCAGCAACAGCGCCGCCCCTCGCCGGAGCTCCGTCACGCCGTCGACCCCCTACCGCCGCCGCTCCAGCAGGGTCTTCTCCCCGACGAAGACGACGCCTCCCCACCGCTCGATCTTCCTCTAATCGGACGGCTCGCGTGGAAAGGTACCGTTTCGGGTTTTAATACAGACTGACCACTGGGTCCCACCAGTCAGGCGGCCCGCTGCGTGTGTGGCATGCTAGTTGGGCTGGCCCAACTTCTTTCTTCCCTCTGCGGCCCAAATCCGTTCCCGCCTAAGCCTGTTCATTCAAATTCGAATAAAATATTTTAGTTTGATTTCAATACTGGTCTGTGCTAGAATTTGAATAGCTTCAAATCTACCAATCCAGAATTAGTGATTCAAAATGTTCCAGAAAGATTACGAAATTATCTAGCTAACCTCACTGGATTCAACCCCATATGTTGTGTAGTTTTTGAATAGCAAAAATAACAAAACCGAGACTTTTCAGTATTCAAATAAATCTTAAAAATCAACCAATTTGAATTTTGAAGTGAATCCAATTGCAATATTTCACATTTAACAAACTCTAATTTACTATGTAAAAATATGGTATAGGTTCTGTACATGATCATGGGCTAGAAGCAAAATATTGGCTATGTAGTCAATAACTAGCCCATTTAAATCATTTCAATTTTAGAAATTTAAATCTATGAGGCGTAGCACCTCATTTAAATCCTTTTCTCAAGTGTTATACAATAATGTGATGACCTCTAGTGCATGGTCTCATGTTTGCTCACTTGTGGTTTTTAAATCAAATTAGTATTCGAATTAAAATGGGTATTTAAATCACATGAGATGATGAATCTCATTTAAATCTTATTTCTCAAATGATGAGTGTGAAGTGTTGACCTTAGTCAACATGTGATCATACCTTGTTGTTTAAGAAGATTAAATCTTAAGAAGATACAATGAGAGGAAATTATTTCTCACCAATTAAAGAGAAACCCTAACTGCAATTTCAATAAGAGGAAATTATTTTTTCCTAATACTAAATAAGGAAACCCTAGCATAATGTGTGAATTAATGTTAAGTAGTGATGCTAGATAATTTGGTGAGCCACTCAGGCTAATTAAGAGTACTTAAGTATTGCTTGGTGATTGTATCCTCGTATTCGTTTATAAACGCTAGTACCGGAGACTATCAAGCGGAGGAGGTTTTCTACCAAGCGGAAGAAGAAGAGAACTTTGATCACAACACCAACCAAGGCAAGCTATACTCTTGCAAGTTACCCTAGTGCAAAGCTCTATTAGAGCAAGGCACCATGGCACCATTATTTTATGTCTAAGGATCCAATCCCAAGTTTTATCCTTACAAGGTTTTACTTTTATTATTTAAAGCTTACTTTTATAGTTAACTTTGGTCTAAGTTTAGAATAGTACAAGAGTATCAAACTTAGCCTAAATAAGCTAAAGACTTAGTTAGCACCCCTCATGACTAGTTGCTAGTGCTAATAAATAAAATTGACTACTCTAGATGGGAACTTGTGACTTTGAAAGAAATTTGAAACCTTGGAATGATGAGTCATTCCATTGAATGATTTTTGAAGGTGAATATGACCAAGAGAAGATGGTGATTTTTGATAAAAACTGATAGTGGTTTGAATGCGATACCTTTCCAATTTTTGAGTACCCCCACAATACCTGATTATGGGTAGGGCTTAACTGGAAGTTTATGCATCTTAGTATGGGTTCCCTCTATACAAGCATCATAGGGGTTATGCCGAGGCTGCCTCCGTTAAGAGTGAAATGATGTGAAATGAGGTGAATGTCCGGCCCAAGCCCTGTGCAGTTCCCAGGCTGACGGTGTGTCTTCACTGGGAGGCCAAGCTCATGGGGAGAGGTGCCTATACTAGGGTATGTAAGTGAAAGGTTATGGTTGATGATCCGCATACTGAGTATGAGTATTCAGGGCTATCCCTGACGGATGTAATCAAAAGTTGTGGCACAAGTGTACAACCTCTGCAGAGTGTAAACCTATTCGAATAGCCGCGTCCACGGTTATGGACGGTTGGAAAGGCCATACTGTTCCGTCATCAGAATTTTTTTTTTAAAATGTTACATGTGACTGGTGACTTGAGATTTGAACTTAAAAGGTGAATTTGATTTGGAATCATAACAGAGTTGTGGGAATGACACTAATGTTCCCACTGGAGTTAATTTAGACATTTGAAGAGTCTTGTTTATTAAATGCTTATGAAATAAAACTGGCTTTATGCAAATGAACCTAGAGCTTAGAACCCCCTTACTATAGTTGATAGTACTTACACTAGTATTAGTTTGCGAGTACTTTAAAGTACTCATGGCTGTGTCCCTGGCTATTCAAATGGCCAGACTATGAAGAGGAGTATCAGAACCCGGAAGAAGGACAGCAGGACGTCTACGACAACTAGGACTACTCCTGACGTCAACAGTTGCCTGTGGAACAGATGGACCACAACCGCTACTTCGCTTCCGCTATGTGTTTTGTAATTGGATCTCTAGATCCCCTATGTTGTAAGACTGGATCATGTGATCCTTTATTTGTAAGACGATTATGGTATGTAATGAATGATGTGTTGTGATATCAATCTATTATGTCTCGCAAAAACAATATTCCTGGGATTGCGAGGAATGGCATAATAGGCATCTGGACTTAAAAATCCGGGTGTTGACAAGTTGGTATCAGAGCCATTGTTTGACTTTAGGAGACCCTAGTTAGAATGGACGTCTGAAAAAAAAAAACTTAGTTTCAAAACAAATGAAGTGATTATTTATGAAAACTTATTCTCACTCTTATCCTTGAGATCTTCTTCAAAATAAGAAAGTTGTGCCCTATCCTTCTTATACTACTACATAAAATTGTGACACACTACTCCCTCCTCTAACTTACTTAGCATAATTCTTCACAGATGGAGTACACCTGCAAGTCTTATCAGCTTGGCCACGGAGGAAACCTCATGTTCGAGAAGGATCTGAAACAACTGGTTGAATATTTAGGACGCCCGTATCCCGAGTTCTTCGGAATACCCCTCAACAATCCATCGGGAGGACCACCTCGGTGGGAAGTTACTGCAGATCTGAGAGGAAAGCTTGGAACCCCAATATGGGAAACCATCTGGTTTTCTGTAACGGGAATTACCTGGAAGGATGGAATAGCTAGAGCGATGCAAGAAGCAATTGCCCGTCTGTGCGGACAGAATATAAACAAGCTTAAGAATACCCGCTTCATTTACTACCCAAGACATGATCCCATGGGAAGACCAATAACCATGCCCCCGCACCCGGAGATGAACCACTATGTTGCCTACCTCGACTTCATGTTGTACAAGACCCGCAAGGAGTTGGATAACGCCCTCGCCTTTCGCCAAACACATTACCCGTGAAGACGAAGAATCCCCCCCTGAAGAGTAGTATCATCAAATCACTTTCGTAGGTGTGAGTTTGTATCAGGATCCCCTTGTATCGTAGAACGAATGAATGGTTTTTCAAACCAACGGTGTGTTAGCTTTGTAATGTGTGATGTTTGGATTAAAAAGTGTTGTTGGTTTTTACCCCCGCAACACTACTCAAAATTTCAAGTTATGAACTTTTTTAAACCTTACCAAAACAAAACATAGAAATTTCCCTCTTATCTTATCATCTACCTCAATGTTCAGATGGCCCCTCCAACCCGCAGCACCAACCAAGACGCAATGATGCAGATGCTCCAGATGATGATGGCAGACCGAGAAGTCGAGAGAGCTGAACGACAAGCCAACATTGCTGCACTGCAGCAGATAGCTCAAAACAATCAGGGCCATGGAAACCACGATCACCCTGGATCAAAGCTGAAGAATTTTCAGAACACCAACCCACCCATGTTCAGCAAGACTGAAGAGCCCCTAGATGCTGATGACTGGCTCCAGACAATGGAGAACAACCTGGAAGTTGCGGGAGTAGAAGCCGCAGAGAAAGTACTGTTCGCCACCCACTACCTGTCAGGACCTGCCCGAGCCTGGTGGACAAGTGCCCGCGCAATGAATGTGGGACAGATGATGACCTGGGAAGACTTCAAGCTGAAGTTTAGCAAATATCATGTGCCCCAAGGACTGATCAAGAAAATGAGAGACGAGTTCCGGGAACTCAAGCAAGGAAGAATGTCCGTGGTGGAATACCGCGACAGGTTTCTCACTCTGTCAAGGTACGCCCCGGATGAGATCGACACCAATGAGAAAAGAAAGGAGAGATTTCTGAACGGACTGCACGACGAGATGCAGACTGTGTTAGTGAACATTCCGTTCGCTGACCTGGAAGCCCTTGTGGACTCAGCCATACAGATGGAAGGAAAGCTGCATCAGGCCAATGAGAACCGCAAGCGCAGAATGATGAACCAGAGTGGACCCCACCATACCCAGAAGTACCGCAACAACTCCTCTGGAGGATTCACCCCAAGACACAACAAGCCCCCTGCTCAGAATTATCGCCCCAACTACACTAACAACAACGGAGGACCCCCGAAGACCGGAGGCAACAACAACAACAACCACCACAACAGCAACAACAACAATGTGAACAACAACAACACCAATATTGCCCCAAGGACTGGAAGCAATACTACCCCCATCACCCCCAAGGACAAGGCAACAATCACCTGCTATGAATGTGGCACTGTAGGCCACTACTCCAATGAATGCCCCAAGAAGATTGCCAAGATTGCCGCCAATACTGCTGCACCTGCTCAGCAACAGCGTCGCTTTGCAGGTAGAAGGAACCAGAACAACAACAACGGTCGTTTCTACCACATGACGGCCACTGAAGCCCAGGAAGCACCTCAGGCCATGCCAAGTATGTTTCCTGTTAATCAAATTTCTCAATCTCTCTTAGGAACCTAACTTTTCTTAAAATCTCGGGACGAGATTTGTTTAAGGGGGAAGGGTTTGTAACATCCCAAAAAAATTTCAAAACAAGCAAAAGGAATTTCCCATTTTCCAAATTTAGGAACCAACAAAAACTTTTATAAATAGAGTATGATACCTAGTGATCTTGCTTAATTCTTGTGCTATTGCTATGATTGCTTGCTGAACTACTTTGAAAGGATCTTAAACCCTAAACCTCACCCCTCTTTTCACCACCCAAGTTAAAATAAGATAAAAGGAAATTAAATAAGAAAAAGGCCTATGTGCCTATGGCTATATTTATAAATCTTTACCCTAGACCCTTCTACTTTGTTTAGAGGTTTGGAAAACCCTCATAAACCTTACCTAGCACTTATCAAACTAAAACCTAAGTGAAGCCCAAGAAAATAAAAAAGAAACTAAAAATGCCCTAGAGGCATATGAGAGTAAAATGCAAATTTGTGAATTTGAGGAGCTTGACCCTAATACATGTTGTGAATGGTGGGATCACTCCTCTATACCATTTCAACACTCAACAACACCAATTGGGTCAAGCCAAGTCAAATTAAAACTCAAATGCAACATATGCATAGAGGCATATGTGACACATATCCATAATACCCAATTTTTGCCTATGACTCTAAACCTTGACCAAATGATGGGAAACCATCTCTCAACCTAATATAACACTAAATTGACCCTAACCCATGCCCAAGTGAAGCAAGATGAACAATTAACAAGAATAATGAAAAGTGACACATCACCTCTTATGTGTTATGGCCATTTTTGCAAATCTTTGAACAAGACCATTTGAATTGGTTTCAATGGTTGGGAAATGTTTCTAAACCCATAAGAATCACTTTGGAGTCAAGAGAAATCAAATCAAAAAGAAAGAAATGAGATTGTGAGAAAATCCCACTTTTTCACTCACACACACTTAGCCAATTTTGCAAAACCTCAACCAAGGCCACCTTTGCTTGATCTCTTGCTTGTAGAATACTTATATATGTTAAACAAACACAAATGCATCAAAGAAACAAGAATCAAATCAAAGAAAATCTCAAATTCAATTCACATGTGATAATGGTCATTTGGGCCATTTATAATTTCTTCCCCACTTTGCACCCCTTTATCATTTGATTCCTAAACCAGACTTGGTCAACTCTTGCCATGTCATCCAAGACCATGTGAAAGTGAACAACTTTCATGTTGACCATTAGTGCTGATGTTGACCAGGTTGACCAGTATGGATTTGACAAGTGGAGACTTTGACACTATGTGAAGATCAACCCAAATTTGAAATCTTGCAAATCTTCACCAAAATGAACACCACCACCACCATTCTCTCTCTTTAATTATATGAATGAAGTCCACCAAAAAGAATTTCGAAATTCAAACATTTTCTTCATGCGGCCATTTCATCAAACACATGGCAGGCACAATTCTGAAATACACACACATCCTTTTACCCTCTGGATTTTTGCCTAAACCCCTTTTGATCTTTGATCATTGTTGTTCCTGTACCTCCTCTGCATCAGCCCAACCCTTTTGCTCTGTTTAAAGTGAAGGAATGATCAACATTGGGCCATGCCAAGTCCCATGCCGGCCACCCAAGCACTCAATCTCTCTGGCCCTCCCCTCTCTTGAGCACCATGTCAGCAAGCTACCCTGCACCTCCCTGAGCACGCCTGTACCCTCCCTGGATCGAAACGAGCACGGCATTGGCCGGAACACGCGTGCCCAGACACGCCCAGAACGTGCCAGGCACGCGGTGAGCGCGCCCAGACAACGTCCTGGACGCGCCAGAGCACGCGCGTGTGCCGTCGCTCTCGTCCTCCCCTGCAGCCCTACTCCTGCATCGAGCGTCGCCACCATCTCCTCTATGCCGTAGACATGCTCAATCGCCTGCGGAGGAACCATCACCGTCGCCATCATCAAAACCTTCCGCCACGGTACTGTGAGGACGCCACCATCGCTAGCACGCCACAGACCATCATTTGACGTGCCATCACGCGCGCTAGCTCCGCCTAGCCGTCGCCTACACGATGCGCCCCCTAGATTGCCCCTTCGAGCACCGGAGACGCCACGCCGTCGACGACCTCCCACGGGCACCCGCAGCACCTCGACCCCCTATAAAAGGAAGCATTCCCGGGACGAATTCCTCACCCCATCCGCTTCCCCTCTTCCTTCTGAGCCTCCTCGATCCCTCGCTCATCCACATTGCGCAGTAGAACGCTCCAATCGCGTCCACGATCGCCGGAGCCAGTAGCCAACGCCGCCGTCGATTTAGGCAACCCCCGGAGCTGCCGCGGCTACCAGTGAGATCCTCGTCGTCGACAACCTCCTCCAGCAACAGCGCCGCCCCTCGCCGGAGCTCCGTCACGCCGTCGACCCCCTACCGCCGCCGCTCCAGCAGGGTCTTCTCCCCGACGAAGACGACGCCTCCCCACCGCTCGATCTTCCTCTAATCGGACGGCTCGCGTGGAAAGGTACCGTTTCGGGTTTTAATACAGACTGACCACTGGGTCCCACCAGTCAGGCGGCCCGCTGCGTGTGTGGCATGCTAGTTGGGCTGGCCCAACTTCTTTCTTCCCTCTGCGGCCCAAATCCGTTCCCGCCTAAGCCTGTTCATTCAAATTCGAATAAAATATTTTAGTTTGATTTCAATACTGGTCTGTGCTAGAATTTGAATAGCTTCAAATCTACCAATCCAGAATTAGTGATTCAAAATGTTCCAGAAAGATTACGAAATTATCTAGCTAACCTCACTGGATTCAACCCCATATGTTGTGTAGTTTTTGAATAGCAAAAATAACAAAACCGAGACTTTTCAGTATTCAAATAAATCTTAAAAATCAACCAATTTGAATTTTGAAGTGAATCCAATTGCAATATTTCACATTTAACAAACTCTAATTTACTATGTAAAAATATGGTATAGGTTCTGTACATGATCATGGGCTAGAAGCAAAATATTGGCTATGTAGTCAATAACTAGCCCATTTAAATCATTTCAATTTTAGAAATTTAAATCTATGAGGCGTAGCACCTCATTTAAATCCTTTTCTCAAGTGTTATACAATAATGTGATGACCTCTAGTGCATGGTCTCATGTTTGCTCACTTGTGGTTTTTAAATCAAATTAGTATTCGAATTAAAATGGGTATTTAAATCACATGAGATGATGAATCTCATTTAAATCTTATTTCTCAAATGATGAGTGTGAAGTGTTGACCTTAGTCAACATGTGATCATACCTTGTTGTTTAAGAAGATTAAATCTTAAGAAGATACAATGAGAGGAAATTATTTCTCACCAATTAAAGAGAAACCCTAACTGCAATTTCAATAAGAGGAAATTATTTTTTCCTAATACTAAATAAGGAAACCCTAGCATAATGTGTGAATTAATGTTAAGTAGTGATGCTAGATAATTTGGTGAGCCACTCAGGCTAATTAAGAGTACTTAAGTATTGCTTGGTGATTGTATCCTCGTATTCGTTTATAAACGCTAGTACCGGAGACTATCAAGCGGAGGAGGTTTTCTACCAAGCGGAAGAAGAAGAGAACTTTGATCACAACACCAACCAAGGCAAGCTATACTCTTGCAAGTTACCCTAGTGCAAAGCTCTATTAGAGCAAGGCACCATGGCACCATTATTTTATGTCTAAGGATCCAATCCCAAGTTTTATCCTTACAAGGTTTTACTTTTATTATTTAAAGCTTACTTTTATAGTTAACTTTGGTCTAAGTTTAGAATAGTACAAGAGTATCAAACTTAGCCTAAATAAGCTAAAGACTTAGTTAGCACCCCTCATGACTAGTTGCTAGTGCTAATAAATAAAATTGACTACTCTAGATGGGAACTTGTGACTTTGAAAGAAATTTGAAACCTTGGAATGATGAGTCATTCCATTGAATGATTTTTGAAGGTGAATATGACCAAGAGAAGATGGTGATTTTTGATAAAAACTGATAGTGGTTTGAATGCGATACCTTTCCAATTTTTGAGTACCCCCACAATACCTGATTATGGGTAGGGCTTAACTGGAAGTTTATGCATCTTAGTATGGGTTCCCTCTATACAAGCATCATAGGGGTTATGCCGAGGCTGCCTCCGTTAAGAGTGAAATGATGTGAAATGAGGTGAATGTCCGGCCCAAGCCCTGTGCAGTTCCCAGGCTGACGGTGTGTCTTCACTGGGAGGCCAAGCTCATGGGGAGAGGTGCCTATACTAGGGTATGTAAGTGAAAGGTTATGGTTGATGATCCGCATACTGAGTATGAGTATTCAGGGCTATCCCTGACGGATGTAATCAAAAGTTGTGGCACA
The DNA here is from genome assembly GCF_019359855.2 of Lolium perenne. NCBI lineage: Eukaryota > Viridiplantae > Streptophyta > Magnoliopsida > Poales > Poaceae > Lolium > Lolium perenne. Next base: position 6,813,265 of record NC_067248.2, on the reverse strand, counting down.
AGTGTACAACCTCTGCAGAGTGTAAACCTATTCGAATAGCCGCGTCCACGGTTATGGACGGTTGGAAAGGCCATACTGTTCCGTCATCAGAATTTTTTTTTTAAAATGTTACATGTGACTGGTGACTTGAGATTTGAACTTAAAAGGTGAATTTGATTTGGAATCATAACAGAGTTGTGGGAATGACACTAATGTTCCCACTGGAGTTAATTTAGACATTTGAAGAGTCTTGTTTATTAAATGCTTATGAAATAAAACTGGCTTTATGCAAATGAACCTAGAGCTTAGAACCCCCTTACTATAGTTGATAGTACTTACACTAGTATTAGTTTGCGAGTACTTTAAAGTACTCATGGCTGTGTCCCTGGCTATTCAAATGGCCAGACTATGAAGAGGAGTATCAGAACCCGGAAGAAGGACAGCAGGACGTCTACGACAACTAGGACTACTCCTGACGTCAACAGTTGCCTGTGGAACAGATGGACCACAACCGCTACTTCGCTTCCGCTATGTGTTTTGTAATTGGATCTCTAGATCCCCTATGTTGTAAGACTGGATCATGTGATCCTTTATTTGTAAGACGATTATGGTATGTAATGAATGATGTGTTGTGATATCAATCTATTATGTCTCGCAAAAACAATATTCCTGGGATTGCGAGGAATGGCATAATAGGCATCTGGACTTAAAAATCCGGGTGTTGACAGGCATGCCGCGTCCGCCTGCACCCAATGGCGCGCCTCCCGTCGCGCCGCCGCCGGGGTTCAGCCGACTTCGTGCTCATCGGCAGCCGACAGCACCATCGGCGCCCCGCATCCCGACCGCGGCACTGGTGCCGTCCCAGAGGACCTACGCTCCGGCTCCGCCTCCTCCTCCACCCGGATTTGGAGTGCGACCTCCTCGAGGACCTACCGGCGCCTGTGCGCGTCCTCTTCCTCCTCGGAGTGGGCCGCTGTCGCTCCACTCAATCGTAAATACCTTCAATCGACTCCTTCTCCGCTTGTTTAGATCGACTAGATGACATTGTAGATGTGAATGTAGATATGATTCATGGCAATGTGCATGCGTATTCTTGACAGTGGTTCTGTTTTCCATGCCAAGCTCAAGCACCATCATGGACTTGACAATGTTAGGTCCATGGCAGTGCTTGAGCTCAAGCACCATGATTGGCTTGACAGTGCTTGTGCTTGGCATTGGCACAATGTCAAGTCCATGACAGTGCTTGTTCTTGTGCTTGGCATTGGCACAATGTCAAGTCCATGACAGTGGAGGGCTCTCTCTTTTCTCCCACCGCTCTCCCTCTCTCTCCGCCCCCTTCTGAGAGAGCCTCGGTCGCCCCCGGCTCCTCTCCCCCTCCTCTCCGGCGGCTCTGCTGGCCAGAGACGACGGGGGAGAGGAGGCCGACCTTCTCTGTACATCAGTAGTAGTAGGGGTAGGTCCTCGTCGGATTTAGGTCTAGCCTTTACCCATGTGAAGAATGGTGGGATGCCAATGGGGATTTTGTTGCCGAGGCTTCCGAGCTGCTTCTGGCAGCGGTTGGTGGTGGTCCAGCTTCTCACGGTGCTCCAGTGGAAGGAGACGGAGGTGGGAGGAGGCACTGCATCTGAATCCTCTGAAATAAAGCTCGATTGGAGCTCTCCAGATCAAGGTGGCCAGATCAGATTTCTTCTTTTTTCTGGTCACCGAGGTGGTGGCCGAGAAGAGAAGCTCCGATTTGTTGCTAGACTTTGCAGATCTGCGGAGTTCCGGAGGTGGTGCTGTGACGATGAGCTCAACCACGCAAGAGGTAACCTCGCCTCTGCGATCTCCTGCCGGAAAGGCGGCGTATCTTCAACCTCCAGTGCGGAGGCTCTTCTCCGAATCCGTCACTAGTGCTCAACGCGTCTTCGACACCAAGTGGTTCGTCCCCGGTGTCTTGGAGGCGTCCAGTGGCTGCGGTTCCTCGTCGGAAGGGGGCGCTTGAGCAACCTGCCCTTGATCCTCGGCGGAGACGCCTCGAGGACGCCGGCGATTTGTGGCAGAGACGCCCATGGACTGGATTGCTTTTTTATTTTTGTCTGCTAGGGTGTTTTCTGTAAAAGTGGAGGGCTTATTCTCAAATATTAGGTTCTTTAGTGCGAGTGACGAAAAGGACCTCCTTGTAATTTGTACATGCCACGCGTAATATGAAAGTTGTTCCTCTGGGGTCTTCTAGACCCCTCAGTCTGTTCAAAAAAAAAGTCCATGACAGTCTGCTTGTGCTTGTGCTTGGCATTGCCATTGTCCATTGTCCATGACAGTGCTTGTGCTTGGCAATGCCAAGCTCAAGCACCATGATGGACTTCATGGTGATTTGTGTATTGCTAACTCTTTGCATTTTCATTGCATCTGCAGAACTGGCCCTTCCTGGAAGTGTTCTCGGAAGGGCCCATACTGGACTCAAGGGACATGGCCGTCCAGGTGCAGCTGCGTGATCCCAACGTAGCATTCATGGAAGCCCACCACCAGATCACAACGCCAAGGGTTCACGCCGGCCGTCCTGCTGACCTGGGGCACGCTGCCAGGCAGCGTCTGCCGGCGTTCTTCGTGCAGGTTGAGAGCCACGACCTCCGTGCCCTCACCGTGCCGCCGTACATGGAGCAGCTCCTGATCACCAAGTACAAGCTCAAGAACAATGGCCCCCCGGTGAAGGTCTTCTTGTACATGGGCCAGCGTTGCGAGTGGAAGGTGCAGCTGCAGTGGACAGGCCAGCGCGTCGGGTTCATCAAGGGATGGAGCGAGTTCGCCGCTAGACTTTTGCTCCGCGTCGACGACACGATCGTCTTCACCCCTCAGGATGATGGCTTCAAGGTCGACGTATTCAGGAAGGAGACATCCTGCTCCAGCATCTTCGGCTGCAAGAGGCACCGCGAGGGCCCTTATGCTGATCCTCGCCGCTAAGGTGTTGTTGCTCCATCGTTGTCTTTGTTTATGTCTGATCCTGTAGTTGTGCTGGCCTCTAGGCGGCTGTTAAACACTTGCTTTTGTGCATATCTCACTGTCATGTTGACCTGTAGAGGCTGTTGAACAATGCTTTTGGACCTAGGAAGTCTGCCCCCAGGTTTAGGCGCGCGTCTTACCACTTTGACGCTGGATTAGGAACTTAGTACTCTGTTCGTTGTGTATAACTGTGTGTTGTGCTTATGATCGTGTTTGTGTGCTATTATGTGATGGTAAGTGATACGTCTCAAACGTATCTATAATTTTTGATGCTCCATGCTTGTTTTACACCAATTGCTATATGTTTTGTTTACACTTCGTGGTATTTTTATGCATTTTCCGGAACTAACATATTGCCAAGATGCCACAGTGCCAGTTCCCTATTTTCTGCTGTTTTTGTATTTCAGAAAAGTTGTACCGGAAATATTCTCGGAATTGGACGAAACAAAAGCCAAAGTTCCTATTTTCCGGGAGCGAAGATGGAGTCCAGAGCAGAGACGGAGGAGGGCCACAGGGTGGCCAGACCTACCCTAGGCGCGACCTGGCCCTGGCCCGCGCCTAGGCATGGTCTGGGGCCACCAGGACTCCACCGACCTCGCCCTTCCGCCTATATAAAGCTCCCAACGCAAAAACCCTAAATATACCACCCTCCGCCCACAAAAAGTTCCGTAGCTCCGCCGCCGTCGCAGACAAGATTCGGGGAACAGAAGTCTCTGTTCCGGCACCCTGCCGGGACGGGGAATTGCCCCCGGAGCCATCTCCATCGACTCCACCACCATCTCCATCGCCGTTGCTGACTCCCATGATGAGGATGGAGTAGTTCTCCCCCGGAGATGAGGGCTCTACCGGTAGCTATGTGGTTTATCTCTCTCTCCCATGGTGTGATCTTTATGTGATCATGAGCTTTGTAATCTAGATGTCGTTATGCTATTCAAGTGGATTTTACTTATGTGATCTCCGGAGACTCCTTGTCCCACGTGTGTAAAGGTGACGGTGTGTGCACCGTGTGGGTCTCTTAGGCTATATTTCACAGAATACTTGTTCACTGAATTATAATTTGAGTTGGATGTCTCTATGAAATTGTGGTGTGTTAGTACCTCCTATGAATGCTCAAAGTGACAGCGTGGGGTGTTCATTAGTACTTGGGAATACATCTTTAAGGTTTGCCTTTGCAGCCCTATGCGGTGAATTAGTGTTCGTTATCCAACCGGAGAGTAGTTCAGAGTAGCATAGTGAAGTGCTTATATTTATATTCCTTTATGATATCATTGTTGAGAGTGACCACTAGTGAAAGTATGATCCCTAGGCCTTGTTTCCAAACATCGAATCACCGTTCATTTACTGTTTTACTGCATGTTTACTTGCTGTCATATTTATTTCAGATTGTTATTACCACTCATATCCATCCATATCACTTGGATTTTACTATCTCTTCACCGAACTAGTGCACCTAAACATCTGACAAATGTTTTGGGTGTGTTGGGGACGCAAGAGACTTCTTGTATCGTAATTGCAGGGTTGCTTGAGAGGGATATCTTTGACCTCTACCTCCCTGAGTTCGATAAACCTTGGGTGATCCACTTAAGGGAAACTTGCTGCCGTTCTACAAACCTCTGCACTTGGAGGCCCAACACTGTCTACAAGAATAGAAGCGTGCGTAGACATCAAGCTCTTTTCTGGCGCCGTTGCCGGGGAGGTAAGGTAAAAGGTACTCACATCCTCTGGCTACTTAGTTTTTTAGTTGCTGGTGAGTGCTCGAAGTTATTTCCTTTAGATTCTGCAATTACATCTTTTTGTTTCTTGTTTTTATTTTCACTAGTTAAGCTTAATGGAAAACAACAAAAATATTAGAGAGCTTTATAGTATTTATCTTGAGTTAGGACATGAGGTGTTTGAAGAGAAAATTAAAAAATCTATGGAACTTTACTTGCATGCTAGTAGCAATGTTATTAGTATGAATTTTTTGAATACCATTATTGCTAATGCTATGGAAAATTCTAAGCTTGGGGAAGCTAGTTTTTATGAAAATGATCTTTGTAGTTCCCTAGCTTTAGAGGAGGAAATTTGCTATGATGATACTATGCCTCCAATATATGATGATTACAATGATGATTATGTTATTTTCATTCCACCTACTATTGAGGAGAAAATTAATTATGATTACAATATGCCTCCTATATTTGATGATTATGGTGATGAAAATAATAATGATAGCTATTTTGTAGAGTTTGCTCCCACTACAATTAATAAGAATGACTATGCTTATGTAATGAGTAATAATTATTTTATGCATGTGGCTCATGATAAGAATGTTTTATGTGATAGTTATATTGTTGAGTTTATTCATGATGCTACTGAAAGTTATTATGAGAGAGGAAAATATGGTTGTAGAAGTTTTCATGGTACTAAAACACCTCTCTATATGCTGAAATTTTTGAAGTTGCACTTGTTTTGCTTTCCTATGCTTGTTGCTTTGTGCCTCCATGACTTGTTTCTTTACAAGATTATTTTTCATAGGAAGTGGGTTAGACTTAAATTTGCTTTATATTTGCTTATTGATGCTCTCTTTTACTTCAATTCATATTTCTTATGTGAGCATCTTCTCAAACTACTGTGCGTAGCTGAAAGGCATTAAAGAAAAGCACTTTTGGGAGATAACCCAATATTTTATTTCTGTAATTTTTCTTTTATGTTGAGTTTTGGAAGTTGTTACCTCTGTAATAACCTCTCCTTATCATTTTTATTTCGTTTTTGTGCCAAGAATAACCTCTAATAGGAAGAAAGTAAGATTTGGGGAAGTTGCTGTCCTGAAAACAGATTCTGTGCTGTTACCATAAAAATTCGTAAAAATAGCCAGAGCGGAATTTTGAGCTGCCATTTTTTATTCATATGCCCCAGGTTATTATCTAACTTTCGTTAGTTTACCACTTTTCGAGATGAGCAACAGAAGATTTTCGAAAAAATCGATCTTTACCTGCTATTCTGTTTTGACAGATTTCTGCACTATTTGCATTTGCCTCTTAATCTCTTTCTTTTTGAGTTCTTTTGATCAAAGAGATTTTTGAAGAGTTTCTACAGTATCTAATGCTTTAATAGATATTTGATATATGTTAGAACTGAACCCAAGTGGATTTGTTTATTTTGATTGTACTAATGCTGCTAATAAAGAATTGTGTGAAGTTTTGTATGAAGGAAGTTTTCAAGTGTAGGGAGAGAAGAATGATGTGATGAGATGAAGAATGGACAAAATCTCAAGCTTGGGGATGCCCCTGCACCTCAAGAAATATCCAAGAGGTACAAGCGTCAAAGCTTGGGGATGCCCAAGGCATCTCCTCTTCATCAACAAAGCAACAAGTCATCTTTCTATGCGTTATATTTTTATTGCTTCATACGATATGTGATGTTCTTGGAGCGTCTTTATTTTTGTTTTTAGTTTAGTTTAGTTTTGTTTGCTATAGCATATGGTTGGATCCTAGCATTCTTGTGTGGGAGAGAGACACGCTCTGTTTTAATTGCATAGAACGCTCTAGTTTTCACTGTTATTGTTCTGCGAGTGTTCTAGTTTTCTAGTACTGCGTTTAGCTCTTGTTCTTTCACTTGAATTTTGTTCAGAGCTCATTACTATTCTTTATTTATGTATGATTAGCTCTCTGGTCCATATTGATTTTCATCTCTGAGAGTTATTTCAAATAAGTTGATTGGTGTTGGAGACGAGTAAAATGTTTCATGCCTATAGTGATGCAAAAGGAAGCTTGTCTAGACTATGGCATAGACTTCGGCATGTCATGTTGGATGTTATTCTTGTCACATGCTTAGTATTTATTGTTGTAGCATGACTTGTCTCAAATAGCTGAGAGTGCATAATGTGTCATTGAAAGAATCATGTGTTGTTTCCATCATACAAAGCATAATATTGTGGTATTCTCCTTTGATGCTTTATTGGGATGACTTGGCGCATGCTTATACCATGTTATGACTATAACCAGTCAACTAAAGCCTCTATGATCATTTAGTTTTTAACTTGTAATATCACTTCATGCTTTGATTGATAATGTTTTGTCGCTATGCATGATTATGGCCATTACTGCTCTCTTAGTTGGTCGCTCCCAGTCTTTTGCTAGCCTTCGCCTGTGCTGAGTATGATCTCTACTCGTGCATCCAACCACCAATAACCAAAGTTTGCTAATTGTGTCCACCATATCTACCTAGTAGCATTATTGCTATTCTAAGTAATTCATCATGTTTTTATTTATCTTCCAAATTAAATTTTGGCATGAGAAAATTAGTCAGTAAAGCTCTCACGAACTTGATGGCACATTTACTTTCTTGCACTTAATAAATTTGATCATTGTGCCTATCTTATGAAGTTTATATGTTTGCAAATTGCAAGTTGGCAGTTAGTAGAACCATGCTTTCATGAGGAACACTTTTGACATTGCACTTATATTTAGTTGATGTCATGTTCTTTTGTTTATGGATGCCTAGCGGTGCGAAATAAAATGAAAACTTGTAAGTCCATGGAGTTTGTATATGGGTTAGGGAAACGCCTGGGCCACTAATCTAAGCCATGCATCATTCATGGTGGAAATTTACAGCTAAGTCATAGTGAGCATTCTATGAAGCATTTGCAATAAAAAGCTATACCCTTAGTAAATAAAAGATTGCTGAGATGCTCACTGTCTGTTTGTCTTGTCATTTTGGCATGGGATTGCTCTTACAAGAGTACCTCCATATCATCGGGCAAGAGGTACCCCATTGGCGATTCTCAATGATACATGTATACTTACAATGAAAAGAACTTATTTGGGACCTAAGTTGAGTAGCATGAGGTTTAGGTACTCGCATTCAAGGTGCATGAGATTTTCAGCTTGTGATTTACAAGCATATAGCTCATTTTTGACTCACATTAACTTTAACCATTCAAGATGCTTATGATAGGGGAAATGAGAGCTCAAAACTAATAAGTACCATACTTTTTGGAAGATTTATAAAACTTGTTTATCTTGCTTACTCTGCAAAAAGTCTCTCTTTTATTTTTATGTTGAGTCTTCATCTTCTACTTTATGCACCAATTAAGAGAGCATAGTTGTCATTCTTAGTGCAATGTGCATAGTCCCAAAATTATTATTGATTGATTCATGATTGTGACTATTACTTGTTCTTAAATTACTTGTATCTAGTCACCATTTTAACTTTAAAGGTGTCCTTGCATTTATGTTTTGCTATTTCATAAGGACATGTTGAGTACCACTTTGTTAAGTTTATCTATGCTCATAAACAAACAGTTGCTTTCAATGCACTATTATTCATGATCTTTTGTTTGAGTTACTTCTCATGTTATAACATAGTTGCTAAGTTCTATAGAATTATATCTATCATGCCTATGTTTAAAGTATTTAGATCCCAACACACAATGCTTTTACATGCTTGATCAAGATTGTGTTGGCTGCATGTCACCTCAAAAATTATTTTGTTATCACTTACCTACTCGAGGACGAGCAGGAGTTAAACTTGGGGATGCTTGATACGTCTCAAACGTATCTATAATTTTTGATGATCCATGCTTGTTTTACACTAATTGCTATATGTTTTGTTTACACTTCGTGGCACTTTTATGCATTTTCCGGAACTAACCTATTGACAAGATGCCACAGTGTCAGTTCCCTGTTTTCTGCTGTTTTTGTATTTCAGAAAAGTTGTACAGGAAATATTCTCGGAATTGGACAAAACAAAAGCCAAAGTTCTTATTTTTCCCGGAGCGAAGACGGAGTCCAGAGCAGAGACGGAGGAGGGCCACAGGGTGGCCAGACGTACCCTAAGCGCGGCCTGGCCCTGGCCCGCGCCTAGGCATGGTCTGGGGCCACCAGGCCTCCACCGACCTCGCCCTTCCGCCTATATAAAGCTCCCGGCGCAAAAACCCTAAATATACCAGCCTCCGCTCACAAAAAGTTTCGTAGCTCCGCCGCCGTCGCAGACAAGATTCGGGGAACAGAAGTCTTTGTTCCGGCACCCTGCCTGGACGGGGAATTGCCCCCGGAGCCATCTCCATCGACTCCACCACCATCTCCATCGCCGTTGCTGCCTCCCATGATGAGGAGGGAGTAGTTCTCCCCGGGGCTGAGGGCTCTACCGGTAGCTATGTGGTTTATCTCTCTCTCCCATGGTGTGATCTTTGTGTGATCATGAGCTTTGTAATCTAGATGTCGTTATGCTATTCAAGTGGATTTTACTTATGTGATCTCCGGAGACTCCTTGTCCCACGTGTGTAAAGGTGACGGTGTGTGCACCGTGTGGGTCTCTTAGGCTATATTTCACAGAATACTTGTTCACTGAATTATGATTTGAGTTGGATGTCTCTATGAAATTGTGGTGTGTTACTACCTCCTATGAATGCTCAAAGTGACAGCGTGGAGTGTTCATTAGTACTTGGGAATACATCTTTAAGGTTTGCTTTTGCAGCCCTACGCGGTGAATTAGTGTTCGTTATCCAACCGGAGAGTAGTTCAGAATAGCATAGTGAAGTGCTTATATTTATATTCCTTTATGATATCATTGTTGAGAGTGACCACTAGTGAAAGTATGATCCCTAGGCATTGTTTCCAAACATCGAATCACCGTTTATTTACTGTTTTACTGCATGTTTACTTTCTGCCATATTTATTTCAGATTGTTATTAATTACCACTCATATTCATCCATATCACTTGTATTTTACTATCTCTTCGCCGAACTAGTGCACCTAAACATCTGACAAGTGTATTGGGTGTGTTGGGGATACAAGAGACTTCTTGTATCGTAATTGCAGGGTTGCTTGAGAGGGATATCTTTGACCTCTACCTTCCTGAGTTCGATAAACCTTGGGTGATCCACTTAAGGGAAACTTGCTGCTGTTCTACAAACCTCTGCACTTGGAGGCCCAACACTGTCTACAAGAATAGAAGCGTGCGTAGACATCAGTAAGGTCGCCATATTTGAATGTGGTGAGGAGAAGCTGTTGTCAGGGTGCCCAAAATGGCAACCAAACACATGTGCTGTGGCTGAACAGAGATGGAGCGTTGTATCCTGGCATCCAAACAATGTGCACTTGTGTTCGGGCCAGTGCAGCACATGCTGCCAAACGATGGGCCAAAAGTGGCTCGTGGCCCGTTCGCGACGCGCAGGGACGCCCGTCTCGCTGCGCCAGTGGTGCAGGATTCCGGCCCAGCCTACCAAACGCGCCCTACTTATCCATGCAGTTGCGCTTCGGCCAAATCCGGCTCCAAGACCGTCCAGCACATTGGATGGGATACAGGAGGCGCCTCGGCCGGGTGTGCATGCGTACGTGTCCCGCCGGTGTTGTCCGCTGGTAGACGCCGGGGACTTGAAACTGTGCTAAGGGCATCTCCAACGCGGCGACCCATCCCGCGCCTGCGCGTCCTCCCCTTGTCCTCCCCTGGCCCGCGTGTCATAGGGACATAATTTCATTTTTCATTAAAACTAAATATATTATATTTTTCTTAATACTACCTACTACTAGTCTAGCTACGTAGGGCCTCGACGGCCTCACCGGCGACTCGCTGCCGACTCGCCGCCGAGGCCGTGGATTTCACTCGACGCGGGCGGCCTGTACGCGTGAGGATTCCATTCCAGCTTTATCAGCTGGGTGGCCCGGCGGCGGCCGCCCGCCAGCGTTCCTTCGCGTCCGCCCTCCTCTCGGCGCTGGATGCAGCTTCCGCGCGCTCGCGCTCCGCCTCCTCCTCGGTCACGGGCCGCTTTCCCCACGTCGCGAGGTCCCACACAACGCGCTCGGCGCGTTCGACCATGTCCCGTGCCTCCAGGCGGGCGCTGCCGGCGTCCCGGGCCTCCTGGTTCTCCTGCCGACGACGCAGGCGCCCTTGGCGCCCAAGCTCCGCCTCGGCAGCCTCCTCCTGGGCGCGCCGGTCGGGCGAGGGCAGCTAGAGGAGGCGGCGGGCTGCTTGCCGAACGAGGAGCTCGTTCTTTCGGCCGATGAGGTCGCCTAAACGGCGGCGACCGGCCCGGACGGAGGCCTCGTGCTCCCTCGTCACGCGCGTGAGCTCGGCGAGACGCTCCTCGATGGCGACGTTGAGCTTCGCCATCTCGAGGTCGTGGGCGGCATCCTCCGCGTCGACGGCCGCGACGGCATCCGCCTCCTCCTCCGTGGCGGGGTCCGATCCCTCCTCCGCGGCCTCGTACCAGTCGTCGAAGGCCTCGTGTCAGCCGTCCGTGACCGCCTCCACCAGCTCCGTGTCCTCTACCTTCTTCGCCGCCCCCTCGGCCGTGACGCGGATCGCCTCGTCGTCGGCGATCCACCGCGCGTCCTGCCGCTCCTCCTCCTCCGTCCGCGGGAACCTGGCGCGGGCGGCGAGGGAGAGCTTGGCCCACGTGGTCTGCAGGGTGCGCGGCATGGCGATGGAGGAGGAGAGGGCGCCGGAGAAGGTAGAGGGGCAGAGGACGGCGGAGCGGGTGAGGTCTGCGAGGCCGCGCGCGACGTCTTTTATAGCCGGCGGCCTTGCGGGAAACTTGGGCGCGAGCGCGGGAACCCTGGTGCGCGCGGGAACTTTCCCGCGCGTTCTCCCGCCCGCCATTGCTGTCTCGTCGAGGCATGCCAAGGCGCAGCGCCACCCAAGGAAGACGAACCACGTGGCCGATTTTTAGGTCGCCACGTTGAGCGCAGCGTGTGACCCAAACGAACACGGGCCGCTATCCGCGTGGCCACCCAAACGACTCAAAACAGACGGTCCAGCGCGTCCGTTTGGGTTGTCGCGTTGGATATGCCCTAAGGGAGCGTGCACGGGCGGATCTCCACTAACACTCGGGCCATCAATGGCTTTCAACGACTGAATGACCCAAGCAATAAATTAGAGCAGACTCTCGTACGAGCACTTACGTTCATACATTTCACATGCACAGTTCAACACACATACATTACCGCCCAAGACACCGTATTAGCAAGTGGCACCTGATACTTGTGCCCCCATGGCGAGCCTGGACAGCCATAGCACGCTGTAGCACACGGCCATGGCAGCCCATCCGCCGAGCAGCACCCGGGCGCCAGACCTGGCCGGGCTGGTGCCTCCGAGCGCCCCTCCGACGGCCCCGAACCCGGCCAGCGCGGCCGTGGTCACCGCGCACACGGCAGCGACCCGAACGGCCCACGGGCGCACGAACCCGCCGGCCAGCAGCGGGAGCGCCGCGCCGGCCGCGAAGGCCAGCGCCGACGCGGCCGCCGCCTTCGCCGGGCTCGGCAGCTGCCCGGGCTCCTCCTCGAGGCCGCGTTTGCGTCTCAGCCGCCGCGCGGCCACCTCGATGTCGTACTGAGCGTGCACGGACACGAACTCGCCGATGGCCATGCTGCACGCGCCGGCGACGAGGCCGGCGAGCCCGGAGACGAGCATGGCCCTGGCGGACTGGTTCACGGCGCCCACCCCGATCATCAGCGACGCCACGGACACAAGCCCGTCGTTGACGCCCAGCACCGCCGCGCGGAGCCACTGCGCCCTGTCGGCGTAGTCCACGCCCGCTGCCGCGTCGTCCTCCGCCGTTCCCATTACTAGTATCTTGGAGCCGCAACAATGGGGGCCAAAATGTGTGAGGCACACACTTTCCAGTGTGTCCCCGATTTTATATAGAGCAAAGAGAGAATGAGAGAGCATATATAACCGATCGATGGTACTTGCTTCATTACTTCATGTGATTTATAAAGCTTGGCAGGACACACCTGGAAAGAATGATCAAAGCCATGTTTCTTACAGCTTGTGCTGCTGATCATGAGAGATTGCATCATGATACAGGGACGTGCTGGGAGGTGATGGATTACCGATTTATGGTGTTCTATACGTTTGGAGTTTGGTTGTGAGGAGAACGAATTCTTGCTGGCTGCGCTTTATGTTGGCCGCTCACCTGTACCAGGCAGGTGGCCTTAAATCCCGTGGTCAGCTCTCCCCTGTGACTGACTCAGTCTCCATCCAGGAAAGCGGCGGCGAGGCGGAGCTCAACTTGCAGCGACACGACGAGAGAGCGGCCGGAACTGGGGGTTCTAGTTGGCGCGCAGAGGCGTCGTCCGGAATGGAGGCGAGGCTACGGCCGGAACGGCGGAGGCGTGCATGAGCACGAGGTCGGTCGCTACCGAGATCTGGCGCCTCCGCCGCCCCCATCGTGGCTGAGTCGCTGTCAGCCATGCCACGGCTGTGGTCCTCGATGGGAGTGCCCCAGCCTCCCAACCAATGGTGCAGCGCCCCAGCCTCCTCGACGGGAGTCATCGCAGGAAGACGCGGCGGCGGCCGCAGCCATGTTCCTGTGCAAGTTAGGTTTGAGATTTGTTTTCTTAGTCTAGGATTATTTTGTCGTTTCAATTTGATGAAGATTCAGATCTGGAGAATGTTTTTGTGGTGGCTATGTTTTGTTATGTACTACTACTCATCTATTCCGCTTAATGCACTCCAATCCAATTCCGTACAATAGCCAAGATTTGAGAAATCCAATCTGTACGAGCCTGTTCTTTTTCTTGATCTCATTCTGTGTTGGATTTGTACAAATTTTCGTTCTTCTCATTCCGATCTAGTAATGGGAACGTTGTTCTCATACAGTACAGATTTTCGTCATTGCGTGGATGAGGCAGTATTGAATTTTTTTGTAAGTAGAGTCGCTACATCTTTCTCCCTGTCATTGCTTGTTGGATTAACATTTTTGCTGATCTCACTCCGATTTGGTAAAAGGAAGGTGTAATTTTTCCTTGCAATCCAAATGGTTCAGCAGTGAAAAATGTACATGTATTTTTTTGGCTCATGAAATTGTCCAGATCTCACAAGAGGATTAGTATAATCGCTTTATGGTTGTATCTTGCGGAGGGACACCGGAGATTAGGTGAGATCGCTCTAAATGGGAAGCGCAATAAAGTTGCCTGGTACAGCACTTAACTATCCTGCACCATGCTAATAAATGTCGTTAACTGCTAGTTCAGTATCGTACGTGGTGTCCTTGTATACAGCTGCGTATGTGAGGTGCGGAAATGAAAGTCAATCGCGTATTCAACAGACGCTATATTAGCTACGAATCTCGCGGCACCAACAGATGCCGCCGATTTCGACCTCGCGCGTTGCCAGGTCCCAATCGGCCGGGTCGGTGATGATATTTAATACTATCCATAAAACAATTATCTAAATTTAGATGTATCTAACACTCTTTAATATATAGATTCATCCGTATTTAGACTAATTTTTCAATATTCTTTTTTAATGAACGGAGGGCGTATAAGAAGTTTTTAGGTGTTGCGGTCGCTGTAGCATTAGTGAGGTGTCTTCAGGTCTCTGGGAATAATATAAATAAATAAAGTTATCTGCACTATTTTGAAACGGAGTCTTAGGGTTGTACCTCCATTTTGGAAAAAAAAACAAATACCTCTTATTTTTGCGCATCTAGAGCAACAAGCCCGAAACATGCACCCTAAATGCCAAGTGTTTTCTTGAAACAAATCGTCAACTTTGTCCTCACTATAACAATTTGTTCTTCTGATGAGCTTCCAACTTTCTGTTTTTTCTTTGCGAATTACTCTAGGCTAAACTGAGTCCAGCGTGGCCTCTCGCTTCGTTTCCTACAAATTTTATACGCAAATCCTTTGATTCCTTGAAAGAGGCTTGCGATCCGCTATACCAATACAACAACGACACGATACATTCACTACTAGAAAACATGCCTTCCGTTCAGAAGGCCAAAACTCCGCCGGCTCTGCCGCCTAAGCAGACTCGGCAAAAGAGGAAGAGCACCGCCGCTCCGGAGGCAAGTAGTACAGCTGCGAAGAGATCCTCAACTGCGAAGAAGTCTCCTCCCAAGTTACCATACGAGAAAACTGATGAGGAACTCGCCGCTATCTCAGCGGCCGAGGTGAAGCAACATTTTGCACCGAAACGGCCCCCGCCAAAGATGTACATAGCACCGAGAACAGTGAAGCATTATGTCAACATGCTTGAGCGACCATCGCCAGTTGAAGTGCTAGATGACTATGACCGCTCTATTGTACGGTCGACTAAAGCAAATCAGCAAGTAGCATAGCTGGGAGAACAGAAAAACAAGAGAGTTACCCCCGTCAACGTGTACTCCTTTGATGATCTGGAGACGACAGAAATGGTCAAACGAATGGCCAGACATCTTGGTACGACTGTTCAATACCAAGGCTACTATCCCACGACTGAATTAACATACAGATACACATACGGGAAGCCTCTCCTCAGAGCTGACAAGTTCGCTTCTATGAACACAAATGCAAAAATTGCATGACTGGTACATGCAAGCCTTCCGTGAAGGGGATATCATGCTCATTGTGGCAGTTCGAGATGAGCATTACTTCCGTGGCAAAGACGAGATACACATAGATTTTGAAGAATTATTTCAGTTATTCAATGAAGATGCCATGGACAAAGCTCTCATCCGTTTCTATTGTCTGCAAGTGATTTATTTCTGTAATTAAGTCTCTACCTCAGCTCGTTCATTGCATTAATAATTATCCTCACCATATATATTCTTTTGTACGTTATTATGCAGAATGAAGATGCTCGAATGTAAAAGAGGACAAATCTATGACGTTTGGTTCATTGACCCAAATACCGTTCATGAAGTTACGGTACAAAAACACCCGTAGGACACATATGAGTACTTGCTAACGTTTCTAATGAAACAACAAACCAAAGAGGAAATACTATTTCCTTACAACTTCAAGTGAGTGTTATTATCTTGTACACATTCAATTTCGCTTACTCGATGTTAAGTGTAATCCTTCGAGTTATGCGTGCGCAGGTTTCTCTTTATTCTGCTAGTCATTCAGCTTGACAAAGGAGAAGTACTTGTTATGGACTCTAAACGTAAAGACCATGAGACGTGGGCGGACCTTAGCATAATGATCCAGACGTAATATCAATCATTAATTATCGCCCTATATCGGCATCTTCCATTGAAAGGACTAGATGTCGCCTAGAGGGGAGGGGTGAATATGAGATTTAAAAACTCTTAAGGATTTGGCTTGTAAGAATGCGGAATTAAACTAACGTTTATTTTACAAGCACAAAACCTAAATATGCTAGGCTCAACTAAGTGCAACAACAACAACTAGAGCTAAGCAAGATTGGCACTATATATATATATATATATATATATATAGGTCTGCTATTCTCGAACCGGCTATTCTCGAACCACTTGTGAACTTCCGGGTGTTTCCTAGTGAACTTCTCGACGGAATACCAAAATTGCATGTTCGTGCGGACAGTATTTTCATGTTGATTTTCAAACCACTTATCGGATTGATGCGTATAATATACCGTTGGATTCATACGGAAATTTCGCAACTTTTTCATGTTCCTTATTTTCCCAAATTCTGTATTGATTAAAACTAATTTGAAATATACAAAACAACGTTTTCGCGGATTTCTCTATTTTTGTACAGTTTTGGGGTTCCAGTTTTCAAACCGTTTATCGGAATGATGTGTATGATATGTCGTTGGAAAGGTGCTGACTAGGCGCACTTTTTTCATGAAGAACACTTTTCTAAATTATTTATAGTTTAAGAGCAGATTTGAAAATACGTGATTACGCTTTTCGAACTTCTCGGTTTTTCGAACTGTTTTTTGGGGCTTATTTCCGAACCACTTATCGGAATGTTCCAAATAATATTGCGTTGAAAAGATATTGATTAGGCGAATCTTTTTCATGTTGAATGTTTTTCCAAATTCTAAATGGTTTTAGTTTAATTTCAGAAATACATAAAAGTGAAGATAACGCCGACACGAGAACATTTCGAAATTGGCTCATCTAGATTGATTAGGTGTGGCATTGCGGTATGTTGGAGTATTAATAGAGTTATATTAGTGCCAATTGTACGTTGAGTTGGTTGATTTGCGCAATCAGTGCTCGTACGGACGATTTCTATGCGTATGATTTCCGTCCAGAAAAACAGAGTGCATGAGGTGCTCGAATATAGAAGTGAACTTCCTGATATCTGTTAGTGAACTTCCGATCACGGTATAAAAGTTTCAGGCATGTAATAAAATTATACTTCACAGGGACGATATCTGTCTGCATGTATAATTTACACGTGCTACGCATGCGCTGCCTTCCACCTGCCAAGTGCGTCGCCCGCCGCCGCAAACACCCACCGCTGACAGTGCCACCGTGTGTATAGAAAGTTCAGAGGAAACTACTCGGAGGTGTACCATTGTGCTGCTGCCTAAATTCTGAATTATGTTTGCGCAAAAAATGTTGTTGTTTTTTTTTATTTCTTATTGAACATTCTGCATGATGTATACTCCTAGAAATAAATTTTATAATGATTCCCCATAAATGTGAACTCGGACGTGCTTTGCTCTGAAGTCCGCTGTAGCAGCTTTGGATAGAAAGTTCACATGAGCTAGCTTTGCAATTCGCGCGGCCTGAACTTTGCAGTTAACATGGCGATGGTTAGGAGGGACGGATTTATCGTGGGTTCTCACAGGTTGAACTAGTATTTTTGCACGTTGAATATTTATATGCTTTTTTGCAGAATGAACTTCTCAAAAATAAATAATGAACGTATGTTCTTTGCGGAATGAACTTTTCAGAAATAAAGATCAAACTTATGTTCGTTTGGAAATGAACTTCTCGACAATCAGGACTGATGATATATATGCAGTCCCTCGATGCAACAAATGTACTTCTTCAAAATATAGATTGAACTTCTGTTCAAGTGTAAAGAAAAAGCAACCGAAAAATATGTGAAAATATCTGAAAACATCTAGTGCATCTGGCAGTTTAGTTTCAGCAAGTCTAGCCGTGCAGTCCAGACATTGCACACATTTGCGCGGTGCACGGCTAGGAATCCACACACTCTATTAAAAAACACTCTCACAGTCACACACACACACACACACACACAGTAGCTCGTGCCAATTGAGATCAAATAAAATTACAGTGACAAAGTTCAGAAGCAGCCTCACAGACGCTCGGTAACGGCAGTAGTTTGCACTTCAACACCATTAGTGAGGGTTCTCTGTGTTGAGGCACACCTTCAGGTGGCCGACAAAGCCACTGGAGCCACTGCCACGTAGAAGGAATTCCATCCATTGTCGGGATGGATGGCCACGGTTGGCGCTGGATCAGGTCGAAGGACTCCAGCAGTCACCAAGTGCAGACTCCCAAGAACAGATCGCTGGACTTCTCTGGCCACCCATTCTAGACTCTTGTAGGTGTGCGTGTGACTATGAGAGGGTAAAAAACTAGAAACAAGAGATGGTTATATCAGAATTTAGAAAGATTAATAAAATCCATAGCGACTAGGCAAGGTGGCATGTAACTGTGATATTCAAACATCTGAACTTCCTGTCGAGTATGGTCTATTTAGCTAAACAACATAGTTATCAATAAGGAGCAGAATAGTGGGTGCGGATGAACAGATAAATTGTTGGCCTAGTCTGGAGGTTAAAATATTGTATTCATGAAAGCAACACCTGAAATGAAGCAACAACAAACTTACTAGTGTGCAGTTCAACCAATTAAGCTATATCTAGGTTCAGAACATTATATTTGGCATGCTAATGCGCAAGTAAGCTTCCCGGACATTTGCAAAACTTCACAAAATATTTTGAACTACAGCTTTTGAGCGGTTTTAGATGAAATAGTCACCCAGATGAAATGAAGTACCCAAAATATGAAATTGAACTTGTCAGTATAAAGAAGTGAACTCAGCGACAAGGTGAACTTACAAACAGAAATAAATAAACTTCCAAAAATTAATAACTAAACTTCGGGCATGGACAAGGTGAACTTCTATCTTTGAAGCTATTTAATCAATTGATGCAAAGGGTGAGTGTCTGATGTATAAACCAATTAGCGAGAGTGAGAGAATAAATTAGAAATGCAAACTCAGCATGTTCCTGAACTTACATGACATGGTCTTCTTGCTATAAACCTAATATGGATTTCATGTTATAAATACATGGAGTTCTTTTGAGCTGAACGACTGTACTTCATGCAATTTTTCCATGTAACATAGATGAATAAACACTACACAGCCACACAGGTAACATGTCATCAAACTTATACTCAGTTTTTGAACTTCCGAACAAGAAATTTTAGACTTCCAAATTGTTACTGCCAAATCAATAAGAAAAGCTAAACAGCAGCTTTACACGAATTGTACTACTGGGAGACATCAAACAATGGGCAGAACCTCACCTGCAGCCTAGGGTAGTTCATATCGGTGCCCTCTTGAGTCCATGCTGGTGCTCGTGGCGGTTCATGCCTACGGGCATTGGAGTTCAGAGTGGCGCTCGCTGGATTTCATACTGGTAGCGCTTGCTCTAAACAGGAGAGGCTGAGTCGTTATCTCTAAACTTTATTTGGTCTCCCTTTCTGAACTTCAAGTATCGCAGCGCACCGAGGAGAAGAAGATGCTGCAATTTTCTTGGCTGCATGCACGAGCTCCCAGCCTGAATCGTCCTCGGAACATGAGGTTCTAGAGATGTTATTTCATCTATTCCAATCTGCATAAATATTAAGTTTGTATCAGATCTCACTAAAATTACTGATTTGCTATTATAAGAGAATCTAGAGATGTCATTGTATCTAGACATTTGCTATTAACTATTTTTATCTGACGAAACAAGATGTCAGTCACTATCAGAGAACTCTATACTAATAACTATTTTGTTTGCAAACACAAATTATTCGAGTTTATATTTTAATAGCTCATTTTGGAACTTAAGACTCGGAGCATACCATGTTAGATTCAAATAGGAAATATAGCGTACATATGAGTCAAGATATTTAAAGTTCAGACCATTCAGTGTGCACTTGTATTAGTTCAGAGAAGGTGGCAGAAAGATCAAAACAAACCTTGAATGTAAACGCGGACGGACTACACTCCCCGACTATATAAAGCTGAATTTTCACACCGAGAAAAGGTGAACTTCCACTGTGCTTTTGGCTGACATAATAGTCGATGAAGCAAACTCCTGGGAGAAAAGAGACAAACTTCCCTGAAATCAGTTTCCAGCAGGGGATGATGCTTAAGGGCTACAGGAAGGCACCTGCTAGAAGCAGAGGTAGAAGAAAATAACAACATATAACTAGGAGCTCACTTCAATTACTTATACCGTAATAATGCCATGTTTTGGGGTGTACTTCCGCCACGGAAGGTGTACTTCCTGTTGGAGCGCACTTGACTGCCAGGGGAGCCGCAGGTGGACTTCCCAGCGACACACCCTAGACTGCCGAAAGATGTGGTCATGTGCTGGACTCCATCGAGAAGCCCTCTGGACTGTCGAGGATACACGAGTGAAACTCCAGTGTAGCTGCATTTCTGTACATGGAGCTTTACACTATCAAAAAGAAATGAAATAATAGTCCATCTAGGAAGAATATCTGAACTAAAGTAGCAGGAGATGTGAACTTCACGAATTAGGAGAAATGAACTCCACGGATTATGAAAAGTGAGCTCTTCATCTCCACATCTTTATTCCTGTTGTGCACTTGTGCTTGGCTGCTTCATCCAAACGCAATGAAGAGCATGACTTGCAGTGACAACCGTGGGAGCCAGCCGCAAAGAACTCCCAGCTCGTTGCAATGCTGCTTGTGGGCACTGTGATGATAGTTAAGTCATATAAAAAAGTGAACTGCACATATGATATAAGGTGCACTACGCCAATCAAGTAATGTGAACTGCAAAAAAGAAATTCCATAGATCTTATCGGCATAAAAATCACAAAAAATAGATCATCCACAAGCAACAATGCATTTTCTAGATTAACATGCATGATTCATTCTACACAAACAGATCACAGGGATCGAGTCTATTAGTTGCATCTAAATTTCAAAGAAGAAATAAAATTTCTTCTATCAAGCATAAACACAAACACTTACAAGCCACAAATATAGTGTATCTCTAAAACCTGATGTACCAGAAAATAATATTTCACTACAAGATTAGTTAGTGAAATAAATAAAGATAAATCATAAACACAAGCAATGATAGACTTGGATGCAATAAGATAAATAAATATTTAGCTTAAGGGAGGTTCCATATTCACATCATACTCTCTATTTTGTATCTGCGCATCAAGAACGAAATGCAGGGAGCTTCCTAGAGCAGTTTTGAATGTGAGAAGATAATAACTCCACTATTATTGTGAACAGCAGGACAACATGGGTCTCAATTACCTTTTGATGCTGGGATCCTCCATCTGAACTTCTAATGGACTCCACCGGCCGGACAACAAATAGAGAGTTGTCTGGTGCTTCCCAAATTCCTAGAAATATAAAAGTGAACTTGTCAATAGAAAAAAAGTGAACTTCTATTCTCTTTCTATCAGCCACACATCAATAACAACAGAACGCATAAAACGAACTCCCCCAAAATAAAAAGTAAACTTGCCATTTTACACAAAGTGAACTTGCAGGTGAATCTGGCACAAAGATATCAAAAATTGGTATATTGTTCTATCCAAACATGTGCTAAAAGCAGGTTGTGGTACTAAATACTGGGCAGCATAGCAACATTCCACGTTTACTACAACCTCATCATAGTTACAATCAAGCTTGATTACACCATACAATTTGAGACATCAAAGAAAAATGCAAGTGACATTAACAGAGGGTAATTTAATTAGTACCACGCACCATGCAGAAGTAGAAGAAAAATTAGCAACAAAAGCTAACTTCCGGATTTCAAAATAGTGAACTTCGTGACAAAAAAATTCAGACTTTTTTCCTCGTGCATGAAT
The DNA here is from genome assembly GCF_019359855.2 of Lolium perenne. NCBI lineage: Eukaryota > Viridiplantae > Streptophyta > Magnoliopsida > Poales > Poaceae > Lolium > Lolium perenne. Next base: position 6,791,568 of record NC_067248.2, on the reverse strand, counting down.
TGAACCCTTTATGCCGAAAAAATGAATTGTCTGCACTAGACCAATTGAACTTGTTCTGGAAAATAAAGTGAATTCTCCCGCCAATAAAAGCGAACTTCAACAATTCTTCCTGTGAGAACCAAGTGAACTTCAATGTTAACTACTCTGAACAGAAAAAGGTAAATATGAACTTCTCGACAAAATGGGGTGGGCTTCCGCAACAAACGAAGTGGACTTTGAATAGCTAGTTGATTATGTTTGTCAAAATAACCCCTGGAATTGTATCAACATTACCTTTGTCTCTGTGTGCATCTTTTCTTCTGATAAATAAATGAATAACTAGCTGATTGTGAATTGAACCATTCCGCTAAGAAAAACTTAACTTTGCCTTCGGCTGAAGTGAACTCCCCTGAAAAAAAACTAAAAGTAAATTTTCCAATGACACACAACATAGATTATATGTGAAGAAACAATGAAATGTTGTAGTTTGTTTCGTAAAGAAAAATTGCTGCAACAGTATAGAAGTTCAAAGGAGCCAGCGTACCTGTGACAAACCGAGCTGCACCATGGCTAACAGTGAACTGCACCGATGCCAAATGTGAGTTGCTTCTCATATTCATGCGAGCTGCAGATGCTGAATAAGTGAACCACCGAAAACTACCAAAATGAACTATTGATGCTTCCTAGGTGAACTGCGAATGCCGAATAAGTGAACTTTCATTTCTAAAATGAAAAGTGAACCGCCCAGAACTAAAAATTTGTCGATGCTAGATTTTATTTTCATTTTTATTTTAGATGGAGATGTGCACTTGAGTGGCCAAACAAATGAACTGTTGAATTTATTAATTAGTATGCAACTGACTGGAAACTTATACTTGCCCAGAACAGTTCACTATGAACTACAAAATAGTCCAAGAACTACAAATTACAACATATGTGGGAAAACCCTAAGACGGCAGCCGCAATACACACATAGAAGTTCACTTTTTTAAACTCTAGCTTGGACGGCTATGAGCTACCATGAATTGTAATTAACTCTAGCTTGTGTTGGACTTCTTTTAACTGCAGTCTACGATTTTTTTAACTAGACTTGTCATATTTTTTAATTAGCTTCTAGCTTTGCCATAGTGAAATCTCTGACATTATATAACAATTTACTGAGAAAGGAAAATGAACTTTAGCAACGGACAAGGTGCACTTCAGAAACAAAACTAAAACTCAAGAATATGCACTTCTATTTTGGGATCATCTCACTGCTAGGAAAACTAAAAGTGCACTCACCAGATAAAAAAATTTATTGATCATTTTTAGCCAGATACGAACAATTTTATTTCACATCAGTGGCATCACTAGTAAGTAGCAGCGACAACATTAGTTCATATCAGCGGGGGCATAAGTTCGCTTGAGTAATGCACGAACCTGGTGCTAGAGGGCGTAATGCACTCCGTTGCAGAATAAAGATGCAGAACTACAAAAAATTAATGACTGAACAGCATTGGCCTCCACCCCCTCGTCCCACGTTACTCTGAGACGACAACGCTGGCACGGGCATGCCGTACGCAGATGGCAGAAGAAGGAACAACAGTAGCGGCACCCATGTTTGTGTCGGTGCAATGCCCTGTTTATACATAATATAAAGACTGAATAATCCATCAATCCGGGATCATCTAAACTAAGTAAACTTCATGAATAATCTATCTATCATGGATCATCTAAACTGTAGTATGACAAGTGAACTCCACGTAATAGGATGAACTGAACTTCAGAAAATGTAGAACTAAACCATGAGCAACAGATGAGCTAAGTTGCAGAATAATAGCAAAACCTAACACCAAATCGGAAAGTGAACTGCTATCTCTGCCGACTCGGGAATTCTCACGATGAGCAAGTGAACTGATGCATCTGTCTAATCTTGATTCCCATGACACAGGCCTCCCCTAAACCACATGAAGCCGCTGCATCCACACACAGCAGGACCACAACGTCCTCACTCGCTTGCCACATAGGAGCTGTTGCAATAGGGCAGCGCCAAAGATGCGTAGTGGCGACGCTCGCGAGAGTTCTAATCTGCACGCCTTGCGAGATGCAGGATTAGTCCGCGCACTGCTGGAGATGGACAGGCGAAGGCCGATGTAGTTGGGGAAGGAGGCTGGGGCATCTCCCATGGTAGGTCGGAGATGGCATCGCGCTGAAAAAATCCGGTGGGAGGCACGCAGGCAACCGGTCGAGCTGAGCGGCGGATCACCGGACAGGGGACAAGTACCTTGCTATGGAGTTTGGCCGGGGATGCGCGCGGCGTCAGGGAATCAGAGGGCGGCGTCCTCTTCCTCGGGTAGGTCACCGGCTCCATCGCGGGCCGCCTCGTGCTGGCTTCCGCCGGCGCTGCGAGGCGGGCCTCCGTCGGGGAAGAAGGCAGGCAGCGACGCGGGCTGCCGCCGGGAAGAAGGCAGTGCGGGAGTTGGGGTCGGAGCGGCATCGCGGGCTGCCGCCGTGAAGAAGGCAGAGCGGGAGTTGGGGTCGGAGCGGCGTCGCGGGCTGCCGCGGGAAGAAGGCGGAGCGGGAGCTGGGGTCGGGCGGCGAGCGGGCTCTCGCCGGGAAGAAGGCGGAGAGGGAGTCGGCCGGGGTTGGGGCGGCGCGATGCCCCCGTCAGTAGGAAAGAAGGTTGGGAGGAGATTGGGGAGTTCGGGTGCGGGTTGTGTGGTTTGGAGGCAGGGGGATCGGGGGAGATTTTTCTCGCGGGCGGTGGGTCGGGTGGGTCGGTTGGGTAGTGGTTTTCGGACGGATGCAAAGGGGGTTCAAGAATAGCTATTCTAGAACCCCTCTTAAGGGGGGTTCGAGAATAGTTGGGTTCTATATATATATAATAAGTACTTCAAGCTCGATGGCTATCACAATGGAAAGTAAGCTCGGGTATAGAAATAACCGAGGCACGCGGAGACGAAGATGTATTCTCGTGTTCCCTTCCTTTGCAAGAAGGTACGTCACGTTTGGAGAAGTGGGGATCCCACGAAGGATTTCCCAACGCCATGAAGGCTCACCTTCTTCTCCGAGCCTATCCCACGAAGGAATAGCCCTTTCCTTATGGCTAGTTTTTCCTCCACTCCGGAGATGGCAAGCTCCACAACCACTTCACAAGCTCCACGAAGGAGAATCCCGGGCCCCTTCACAATCTTCCACGAAGAGGTCACCGGGACACCAACCAAGCCAACTAGGAGGTCACCCTCCAAGAGTAACAAGCTCACGGTATCTCACTCGAACAAATCGTGGTGGAGAGCTCAACACTATGCAATGATGCAAAGCAAGAACACCAAAGGTGTTCAAATCCTTCACACTCAAATCCCACCAAAGCAACAAATGCTAGGATGGAATTAGAGAGGAAGAACAATGGAGGAAATCAACAAATGACTCCAAGATCTAGATCCGAAGAGATCCCCTCACTTAGAAGAGGAATGGATTGGATGAGGTTGTAGATCTAGATATCGTCTTTCAAATAGAGTCACCCGGCACTGGACCCGGCCCTGCCGAGCTGCCTGCCGACCTACCCGGCAGCAGCACTCTGCATGCCGAGCCAGACGCCGAAAACGCGATAACTTTTGCATCCGGACTCCGATTTCGATGATCTTGGGCTCGTTGGAATCACGACAACGAGATCTACAACATTATGCATAGAAACATCATAGTCAAACCATTGAGTAAGAAAAATAATATAAAAGGTTTGGCCTATCTATAAAACATCAAACCGGTAAAACCTTCAAACATAAAAACGCGATAGAAGATGCATGTGGATTCCGTTTTCGATGAACTTGGGCTTGTAGAGAAGCTAGCAACAAGCTCAAGAACCTCACACAGAGAAACACTATGAAACAATAAGATTTATTGAATGCAAAGCATGCAAAGGGTTGAGCTCCCTAAGACGATGTGATCAAGTTACCCAACCGAAAGCCCCTCTTGATAGTGCGGCTATCTATCCTATAATCCGGTCTCCCAACAACCACCTTGAGACCGGTAAAAGGAAAACCTGGCAAGGCCATACCTTTGCCTTGCGCATCCCGCTTGATCTTGATGATAACTCTTCAAGCTCCACTCAAGCCGGAATGCCTCACATGATCATTGTTGCTTCGTGAAGACTCACAAATGCTCCCCCATACACTATGATGGGAAAGCTCCATTGATGCACATCTTCACATGTCCATTATCACCAAATGGACGGCAAGCTTCAAGCATATGATTCTCTTGAGATGCTCAACTTGAACTTGCCCGACTCAACCTTGATGACGATCACCACTTGATGTCATCCTCTCATGGGCTATATGAGATCTCACTTTTGATGCATGCCCATGGAAAGATACCTAACCCACATAGACAACACAAGAGCACATATATGATGGGTTAGTTCATAAAGCATAATTGACAAGGCTTACCATACCACATGACTTCACGTGGCACATTCTTCATTCTTCACGTGTTGACCAAACTTGAATCTATTCTTCACTCTTTGTATTGGTCAACCTTGTATCTTCTCATGCTCTATCATACTATCTTGAGATGTATAGAGAATTCTTCATTTGTTTGCATGCTCTAAATCTTAGTCAACCATAGCTGAACTCATGAGATTATCATAACACCGACTTAGAGCCATATCTTGAATTCTTCACTCGGAATAAAGCACTCAAGATCTTGATCATTCATTGCTTAACACATAAGCTAGAGCATGGCTAATATTGAGTTCCACATAAGAACTCCATCTTCATTTCTTCTTCTTGATCATATCACATATATGTCTTCAAATCAACGATCTTGATGCCAATACTCAAGGTATATCTTTATCTTCATGGCATCCATACTTGAATCCAACACATGGACTGCAAGTAGTACCTATGGAATATTCCTTCATATAAACTTAATGAAAACATTAGTCCATAGGGGTTGTCATTAATTACCAAAACCACACATAGAGGCAATGTACCCTTACAATCTCCCCCATTTTGGTAATTGATGACAAGTTGACAACAACAATAAGAGGGTTTATATAATGAATATTTAGAAATAAGTATGCAACTTATCCGAGAATAAGTTGTATACAAGAGGTTGTATTTGATATGGTCAAGTAACACAAAGCTACTAGCCCATATCAAAACCAGCTCTACTCACACAACTACAACTAATGCAAGGGATGTGAGTAGAACCAACATATATAGAGAAAACTCCCCCACAATGTATGCACGTGTGATGAACATGAATTCATTGCATACATTGTCAAGATTAACCTTCGGGACAGTTTCAACTATATATATACAACCATGCAAGACATATAAATATGGAATGCATGAGAGGTACAATACTTAAGCACAAACCAAACTTAAGTGTAAACCATTTCCCTTAAACCCTCTAAGCTTCTCCCCCATTGGCAACAAGTGTCAAAATGGGTGAAAAATTTAGAAAGCAAATATAATGTGAGTTCCTCCCCAAGGTGTGCACTTCTCATAATTTGAGTGGAATCAAATGCACATATCCAATGCCGAATACTTGAAGGAAGTCAAACTATATTGAGGATCAAAGATTGCATAAAGATAACATGGTGAAGTAAGCTTCAACAAATAAAGCAAGCAATCAAGGATCCAATTGGACAAACAAAGATATCATGATAAGAGAGATAGTGGTCTAAATGAAATAAGAAAGCTCCCCAAGGTTCGTGAATAAATTATAATAGTTGCATTTGAATACAATATGCACAAACATGGAATCCTCACTCCCTCTATATCATTTAGAACACAAATAAGATAAAGAGGATAACTTTAGTCCAATAACTTTTATGAGATATGAGTGCATGAAGATAAGATAAAATTAAGCCAAGCGCTCATAAATCAAGTCCTTACCAACACCACTAAAACCAAAAGAATAAAAAGATGGTCGGCAAAGAACAAGGATATCAAGGTGATGGATTAACGCTATCATGTATATAAGTTTCCAAAGTGAACAAGATGATCCATAAAGAAACATGCACACACAAGAGGTTAATAAAATAAATAAGACATGATATCCAAGATGAAGCCATAAAATATACCAAACGATGTTTGCTTAAAAGCATATATAGCTTATGGCTCCAATTTTCACTTATGTTATATGAATGAACTTCAACCAAGAAAATATCAAAAACATCACAACTAACAATAAGGGAAGTAAAGCTAGTTGGAATGTTTTGAGAAAGGCAACAAGTATCACAAATAGGGATTCATTTCGCAATTTCATCAATATTGCACATAAGAGCTCTTTGAGGAATTGCTATGCAATAAATTGCTAGAAGGCATATTTGGGATAGGTGAATCATAAACATGATTTATATATATTCCCATCGTATGCATCTTCTCAAATTACTCAAATGTACAATAAGAAGTTTTTCTTTAAAAAGGATTTTTTAAGAACCGCAATATTTTCGAAATAAAGAATTTCATGCCAAGATGCAACCTACAAGAGGTTGGATGCCATATGAGTATGCATGAATAAGATACTTGTTACCGAGATAGCAATGGCCTGATGTAGTAGATAAGAGTTCATCGATCATCCTAGCTTGACTCCAATTATCATATGGTGACAACACCTTCCTTATAGATGAGACAAGCCTCCATTGCATCTCCAATGTACCTAAAACAACATTCAAGTACATCTTGGTCCCCAAACTCATTGGCTCCAAAATGGTTAGACTAACCACAATACATAGGATACACTCCATATCAATATTTGCATATTTATAGATGAAGTTGGAATTTCATGCACATCTTAGCCATTTAGGATTTGATGGAGTATACCCTATATAATGGATCAAAGAAAGCAAGCATGCTACAAATATAAACAAATTACATATAAGCACGCTCAAAGACTTTAAAGATCCAAGAAAGATACACTTTGGACAAAACACCAAATGAATTCAAGAAGGCATAAAGGTGTGACCAAACAAATTTGTTGTCCAAATTATATCAAAGACGCATATCACAAAAGATTTGTTCAACAAAGTTCAACAAATGAACTAAGTAAAGATCATTGAGCATAAAAGATGAATAAAGCCACACATGCTCAAAGATTTATCTCATTCAAGTAAATAAAACATGTAAGAAGGAATGAGATAACACACTCCCAAAAGAGCAAGGTTCCAACAAATAAACCAAACCTTCTACACTTTTCGCAATGGCACAAAGTACCAAAAAGAAAAGGTTTGTCTTCCATCAAGGTAAACTTGATAGGAATCAAAAAACATTTTCAACAAGGGCAAGAAAGACACATGGGTGCAACAAAGATTTCTTGGAGATAAAATAAGGCAATAAGAAGAAATCCAAGGTGAAGATGATCCATAAATTCAACCACATACAAGGTTATCAATTGTCAAAGACAATGAGAATATTGGAATTAACTTCCGGTGGTATATTTCAAGGATTTGAGATCAACTTCACAAGATGCATATGGTTAAAGGTATGAATTAACAACCATGCACAAATAGAGATTCTCAATATATCCAATCATGCAAAGCAATGATTATAATAACTTGGAGCAAATGATTTCCCAAATAAGATGTATAGATATGTCTTTGAGAAAACCGCACCAAGAATCTCTTACTCAAACAAAAACCAAAAGATAAGCAAAGGGAGCTTTTAATTAAGAGTGATCTTGTTTGAGAAACATGCCACCTAGGAATAAGATAATTAACAATATCAACTCTAAGTGGCAAATAAAACGACAATCCAAGATGAAGATGATCCACATATGTTACCACATACAAGGTTATTAATTTTCAAAGACAATGAGAATATTGGAATTAATTTCCGGTGGTATATTGCCAAGGATAGTAAGGATCAACTTCACAATAAAAGGCATAGGATAAATATATATAGGATTAAGCACTATGCATGGATGAAGATTCTTGATAGCTTCAACTAGTCAAACAATCACGCACAACAATGATTAGAGTAACTTGAAGCAAACGGTGTCCCAAATAAGATATAGAGATATGTATTTGAGCAAAACCGCACCAAGAATTTCTTACTCAAACAAGAACCCATAAGATGAGCAATAAAAGCTTTTTAATAAAAGTGGAGCTTGTTTGAGCAAACATGCCACCTAGGAATAAGATAATTAAGAGTATCAACTCTAAGTGGCATAACCTCATATTTTCACATTTTCTAGGCTTGTGATATGTACAAAACATATTACTCCCCCATAATGTGATAAAGCATTTCTTCTAATCAAGAGGCAATTAAAAATCGACTAGAGATGATTAATGGACATTTAGAATTTGAATTTCTCATGAGTATGACACACCACATAGTGACTAGATAATCTTGCAATATCAATACTAAGTGGTGGTACCCATGTACACACATTTTAAAGAAAGAGAGATGCACAAGGCATATCATTCCCCCAAAATGGGATGTTCCATTAATCACTCCAAGAGAGCCAAATAAGATATCGTCAAGATGTATTAGGCTCAAAACAATACTCAAGTAAATGATGAGTCAAACAAACATACTTGAATACACAAGATAGGCAAGTAAGACACAACACATACAAACACATATTTGGTACAGAACCAAACATACAAAGGGGCAAGTAACTTACAATAAATATGAAGAGTTGAAGTATAAGTTACCGCAAAGAGGAACATTGGATATAAGATATATATGATAATCCTTATGACTTGGCTTGATGAAATATAATATATGAAGATCCCTTAATTCTTCATGAAGTAGCCAAGTCTCCAATGCCCTCCAACTTCACCTATTGATTAAGTTTGATCTTGTTGGTACCCAACCAAGTTGGGTCCTAAGAGGTTAGTCACAATAGGCTTAGCAACCCAAATGGTTCTTTTCTTGAAACCACTTTGAGTTCCAACAAACTTGGCAAACACATTGCCATTCTTATCCTTCCCAAGAGAGTAATCATCATTAATAATGATAGGGTTAGATAAGGTACCGTTTAAGCATGAAGAAGCAAAGTGCCCCTTCTCACGACATAAGTAGAAAGTGTCCCCTTTCTCTTCTTTATTGATTTCTTCACTTGGGGAACTTTATCTTGATTCTTCTTGGGAAGTGGCCTATTTTCAACTTGAAGTTGAGCTTGTGATTGGCCTTTACCATGAGGTCTCTTCCCTTGTTGCTTTTTACTCAAGTGCTTCTTCTTCAATGGGCATGATCTAACATGATGCCCTTCAACCTTGCACTTGAAGCAAACAATCTTGGCCAGATGCTTGACTTTGTCTTGGCCCTTCTTCTTGTTGCTCTTGCTCTTGGACTTGTTCTTGTTATTGGAGTTGAATCCAAGTCCACTCTTGTCATTGGGGGATTGTTGCACACTCAACATCTTGTCAAGTGCGGATTTCCCTTCATGACGCTTTTCCAAGTCTTTCTTCAAAGAAAGGACTTGGGCCTTGAGCTCTTTGATTTCCTCTACATTGTTAGTAGAAATACAAGGACTAGAGGAAGTAGAAGCTTCATTGTTAGAGCAACAAGGCAAGGCAAGTAATCCAACACAAGGTGTATCAATAGTTTGAATAGATGGATTACTAGGACTAGCACAAGGCAATATAGCATTTTGAGTAGAGGTTGTGCTAATTTCCACATGGGGATCACACGATGTTACCTTAGTGATACTAGCCTCATGAGCTAACTTTAGCCCATCATAGGAGATTAGGAGATCCTCAAGAGAGCCCGAGAGCCTTTTATGACTTTCTTCCAATTCCTATAATTGCTAGTTAGCAAATCAAGTTGAGCCCTAAGCTCAACATTCTCCTTTAAGATAGATGCTTCACAAGAAGTAGAGTTAGTAGCACAAGCATCAACAATAGATTTTTCATTTTCAAGCTCATAGGATTCAATTTTTTATGTGAGAACGAAATTAGTATGCTTCTCATTGTTCAGCTCTTGCTTGAGGAGATTGAATCTCATTCTCCCATTTTCAACATGAGACTCCAACTCCTCTATGGTTTCGTTGTATTTATTCATGGTTTCCATAGAGTGTTCGAGACTAGCACGAGCTTCTTTATTGCCATGAAGAGAAGCATATACAAGCCCCATCTCATGCAACAAAGCCTTATATTCTTCATCATTATCATTATCATCATCATCATCACTCTTATCATTAGAGGATGTGTTAGGAGTCAAAGTAGGAGATACCTTTGATCCATTTGCCATAAGGCACATGTGCATACCGGAGGATGAAGATGAGGATATTCTTGAATCCCCATTTGAAATCGTGTCTTGATCCATAGAATGTTCGGTTTCCTCTACATTGTTAGTCAACAACCAACTAGAGGAAATAGAAGCATTTTGATTATGGAAACAAGACAAGGCAATCATATCATCATGAGATCTATGTAAGAAATTTACACATGATATGCAAGGATTATCAACACAAGCATGTAGATAATTTTCAGTGCTAGATGTGTTTGAGTCCAAAGAGGAAACATTGCAATGGGATAGAGATGAACAATCATCACTATTGAGCACAATATCAACATTGCAATTTTCCTCACCACTCACCATATCATTACCTCGTGTCTTGTTACACGTTGGTGAAGTGGAAGAAGATGAGAACTCATCACGGCCAGAGGTGGAAGCAACTTGGAGCTCTTCATGATGTGAGGGGGAAGAGAGCTCCTCGGAGATACCACCAGCCATATGATACATGGACCCACCAAATGCTCCTCTAATCTTGGTCCAAATATCATGAGATGACTTGCACTTGATATCTCTCAAGAACGAATGAAATTATGGGCTCAAAGAGGATATAAACTCATTAGATACTTGAGCTTCAAGATGTAAATTTTTCTCATCCTCTAAAGATAGATTTTGAGGATCCATCGGAGGAGAAAAACCTACATCTAGAAATCGCTCTATATTTGGACACAAGGTCCGAAGATTACAAAGCAAGCGATTTCTCCACAAAAGATAATTTGTGCCATCAAAGATAATTGTGTCATTGTGCGCTATATTACTAGTCGACATCTTTACTCCCAAGGCGGTGAAGCCTTAAACAACGAGAGACATTGCTCTGATACCAATTGAAAGGACGAGATGTCGCCTAGAGGGGGGTGAATAGGCGATTTAAAAACTCTTACGGATTTGGCTTGTAAGAATGCGGAATTAAACTAACGTTTATTTTACAAGCACAAAACCTAAATATGCTAGGCTCAACTAAGTGCAACAACAACAACTAGAGCTAAGCAAGATTGGCACAATATATATATATATGAACAACAAGTGATAGCAAGATATAATAAGTACTTCAAGCTCGATGGCTATCACAAAGGAAAGTAAGCTCGGGTATAGAAATAACCGAGGCACATGGAGACGAAGATGTATTCCCGTGTTCCCTTCCTTTGCAAGAAGGTACGTCACGTTTGGAGAGGTGGTGATCCCACGAAGGATTTCCCAACGCCATGAAGGCTCACCTTCTTCTCCGAGCCTATCCCACGAAGGAATAGCCCTTTCCTTATGGCTAGCTTTTCCTCCACTCCGGAGATGGCAAGCTCCACAACCACTTCACAAGCTCCACGAAGGAGAATCCCGAGCCCCTTCACAATCTTCCACGAAGAGGTCACCGGGACACCAACCAAGCCAACTAGGAGGTCACCCTCCAAGAGTAACAAGCTCACGGTCTCTCACTCGAACAAATCGTGGTGGAGAGCTCAACACTATGCAATGATGCAAAGCAAGAACACCAAAGGTGTTCAAATCCTTCACACTCAAATCCCACCAAAGCAACAAATGCTAGGATGGAATTAGAGAGGAAGAACAATGGAGGAAATCAACAAATGACTCCAAGATCTAGATCCGAAGAGATCCCCTCACTTAGAGGAGGAATGGATTGGATGAGGTTGTAAATCTAGATCTCCTCTTTCAAATCCCCCAAGAATATGCAAGAATCATAGGAGGGAAGGGAGAGGAAGCAAGCTCAAGAAGGTCAACAATGGTGGTAAAAAACGTGTCTAAGAACCCTAACAACAATGGGGAAGACGGCCCCTTTTATAGCCCATCAAAATATGAAAATTTGGGGCACAAATTGAGTCACCCGGCACTGGACCCGGCCCTGCCGAGCTGGCTGCCGACCTACCCGGCAGCAGCACTCGGCATGCCGAGCCAAACGCCGAAAACGCGATAACTTTTGCATCCGGACTCCGATTTTGATGATCTTGGGCTCATTCGAATCACAAAAACGAGCTGTACAACATTATGTATAGAAACATCATAGTACAACCATTGAGTAAGAAAAATAATATAAAAGGTTTGGCCTATCTATAAAACATCAAACCGGTAAAACCTTCAAACATGAAAACGCGATAGAAGATACATGCGGATTCCGTTTTCGATGAACTTGGGCTTGTTGACAAGCTAACAACAAGCTCAAGAACCTCACATAGAGAAACACCAAGAAACAATAAGATTTATTGAATGCAAAGCATGCAAAGGGTTGAGCTCCCTAAGACGATGTGATCAAGTTACCCAACCGAAAGCCCCTCTTGATAGTGCGGCTATCTATCCTATAATCCGGTCTCCCAACAACCACCTTGAGACCGGTAAAAGGAAAACCTGGCAAGGCCATACCTTTGCCTTGCGCATCCCGCTTGATCTTGATGATAACTCTTCAAGCTTCACTCAAGCCGGAATGCCTCACTTGATCATTGTTGCTTCATGAAGACTCACAAATGCTCCCCCATACACTATGATGGGAAAGCTCCATTGATGCACATCTTCACATGCCCATTATCACCAAATGGACGGCAAGCTTCAAGCATATGATCCTCTTGAGATGCTCAACTTGAACTTGCCCAACTCAACCTTGATGACGATCACCACTTGATGTCATCCTCTCATGGGCTATATGAGATCTCACTTTTGATGCATGCCCATGGAAAGATACCTAACCCACATAGACAACACAAGAGCACATGTATGATGGGTTAGTTCATAAAGCATAATTGACAAGGCTTACCATACCACATGACTTCACGTGGCACATTCTTCATGCTTCATGTGTTGACCAAACTTGAATCTATTCTTCACTCTTTGTATTGGTCAACCTTGTATCTTCTCATGCTCTATCATACTATCTTGAGATGTATAGAGAATTCTTCATTTGTTTGCATGCTCTAAATCTTAGTCAATCATAGCTCAACTCATGAGACTATCATAACACCGACTTAGAGCCATATCTTGAATTCTTCACTCGGAATAAAGCACTGAAGATCTTGATCATTCATTGCTTAACACATAAGCTAGAGCATGGCTAATATTGAGTTCCACATAAGAACTCCATCTTCATTTCTTCTTCTTGATCATATCACATATATGTCTTCAAATCAACGATCTTGATGCCAATACTCAAGGTATATCTTTATCTTCATGGCATCCATACTTGAATCCAGCACATGGACTACAAGTAGTACCTATGGAATATTCCTTCATATAAACTTAATGAAAACATTAGTCCATAGGGGTTGTCATTAATTACCAAAACCACACATAGGGGCAATGTACCCTTATATACGTTCATTTCCGGATATCAAGTAATTATTAACTCCTTTACTCATTTTTTCTTTGCCGGCAGGGTTTGGAAACGGTTCATCAAGCTTGCTAGGGTTGAAAGGAAACATGAGCTTACATTTCGAGATTACGATGTAAGTAGTACTATAGCTAGGTCCGCGCATCTTTTTGATTCTTGTTTCAATATAATTATCATGCTTGATTATTATTTTGATTAAACTCTATTCTCGTAAAGTGTTTGACGCAGGAAGACGGGAATAATTTATGTGGATACTACATTTGCGAGTACACCCGCGAGATTCTACAAAGCCTTCATATACGGAAACAATATTCACGATCTTATTTTATTGCCAATCAATTGTGTTGAGTTTCATTCATATATATTGATCCACTTCTTTACATTAGATCGGACGTCTGCAGGACAAACTCCTAACAAAGGATTGCTTACGAGCAATTCAAGACGAATTGGCAGGATTCTTACACGGAGGCCATAGATGCAAAAGGAGAATACCATCGGCAATATGTATTTAGAACATAGGGATCCTAAGTAATACGTCGATTATGTGCATACTTATATTGTATATGCATTACTGTATTCATGACAATGTCTATATTCATGACGGTGTTGTGTAATGCTTACTTGATTGCTGCATGTAATACCGTCGATTTGAGTGAAAAACATAAAACCCAAAACCTCTGCCGCGACAGAGAAATGGCCCTTTTCTATGCCGCGGCAGAGAAACGGGCACGCCCCTGCTCCTGACGCGTGGAGGACTTTAGTCCCGGTTTGCAACACAATCGGGACTAAAGGGGGGGGGGGCTTTAGTCCCAACGGTTGCACACCCGTGATTAAAGCCCCATACCAACCGGGACTAAAGCCCCGTTTTCTAGTAGTGATTAAGAGCAACTCTAACAGTAACCGAAAAACCAGCCGGAACCGTATTTTTCCGGCGAGTTTACGGGTTCGGGCCGAAAGTGGCCCAGAACGGAGCCCGAACTCGCGGCCTGGCCCGTAAACTCAGTTCGGGGGCTCGAGAAATGTGACGGCCACCCCGTATTGAAATGGGCCGCGGAGGGGAGTTCGGTTTCCAAACCCTACTCCCATCCGCCGCTGCCACACGCTCCGCCGCCTCGCTCCACCTTCTCTGACGAGGAATCCGCCTCGCTCCAGTGCCGCTTCGCCCGAGCTACGCGCCCCAATGGCTAGCCACGGTATCTCTGCTAGGGGTGGCACAGGTTTGGGTGGCGGGGACTCGCCCCCCCCCCCCCCCCCGTGTTCCGCACGGAGGCGGAACAGCGGGAGTTCAACCGCTCAGAGGGCGCGTGCAAGCGCATCGCCCACCGGTGGACGAACTGGGGGCTCACGCCCCCAGACAAACTCGCAAAATACGCAAACAACGGAGGCGAGGGGTCCTCCTCCGGCGGGTCGAGCCACCCCCCTCGCCCGCCAGTCTACGACAACTCCGAGGAGGAGGATGCCGTCATCGTGCGGGAGACGATGTTCTCCGCGGGAGATTACGTCCACGGCTCTGACGAGGAGGACGCCGTCATCGCGCAGGTGGTGGCCATCACGGAGGCGGAGGCGGAGGCGGAGGCACGAGCTCGCCGGCGCAGGAAGGAGGCCGACGCCGTCCGCCAAGTCAGGGAGTACGAGGCGGCGCGCCGGGAGGAGCGCGTCCGCCGCGTCAAGCTCGAGATCGTCGAGCTTGACTCCGAGTAGGAGCTCAACGCCTTCCTCCGCCTCGACGCCTTCCTCCACCACAACCGGCACCGTGATGACCCACAAGTATAGGGGATCACAACAGTCTTCGAGGGAAGTAAAACCCAAATTTATTGATTCGACACAAGGGGAGACAAAGAATACTTATGAGCCTTCACAGCGGAGTTGTCAATTCAGCTGCACCTGGGAAAGCACTAGTAACAGGGGTGATGTGAAAGTAGCAGTAATATGAGAGCAATAGTAATAGTAACACTGTAGTAGTAGCAGTAACACGGAGGCAATGGCACCAGAAAATATTCTAGTGCGTAGTTGACTGTAGAGCAATGATGATGACAGAAGGACCGGGGTTCCCAGCTATCTACACTAGTGGTAACTCTCCAAACAAATAACATTTGTTGGGTGAACAAATTACAGTTGGACAATTGATAATTATGAGGGCATGACAATGCATGCTATGATAAGATAAAGTTTACTGTAGTAATTAATTGGGCATTACAACATGATACACAGACCGCTATCCAGCATGCATCTATGCCTAAATAATCCACCTTCAGGTTAGCATCCGCACCCCTTTCAGTATTAAGTTGCAAGCAACAGATTATTGCATTAAATAAAGTGCATAATGTAAACAACACAATTATCCTTGGACAAAGCATTGTTGTTTTACCCCTAGTGGCAACAGCACATCCACAACCTTAGAGGTTGCTGTCACTGGCCCAGATTAAATGGAGACTGAACCCACTATCTAGCATAAATACTCCCTCTTGGAGATACAGACAACTACTTGATCAGGGTAACCACAAGTACCGGAGAGCATGCAAGATCTTAAATAAACAATAGTATGATAACATGATGAACAATCTGATCACAATTCCACAATTTATCGGATCCCAATAAACACAACACCAATTACATCATATGAATCCCAATCATGTAAGGCAGCTCATGAGACCATTGTATTCAAGTACATGGAAGAGAGAGTACCAACTAGCTACAGCCAAGAACCCGTAGTCCATGGGGGAACTACTCACAAACCATCATGGAGTCGAAGTGGAGGCGGTGGAGTCGATGGAGATAGCTCCGGGGGTCAATCCCCGTCCCGGCAAGGTGCCGGAACAGGAACTTCTGACCCCCGAAACTTGTCTTCGATGGCGGCGGAGCTACGGAACTTTTTGGGGAATATGACTCGGGTCTTTAGGGTTTTCCCAAGGAAGGAAATATATAGGCGGAAGGGCGAGATCGGTGGGCGCCCGAGGGGCCCACGCCATAGCCAGGCGCGGCGAGAGGTGGGCCCGCGCCATGGCATGGTGTGGCGACCTCGGTGCCCTCCTCCGTCTCTGCTTTGGACTCCGTCTTTGTGTCGGAAAAAATAAGAGGTTTGGCTTTTGTTTCATCCAATTGCGAGAATATTTCCTGTACAACTTTTCTGAAATACAAAAACAACAGAAAACAGGAACTGGCACAGTGGCTTCTTTTTAATAGGTTAGTTCCAGAAAATGCATAAAAATGCCACGAAGTGTAAACAAAACATATAGAAATTGGTGTAAAATAAGCATGGGGCATCAAAAATTATAGATACGTTTGCAACGTATCACACCGCCGCGCGCAGAGGCCATCGGGGCCACATTTTGGTCGAAATTAGTTCACGCGGTTAGGGCTATTAGTTAATTGAGGTTTTAGTAGATATTATGTAAAGTTTGATGCTCAATCGGAGCATCAAAGTATCATCTATATGTGTTCATCGATGAATTCTCCCGCGAGATTTTAATTCCGTTTTTTAGTTCGTGTTTTACGGTTTCTGTTCTGAGCGAGTGGCAAAATCATCCTAAGAGACGTTTTCGGGAGACTGAATTCCACTTTTTCGGTTCTGACTTTTTCGGTTACTGTTAGAGATGCTCTAACAAGCCACAAGACAATCAAGCCCAAGAAAAAGAGAGAGAGAGAAACAGAAAAGAAAAAATGTCTACATCGGAGAATTGATGAAAACAAGATGACCCACAATTGTTGCGTCTTTAAGAGAATTCCCACTGCGCTCCTAGCACTACGAAGCGCGGCGTACCAAGCAACACATGAAGAAAGGAAGCGACAACAACGACGAGGCTACTTGGACTGATCCTAGGGTTTCCCCTGATACGTTACATGGAGTGGGGAAGAGGTATACCTGACGCCCTTCAGGAAGGTACGACGACACCCGCAAGCGTCACCATGTTGGTGTCGAGACGACAAGGATTTTTCCCGACCCCAAAAAAGCACACCCCTGGATGATCCGTAGCGCTCCACGAAACTTGTCACCCACCAGCACACGCCACCATAGTCTTGCAATCACCACCGTCGTCTCACTGTGGCCCACGTTGCAAGGCCGAGAACACCGAGAAGAAGGGACTCCAGCGAGGGCCAGCAGTACAGCAACACGCGCGAGGGAATGATCTCCACCGCCGTTGACGGTAGCCGGCTGGATGGAGCAGCAGGGACACCATACCCACATAGGCTCGGTCGGTCGGCCCCGAATCGGGCCCGTATAGTCCCCTCCCCCCGCCACACTGCAGCAGGCACGCCACCATTTCCACCTCCCCAACATGAGTAGCGCTCCTCTGAGGATGCCGCCACCACGCCCGAGGGCCAGCCCAGACCTAGATAGGGCCCAAAGGGCCTGGATCTGGGCCAGGAGGGCACCACTAGCCGCACTTAGACTACCATGGTGCCCTCCGCCAAGAGGCCGCGCCATCGCCACCAAGACCACCCGGGCTGCATCGGATTGTCGCCGGGCCGAACACACAGACGCGGGCCGCCGTACGCCGCACCACCGCTCCACACGCGTGAGGAAGGTCTGGCCGCCGCTACCGGCACCGCACATACGACACACGGCGGCCCGCGCTGGCGATGGCCGAGAGGGAAAAGGGAGAGGGGGCCGTGCCCGTGCAGGGCCGAGTCCAACAGGCCGCAAGGGTTATGTTGAAATAAAAACTTTTAAGCCAGGCAATAATCCTTTTCCTTCCAATTGTATCTTCCCAATGTTGTGGACAAGGGTCACGTGGTGGTCCTCCAATTCAATCTGTTTTTTATTTTGTTTTGCTGTGGTAAAGGTTGATTGGACTTGAAGTGCAGACCGGTAGACATGAATTAGACATTGGGACTTGTTCTGCTTGTAATTAGCATGCCTGGATTCGCTTGCTTCCATGCCGTAGCAACTCAGTGATCTATCTTTTTTCCATCCTCGCATGTGACGTAATAGCGCCCATCTTGATTTTTCGGCGAGTTGCTCTTCCTGTCTTCCTGTCTCAGATCAGATTGGAACGAGACGAGACGTTACTCGGCGCCTAATTCTCCTTGGACGCTCCTTTCAAAAAAAGAAAAAAAACTGCTTGGTCGCTGCTGAGCTCTTCCGGTCATCGAATCCCCGGATTCTAGGCTCTCCAGCCGTTGGATCCAAACATAGGATATGCACAGGCAGGTCACTGAACACAGATCGCTCGCTTCGCGCCGGCGGGCGGTTCAACCGCTCAAACCGCTCTGCCGGCGAGTACAGGGGCGGAGCTGCGCCCGGTGCTACTGGTGCTGTAGCACCGGTGCAGCTGAATGTTTGAATTCATGGCGCAAAATACAAACTGATAGTTACAGCAGTAGTAGTGCCTAATACTTTGGCCTACTCGATCGCTTCTGCATGGTCAAATGGCAAGTGTTGTATCCCTGCTTCCTATCTAGCATCAACTATACAAGCCGTGGATAGTCCCATAGGGGCGTCCTCCTCCGGAAGTGCAGATTCGTCCTCTTTCCTCTTAACAATCTGACCGCGGCCATAATTCAGCACCCCTCTTGCTCAGCTCCCGGCTCCGCCACTGGGCGAGTATGGTGATACTGGTACGGGCGCGACGGTGACTAGACGCTTGTCGCGCGAACGGCTATAGACCATAACGCGAGGATGTTAGCCATCTCTACCAGGGCGACGCATTTCAGCGTCCGAAAATGTCCGCGTGCGTCCGTTTGCGTCGGCCGAAATGGTCGAAATCGACCACGCGTCCGTTTGCGCCGGGTGGCTCCAGCGGCACGACGCATTTTTTTCTCGAATTTCCATTTTTTATAACACAAAAACATAATTTAAATAGTAAAAGACATGGAAAAAAAACCCTAAATGCCTGCGCCTACTGGTTCTCCTCGTCGCTGTCGATCACGACGAGCTCCGGTACCACCTACGGCCAGTTGGGAACTGGCGGAACATACGCCGGGCGCGCCGGCGGTGCTGGAGGTGGAGGAGCCTAGGCCTGTGGCGGAGGTGGAGGAGCCCAGGCCTGAGGTGGGGGCCCCCATGGGTTGTACGGCGGAGGTGGAGGCGGCGGTTGAACCGGTGGCGTGGCCGAGTCCTGTAGCGCCAATCGTAGGGCTTCTTCCTCCAAGAGGCCCGGCGGCATGAAGCCGGTGGCGTACCGGGGCAGCGGCGGCTGCACAGGTCGGTCCACCTCCGAGACGAGGACGCCGAGCCTCGCGATCTCGTCGTCCGCCAACTGCCATTCCTAGAAGATGCACGCGACGTAGTCGTCGCTGTCGTCCTTGGCCTCCTCGTTGTGGTACGCCAGCGCCTCGTTGTAGTCGTCGTCGTCGTTGTCGTCCTGCGCAGGCGTCGGCGCCTGCCGTCTTCGACGACGAGGCGCCGGTGGACGGTCGAAGGGGAAGTCCCTGTCGCCCATGAAGCCCGCCCTCCTCCTCGGATCCTTCTCGGACTCGAGATAGTTGCGCCAGCTGTCGGAGTCGATGTCGTACGCGGGATCGGCGCGGAGGTCCGGCGGCAGGTACCGCCCCCTTCACCGGATCTCGGCGCTCCTATCTGGCTCGCACGCAGGCACGGGAGGGACGGGCACCCGGCGGTAGCTGAGCCTCCAGCCGCCAGGCATGTGCACGTCCCCACAGGCGTCACACGGCGTCCAGTTCGCGTGCATCAGCCTCCCCACGTGGACGGGCAACGGCACCCTATGCGGTCGCTCCCCTTTCTTGGTGCCGCTGCCGGACGCCTCGAACTCGTTCTTCTTCTTCCCCATGGTGCTGCGGCGGTGGTGGTGGGAGTGGAGGTGTGGGCGATGGAGGAATGATGCCGGTGGACTTTTAAGGCCGGCCGCGCGTGGGAAACGATGACATTGAAGGCGGCGCAGAAGCCCAGCCACCGCCCGCCAGTGCGCGCACAGAAAAGGCAGCCGCGACATTGATGGCGAAGGCTGCGGCGCAGACGCGGAAGCGCTGACCGCGAAAGCGATGGCCACGGAAGCGATGCCCTCGATACAGGCTCGCTGCCAGGCGGGCCCGGTGGAGTAGCGAGCGGTCACTTGGTGCGTCCGCGCAGCGTCCGCCGCGACACATTTCAGACTTAAATATGCGCCGGGTTTACGTCGCTGCGGACGGCCCGGTCACAATGCATCACCCCACAGGAGGTGGTACCAGACGCATTTTCGGCCCAAGTGGCGTTAGATATGTGCTTAGCCGAGGAGCGTCCTTCTCCCCGCAGTTCGGTCGAGGTTCGGCTCGTTTGGATCGAGGCGTGCCAGCGTTTCACAGTACCCGGCGCCACGACGCGCCGACGGCATCGTCATCCGTGATGTGCCACGTGGCTCGTCTACAACACCAACGTCCCTTGGCTCGAAGGAGGAGCACTCGCCGCTGCGAGGGCATCTATACCTATAGTGTCCAAAGATGCCCATGGCAACGCCCCTGCAACAGTCACGGTCTTCCTACATATAGCATGCGCTGCCGTGAAGAAGGAAAAACCATCATCCCCGTGTGGTCGCCCCCGTGGTAGAAGAAATGGTGGGAGATTTGAGATCGAGATCTAGGCGGTGCACCCCACTCCATACGACCCCGCCGAAGTGCTTGGCCACGCGGCGCTCCTCAACCGCTCGTTCAACACCGTCCCTGCGGCCGACGATCGGTTCACGTAGTGGTGGTCGGCGGTCGACAGTTGCAACATCATCGACCTCGCCAAAGACACGCCGGCGCACGCACCTGCTCTTGCTCCAAAGTAGGAGGCCTACGACAACCTCGACGAGGCGTTCGCCTCCTCCTCCGACGATAGCGGCGATGGCATGAAGTGCAAGAACTACCTCGGATTCTCTTAGTTAGGTATTTTTAATGTTTTACACTAGTAGAAAAATGGGCATCCATCTAAGCCATAAATACCGGATCCCTTACGAACCGGTACGAAAGGGGGCATTAGTACCGGTTCCATGCGTGGGACATCTATACCGGTTCGTAAAGACCCTTTTATACCGGTTCGTGTTACGAACCGGTATGAAAGGGTCTGAGCCCAGTTTCCAGTCGGAGGTGGGGCCAGGGCTGCACCTTTAGTACCGATTCGTGTAAGAAACCGGTACTAAAGGGTCCGCACCCACAGCGCGCCCGACCCCCTGCATATCTCATTCTCCTTCTCCTCCTCTCACATTTCCAAATATTTTGCACCTCTCACACTCCAATAATCTTCATTTTTCTCCACCATTTTAACAAGATTAACGGCATACATCTATCCAAGGGTTAGCAATATCACCCTTCCTTCCGGCGTTCCTAATTTAGCTCATTTCTTTGGTAGTTTTAACTCGTACTATTTTTCTAGTGCTAGCAAGCTGTTCGATGAAATGCCTAAGTTAGGGATTTTTTTTATATGCAATTTGAGCTGAAATTATGGTATGTTTTGTAGGTTTTAATTAGTATCATCCCGTCCTCACCGCCGTCGATCGCCAGCGTCGTCCCCTAGCCGACACGGTACCACCTCGGTGAGCCTCTTCTTTTTTATAATTTTTTTTTAGTTTTATGTGATGAACTTGAATATTAATTAAGTTGGTCACTCATATATCCACGATGTTGTGTACTTAATGATTTTTGATATACATATAAAATGCAGATGAGTCGACAATGGATGTACGGTGACCGGTGCCATCCCGAGTTCATTAATGGCATGCATTATTTTCTCAACGTGGCTGAGGCAAACAGGCGGTCGAATGGTTTCATGTATTGTCCATGTAGTTCCTGTAAGAATATGAAGGATTACTCTACCTCAAAGACCCTTCACGTCCACCTGCTGGAGAACGGTTTCATGCCCAGCTATAATTGTTGGACCAAGCACGGAGAAAGAGGGGTTATATTGGAAGACAACGAAGAAGAAGAGGATAGTGACAACTATCCCTTATTCACTGAAGATGGTGATAGTAGAATGGGGGAAGACGAAGCTAAAGAAGAGCCCATTTTCGATGAGCCGATTTTTGATGACCCGGATGACGATTTGGGTCGGGCCATTCTTGATCCGAAGATGAACTGCGGAAATGAAAAGGAGAGGTTGAAGTTGGAGAAAATGTTAGAGGATCACAACAAACTGTTGTACCCAAATTGCGAAAATGGTCAGAAAAAGCTGGGTACCACGCTGGAATTGCTGCAGTGGAAGGCAGAGAATGGTACTTCTGACAAGGGATTTGAAAAGTTCCTGAAAATAATAAAGAAGATGCTTCCAGGGGAGAACGTGTTGCCCTCTAGCACGTACGAAGCAAAGAAGGTTGTCTGCCCTCTAGGATTAGAGGTGCAGAAGATACATGCATGCATCAATGACTGCATCCTCTACCGCGGGGAGTACGAGAATTTGAATGCATGCCCGGTATGTAGTGCATTGAGGTATAAGATCAGGCGAGATGACCCTGGCGATGTTGAGGGCGAGTCCACCCCCAGGAAGAGGGTTCCTGCGAAGGTGATGTGGTATGCTCCTATAATACCACGGTTGAAACGTTTGTTCCAGAACAAAGAGCATGCCAAGTTGTTGCGATGGCACAAAGAGGACCGTAAGAAAGATGTGATGCTGAGACACCCCGCTGACGGGTCGCAGTGGAGAAAAATTGACAGAGAGTTCAAGTCATTTTCAGATGACGCAAGAAACTTAAGATTTGGTCTAAGTACAGATGGCTTTAATCCTTTCGGGGAGCAGAGCTCCAGTCATAGCACCTGGCCAGTGACTCTATGTATCTATAACCTTCCTCCTTGGTTGTGCATGAAGCAGAAGTTCATTATGATGCCAGTGCTCATCCAGGGCCCGAAGCAACCCGGCAACGACATTGATGTGTACCTGATGCCATTGGTTGAAGAACTTTTAGAGTTGTGGCGTGACGAAGGTGTACCTGTGTGGGATGAGCACGAACAAAAGGAATTTAACCTACGAGCGTTGTTATTTGTAACCATCAATGATTGGCCTGCTCTTGGTAAGATTTCAGGGCAGTCAAACAAGGGATACAATGCATGCACACACTGTTTAGGTGAGACTGACAGTAATTATTTGGGAAACAAGAATGTGTACCTGGGGCATCGTCGATTTCTTCCAAAACAACATCACGTAAGAAAGAGAGGAAAGCATTTCGGAGGTGAGGCAGATAACCGAACGAAGCCTACCCGCCCTACTGGGGAAGTTATATATGATATGGTCAAGGATTTAAAAGTGATCTTTGGAAAGGGTCCCGGCGGACAATCTGTTCCACATGATGTTGACGGACACGTACCCATGTGGAAGAAGTAGTCGATATTTTGGGAGCTACCCTACTGGAAATTCTTAGAGGTTCACTCTGCAATCGACGTGATGCACGTGACGAAAAATCTTTGCGTGAACCTGCTAAACTTCTTGGGCGTGTATGGGAAGACAAAAGATACACCGGATGCACGGCAGGACCAGCAAAGTATCCACGAAGGAAACAACCTGAATCCAGAGAAGTATCAAGGTCCTGCCAGCTACGCTCTTACCAAAGAGGAGAAGGAGATCTTTTTTGAAGTCCTGAGTAGCATCAAGGTCCCGTCTGGCTACTCGTCGAATATAAAGGGAATAATAAAAATGTCGGAGAAAAAGAAACAAAAAATAAAGTCTCATGACTGCCACAATATTAAGACACAATTACTTCCGGTTGCATTGAGGGGCTTCACGGAAAATGTTCGAGTACCCATTGTGAAGCTATGTGCGTTCCTCAATGCAATTTCTCGAGAAGGTGATCAATCCACTTACTCTACAAAATTTACAGAAGGATGTGGTCCAATGTCTAGTCAGCTTCGAGTTGGTGTTCCCACCATCCTTCTTCAATATTATGACACATCTCCTAGTTCACCTGGTCGAAGAGATTGGCGTTCTCGGTCCTGTATTTCTACACAACATGTTCCCCTTTGAGAGATTCATGGGAGTCTTAAAGAAGTACGTTCATAACCGTGCTAGGCCAGAAGGAAGCATCTCCAAGGGCTATGGAACAGAGGAGGTCATTGAGTTTTGTGTTGACTTTATTCCTGACCTTAAGCCGATCGGTGTTCCTGAATCGCGCTATGAGGGGAGACTGCGTGGAAAAGGCACGCTAGGAAAGAAATCAGCAACGTGTATGGACGGACATTCTTTCACTCAAGCACACTACACAGTTCTACATAATTCCATCTTGGTGGCTCCGTACAAAGAGGAACACAAGGATATCTTACGCTCTAAATACCCGGAGCAACGTGAAGATTGGATTGATGGAGAACACATGAAGACTTTCGGCGGTTGGTTGCAAACACGTCTCATGAATGTCACCGATGACGAGCAGCTGTACTTGTTGGCCAAGCAACCATCTTCTACTATATCGACTTTTCAAGGGTACGAGATTAATGGGAACACATTTTACACTTTCGCCCAAGACAAAAAGAGCACCAACCAAAACAGTGGTGTCCGCTTTGATGCAGAAGATGGCAATGGGAACAAGGTCACATATTATGGGTACATAGAGGAGATATGGGAACTTGACTATGGACCTAATTTCAAGGTCCCTTTGTTCCGGTGCAAATGGTTCAACCTGAAAGACGGGGTACAGGTAGACCCGCAGTACGGAATGACTACAGTGGATTTCAAGAATCTAGGGTACGACACCGAACCATTCGTCCTAGCCAGTGAAGTGGCTCAGGTTTTTTATGTGAAGGATATGTCTAGCAAACCGAAAAAAAGAAAAGAAAGGCAAGAGGACACATCATACGATGAGCCAAAGCGGCACATAGTTCTTTCAGGAAAAAGAAACATCGTGGGAGTAGAGGACAAGACAGACATGTCAGAAGATTATAATAAGTTTGACGATATTCCACCCTTCAAGGTAAAAATTGACCCAAGCATCATCTTAAACAATGAAGATTGTCCATGGTTGCGTCGCAGTAAGAAGAAAGGGAAACAGACGAAGAAAACTCAGAAGACTAGCTAGCTACATATAGGGATCATAACTTGTGTATCTCAATATGGAAATCACTTTTGTGTAATGATGTTACTGTATGTAAGATATTAACAATGGAGATGGTTGGCTTGTTTTACTAGTTAAGTAGCTTTCACGGGCTTGCAGGGAAATTTTTCCGAGGCGGAACTTCCGAATATGCCATATATAGGGTATGTGCACCAAGGGCATATTCGAGAAGTTCCGCCACGGGAGATTTCCCAACCCTTTCCCCAACATTGTTAGAGGAGATGGAGTCTTTCACGGGCTTGCAGGGAAATTTTTCCGAGGCGGAACTTCCGAAGATGCCATAGGGCGTGTGCACCAAGGGCATCTTCGACAAGTTCCGCCACGGAGATTTCCCAACCCTTTCCCCAACATTGTTAGAGGAGATGGAGTCTTTCACGGGCTTGCAGGGAAATTTTTCCGAGGCGGAACTTCCGAAGATGCCATAGGGCGTGTGCACCAAGGGCATCTTCGACAAGTTCCGCCACGGGAGATTTCCCAACCCTTTCCCCAACATTGTTAGAGGAGATGGAGTCTTTCACGGGCTTGCAGGGAAATTTTTCCGAGGCGGAACTTCCGAAGATGCCATAGGGCGTGTGCACCAAGGGCATCTTCGACAAGTTCCGCCACGGGAGATTTCCCAACCCTTTTCTCCATCCATGGTGATGAAACTCTCCATCCATGTTGGCTTGTTGAGCTGCTTCCCATGGCGTATCGATGCTCCTTTTATAGGCACGACGCCGCTTCTACTTTGTCTTCTTCTTCCTCCGACAGGGCGTCGTGCGCTACATACTTTATCTCATCGAGCAGGGCGTCCTTATCCTGCCGACAGCTTTAGTACCGGTTGCACCCACCAACCGGTACTAAAGGTTACCCACGCGTCCTTATCCCACCGACAGTTTTGTTACATGACAGAAAAACACCTTTAGTACCGGTTGCACCCACCAACCGGTACTAAAGGTTTGCCTCTGTCTTCCCGCCTATTTTCTTCCCGCGCTTTCCACCGGTTCCCGCCTCTGTCTTCCCGCCATTTTTTCACTATATATATGTAGGCTTGGCCACCATTTACATATCACATCTAGACTCATATCTGCAAACCTCATCATTCTCTCCCATGGCTTCCATCGTATCTCTAACCCCCCGGGAGGCGGAGGCGCTTTGCGCCTCGAACTACCCCTGCCCGCCGGGCTACCGCGTCCCGACCGGCTGGTTGCTAAGCGTCGGAGGCGTACCGGTCCCTCCAGTCCCTCTAGGTGTGGCGCGCGAGATGGCCATCACGAACCACTACTACTTCGAGCTCACGCCAGAGCAGCGGAGGAATCCCGAGTGGCATCCCGACTACAGCCCGACTTGGGAAAGCTTCTTCATCAATCGGCGTGAGAGGGCGCTTGCCAGGCAGGAGAAGGGCGGCCCGCCTCCTTCGAACTTCAACGAGGCCGGCCGTCGGCTGTGGTGGCGCGGCCGGACTCTCCAGGGCGTCATGGCCTACCGTGGCCCCCGCCTGCGCTACCCTCAATCCCAGCCCACGCGTGCTCTCCCGCCGAGGTTCGACTACCGCGACCCCGATGCCAGCGACGATGATGACGGCGACTACGACGACTACAGTGGCGAGTACTATAGGGCTAGGCACGAGTATGACTGAATGACTCCAACAGTCAAATCTGGCACTATATCTTACTTTTCAGTTTAGCTATGTACTTTTATTTCGAGTTCAATCGTAATAAAATTTTATTCCCGCCCTTTCTTTCCCGCATTTTTTCTCCCGTGCGGCGTCGTGGCGGGAAAGTTTCCCGCGCGGTTGGCGTCGTACGTGGCGGGAGTAAAGAATAGAAATAGAAAATATATAGAAAAGAAATAGAAAAAGAATTAGAAAATATATAGAAAAGAAATATAAAAAAAGGTTATAGAAAAGAAATAGAAAAGAAAACAAACGGAAAAAGAAATAGAAATAGAAAACAAATAGAAAAGAAAAGAAATAGAAAATAAAAAAAAATAAAAGAAACACAAAAGAAAAGAAAAAGAAACTGAAAAGAAAGAAGAAACAGAAAAGAAAAAATAAATAGAAAAGAAATAGAAAAGAAATATAAAAAAGGATATAGAAAAGAAGTAGAAAAGAAAACAAACGGAAATAGAAAAAGAAATAGAAAAGAAATAGAAAAGAAAAGAAATAGAAAATAAAAAGAAAAGAAAAGAAACACAAAAGAAAAGAAAAAAGAAACAGAAAAGAAAGAAGAAACAGAAAAGAAAAAAGAAATAGAAAAGAAACAGCAAAAGAAAAGAAAACAGTAAAAGAAAAAAGAATACAAAAAAAAACCCTTTGGTACCGGTTGGTACCACCAACCGGTACGAAAGGTCTTTCGTACCGGTTGGTGGTACCAACCGGTACCAAAGGGGTTCCCCCCTGTTACACTTAGCCGCGCGGGCAAAAAATCCCCAATTCCCCTCACACCCTTCGTCCACGCCGTCGCGCACACCACGCCGTCGCCGCCGTCCGTCGTCAGCACCACGTCGTCGCCGTTGCCGTCGACCGCGCGCAGCACCTGCAGGTACCTCCCCTCCCTCCGCCTCTCCTCCCTCCGCCTCGGCGCCGGCAGGTACCTCTCCTCCCTCCGCCTCAGCGCCGGCTCGCTGGTGCGCCGCTCCCTCCTTGTCCTGCCCCTCGCCCGCGGCCGCAGGTCCCCTGCATCGCTGAAAATGGAGTCTCGCTGGTGCGCCGCTCCCTCCGCCTCGGCGCCGGCCAGGTCACGCCCGCATGGTGTTCGACCCAATGCCTGCGGGCTCGGGCGGCGCGTTCTGGAGCACCTCGTCGCGTTCTGGGCGAGCAGGGACTTGGCGCGTGTGGGTGGCGCACGGCCTGGGATGCGTGTGGGTGGCTGGTGGAGCTCGTGCGCTGGACGTGGGCTGGCGGGAGGATGAGGCGACGTGGAGCGGCTCGGTGGCTTGGTTGGGCGTGCGCGAGGAGCTGCTGCTGGCTCTGGGCGGGCGAGGCTGCTCGTGGAGGCGTTGAGGCGCGGGGATGCAGCAGCGTGAGCGGCCGGCGGGGGAGCAGCAGGGTCGGCGCGGGTGCAGCAGGGTCGGCGCGGGAGCAGCAGGGTGGCCCTGCGTGCGATCGAGAGCGGAAACAGCGGGAGGGCCTGTGGGCTTGGTGGCGCGGTGAGCTGCTGTGCTTGGCCGGGGTAGATCGAGCACGGGCGCGGTGGGCTTGCTGCGGGCGCTGCGCGCGATGCTGTAGCTGGGCAAGTGGTGGCGCGCGAGGGTGGCGCTGAGGTGGGCGGCCGGCCGGCAGTAGGGAGTGTTGCGCGCTGCGGTGGCGCTGAAGATTGCGGAGCTGGGTCGAGCGGCGGCGGCGGGTGGGGCCGAGTGGGCGCAGGTGAAGAAGAGAGGTAGAGAAGAGGGTGGCGGCGGCAGGGAGGGAAGAGGGAAGGCACTAGTCTTTTGCCAATTGCTCGTTGATGGAGAGCAAAGTGCTAATAATGTGTTGTAGTATCAAGAGAAGAGACACAAAGAAGTAACTAAATCCATCATCCTTTTGTGCTCGAAAAAATAGAAACGAATCCATTGAGAGAAGAGCGAGAGGAGGAGGGGGAACACCGTGTCCGTGGCCGTGGCGGTCCGTTAGGGTTTTTTTGCTTTCTTCATTTCAATTGTTATCCATCTAGCAATCTGTTATATGATCATGACATGATGAATGAAATACAATTGCTTTCTTAATTTTGTAGTGACATTGAGGTATGGAGGACGGCACCTTCGTCCGAGATGAGGAGGGGGAAGAAGCGGTGCAGAAATTGATCTATGAGAGTGCCCGTGGTCCGGAACCCGATGGAGATGACAACGAGTTCCAAGACTTTCTGAATGATTTCGGCGAGGGACTTGAGTCTGAACAAATTAGAAGAGACAACGAAGTGTCCATCATAAACTCCGGCGAGGTGTATATCTATGTATCAATTAGTCTATGTTCATCCCTAGATGCATTCATTTATATGTATTGCACTTATTAACGAATAATTTTTTCTTTTAGCCTTCTGGATCATCGAGCAAGTCTGTTAGATCAAAATGAGGCCCGACGCAACTGCTAAAGGGCGAGGGCAGGTTAGCCCTCACGGCATTCAAGGCTAATGGTGAACCAGAGCATCCCAAAGAGTTTTGCCGCAAATTTACAAGTCAAGCCGGAGTTCTTGTTAGGGACCATGTACCGATCAGCATTCAAGAGTGGCATAAGCCGAAGAACGCGGAAAGTGGTGCTAGTTATGTCAACGACACGATGAAAACTTTTCTTTGGGACACGCTACTGACAAAGTTCAGCCTACCGGAAGACATGACAGAAGGCCAGAAGAATAAAGTCAAGGAATGGACATGGAAGAAGATGGCCATACAATTCCAGTCCTAGAAGAAAAATTTATGGGACAAATATAAGAATGAAGATCTAGTATTCGATGATAATCTAGTGAAGATAAAAGATCACTGGCCCGCATTTAAGGAGTATAAGCAATCGTCTACTTTTGTGTCCCGATCGAAGAAAAATACCGAAAATGCTTCAAAGAAGAAACTTCCGCATCATTTGGGGTCAGGTGGCTACAAGAGTGCCATTCCGAAGTGGACAGCGTTTGAAAATAAACTGATGACTGCAGGAATCACTCCACAGACATGGGACTGGCCCGAACGGTCCAAGTTCTGGTTGTTCGCTCATGGGGCAGGGTTGGACCCAAAGACAGGGTTGATCGTTGCGCAGGGAAAATGGAAGGAAAAAATTGAGGCAATCGTACCGAAGCTTGTAGATGCAATTAACAAGGTCAGAAAGGGAGAGTACATTCCCGATCGAGAGAATGACGAGCTAACACTCGCTCTGGGGAATCCTGAACACGTTGGACGGGTACGAGCTCGCCCAGGTCTCACCATGAAGGAAGCGTGGCCGGACAGCGCTGACACTTATAGAAGCCGTTCGCGAAAGAAGAAGAAGGACGCCGACGAGTTAGCAGAATTGAGGAGTAGGGTGGAGGCGCTTGAGAAAAATCAGAGGGCACCTGATCAGCCGCTGTTTCTACAGGATCCACAAGCCGATGCTGCCCCATCTCAGCGAAGAAGCAGTGTCGGTTCCTCGCATCTTGACGGATGTGGAGGAAGCTACCCCGTGGATTATGTCACGGAGAAGACAGATTGCGAGCTACATATGTTATTCAGGACCGCGTCCGTTAAGGTGGCGGTCGGCTATGTGTACCCAAGTGAAGATGGAGCAATGCACCATCATATGCCCATTCCACCTGGCTGTCTTCGTGTCGGGGTGGATGAAGTTGTTCCGGGTTTTGAAACAGTGGAGCTTGAAATTCCTAGAGGTGACGATGAGAGGACACTGGCCGATGTCAAGCACGGTTTCGCCCTATGGCCGAAGAAGTACATCGTCCTTTTGCAAAGGCCACCGACTCCTCCACATGAGCATCAAAGGCCTTCGACTCCTCCTCCTAGCAGTCCACATGAGCAGCAAAGTCCATACCTACCTGAGAGGGACCCCAGCGTGAGTCCACCACCTCGAGATCCTCCGTGTAAGACAGCGCCCGTTAAGCGGAACGGTACGCCGCCTAGGAAGAAAGCTAGAAAGGAGAAACCACTGCCGCCTATTGAGAAGTTACCTTGGGAAAAAACTCCCGAGGAAAACCAGGAAGCCGTTCAGGCCGAGGTGAAATTTTTTTTTGCACCGAAAGTGCCAGAGATACCTTTCGAGAAGACACTAGATCCGGTGAAAGTTGTGCGTACCGTTGAGAATCTATATGATCCTGTACCATCGCCGCCATCTGACTATAGGCGTTCTATTGAAAGGTCGTATGACAAGATGATCAAGGCGACAAAACCCGTTCAATCGGGTATCAGGGAGATAAAAGGGATACACCAAGTCTACCAGCTCGGAGAACAACCCGTTCAGTCGGTCGCCCCTCTCAAGGTGTTTGACGGGAAGCCCGTTCAAAGTTCTCGACAAGACACAACCGATTACGCCTTCGCTGAACGAGCATATCAATTTGTTCAAGGGAAAGATTTGGTCGAGAATCTCAGGAAGCTACCAACATGTATGCGTAACTTGCATTCGTGGTACCTTAATGCCTCAAAGGAAGGGATCGAGACTATCATGGTGCGAGTTAGTGAAGAGCACTACTTCCAGGAATACTGTGTGAACGTTGACTTCAACGAGCTTTTCCAGTTATACAATCTCCGGGCCCTCGACAAATCTATCATCAGTTCCTATTGTCTGTAAGTGATTTATTTAATTTGAGAAGTCTTTAGCTCAGCTCGTTCATTGTCTGCATATTATAATCCTTTGTGCGCTATATTATGCAGATCGAAGATGCTCGAATGCAAAAGGGACGAAATCACGGACATTGGGTTCATTGACCCGCACACAATGCATGTTAAAACCATAGAAGATCCCGTCTATAACAAGGATACACCGGAGATTTTGCTAAGGTTTTTGAAGCGACAACGTGACAAAAAGCTAATAATTTGGCCTTACAACTTCGAGTGAGTCTTACTGTCTTATAACACATTATATTTTGCTCACCGTATGTCAAAATTTTAACTAATGACTTATATATATGACACTACATATTTAAACGTGCGTAGGTTTCACTTTATTCTTCTCATCATCAATATGCAAATTGGAGAAGTTGAAGTCTTTGACTCACTAAGCAAAAAATCGGAACTATACTTGTCTTGTTATTTAATGCTCAAAAGGTAATTTTAATTCTTATCGGTTTGTTTCGTTAATTTCCTGCTATGAACTAATTGATAACTCTTTTATGCATTTTCTTTTGTCGGGCAGCGTGTGGGAAACTTTCATCAAGGAAGATAAGTCCCATGAATGGACACCGAAGCTGCGATGGAAGGCGAAAGTAAGTAGTACTACCTAGGTCCACACACCTTTAATTATCATACTTGACTATTGTTTGATTGAATTATATTCTTGTAAAGAAATGCCCGCAACAACCACAAGGGACTGATCTCTGTGGATTCTACGTTTGCGAGTACATCCACAGAATTGTCAGCGAGAGAATGAATAATGAAAGAAATAAAGAGGTACGAAAACAATATTCACAAATTTGTTTTCTTATCATAAGTTGTGCTGAGTTTCAGTAATAGTTGTTTCATTGTGGTTTGAATATATATATATATATACACACACACATAGCTCATGTATTCATTTGTATCTTATTCTTTTATAGTTGGCAAGAAAGCGGAACAAGCTCTCAATCGATGACCGCTTCATAGCAATAGGCGAGGAATTGGCGGGATTCTTCCTTCGGGACGTCATACCACCATTCGCAGAGTTCCACTATGAATGAAGATGTACAAGTTACATATATAGTTGACTCGAAGAGTACCACTATGCTACAAGTAATAGACATATATAGAGTACGCCTCGGAGAGTAACACTATGCATGAAGATCGATCTTCATGCATAGTGCTTCTTAATTTGCGATCTTATGCAATTACATGTGTGTTATATTATATGCACCAACTTGCTATGCATCATCTTGATCTTCATGTACTACCTAAACCCAAACGCGTTTCTGGTGCATCGACGCGATATGAAACAAACCGATATCCCTAAACCCCTCCAAAAACCCTAAAACTTCAATTCTCTGCCGCGGCAGAGATTCGGGAAAATTCTCTGCCGCGGGTGGGAACCTTTGGTACCGGTTCGTATTACCAACCGGTACCAAAGCTCCTTGGCCCTGAGCTCTCCTGGTGGCCCACGTGGAGGCCCCTTTTATACCGGTTCGTAAGCAACCGGTACGAAAGGGGGGGGGGGCCTTTAGTGCCGGATAATTTATACCGGTTGCTCAACCGGTACGAATGCCCCTCTGGAACCGGTATTGATGAGAGGTTTTCTACTAGTGTTAATTCAAATTTTACTAAATTTTATACAAATTTAAATGACCATTGGTGTCTGTGTTAAATTTATGAAGTTTTCAAAAGTTCACATTTTTGGGGGCCGAACTTTTGGGGCACACATGTTTGGAACTGTCGTCCTATTCCTAGGGAGGTGATGTCGGCGCTTCAAATAGCGGCTCTACCGGTGCACCTACGGATGCCTTTTTGAGGGTCGTCGATGGAGATGCTCTTACAGAAGTAAAGAAAACATGGTGAAGTCGCCTACAATTAGCGACATGTGCAGTTGTCGCTCGCGTCAGAGAAAACAACAGCCGCCCATGGCAACGCCCCTGCAACAGTCACGATCTTCCTACATAGCCCACCTGTCCCCACTTCCCTGGCTAGAGAAGACAGTCGTCGTAGCGCCACTATTGGCGCTTGCAGCATTGGCGGGATCCTCGTCGCGTCACTTCTCCTTCTATCAGGGTAGCACCTCCAGCTGTAGGTGCTTGTGTCGGGGTTATTGCCAAATAAGGTATACCACAACATGGGCTTAACCTAGCAATCCCATGTGCCCCACTTGGGTGGCAAACATATCTATGAAGCCGTGCGGCCAAGTTGCTAGAAGATGGAGGCCTAAGATGACTAAGGAAGGCTTCAAACCAGATTCAAGAAGGTTCAGGAATATCGAAGACTTGATGTACAAGACACGGCATACTTGCTGACATAGACTAGGACTCTGTGATCGGTTAGGTCTTTACCTCCATCTAACTCTAGGTCATGACATCTTTATAAGCCCGCCTGAAGACAACCTTTAGGGCACGAGATATACATCATTGTAACATGTACTTTGTGTTGTTATAATGAATTGTAGCACGTAGCGATCCTCCACCAAGGGCACGTGAACCTGTGTAAACCGCTGAGTTACACCGTCCCGAGCATCCCGTCGTCTAGTTTCACTACTAACCCTAAGTTGTGAGTACCCCTTTCATGAAACTATCGTTGATAAGGCAACGACTGTTGGCGTCCACCGTGAGGCTAGCGACATCTGGAGTTGAGATTCGAGCGGAAGCATTTGGAGGCATCGGTGACACCATGGTGGCTGGCAGAGTTGTCTACTTTGAGGGCACGCCGTTCATCACAACAGAAACTTTCACGCCGGCTTCACGTCGGTGTAGGCGGCAAATGAAGTAATCTCCGCCGACTCGCCCTAGATGCGGAAGAAGTCAGATCTCGATCTACCCTCTCAGCTGATGCTGCCAAGTTCCAGATCGGAAAAAAACTCTACCCAGACAGTCTCCTCCTCACCCTCTCCACCCATGAGTAGCAAATTGTGGTAGAAAGCAGATCTACGTCCATCCTCCCAGTCAAGGGTCCCGACTATGATCAGCGGCACATTGTGGTCCATATCGACGTTTCCCGGGTTCACCCGAAGACGGCGAAGACCATGAATCCGTGCTCCACGCCATAAATGCGGGGTACATAGATAGCTACTCAGACGTAAGTACCAGGACTACCCCTGTTCGCCAGGAAAACAGAGATCTTCGTGCTCCACGCCATCCTTGCCTGCTCTTCTTTGGTGGTGGGGTAGATGCGCTCGGCTCACCGCTCTCGGTCGCGACCGAATCGCCGACTCTAGGTCCTCTTGACTCGCGAGGGGAATCGACGTGAGATCATACGCCATAGATGTGCTTGATCTCTTCTCCAGCAAAACATCCGATGCGTATCGGTGGCCTATGTTGGGGAACAACCATTAAACATCGACGACTCCACGACGGAAAGCTACGGTGATTCCTACGTCTCAGAAGCGCGGCGGTGAGATTGCGATGGCTCCGGTGAGATATTGTGAATGGGGGAAGTGACATAGGCATGCTGAATGGGCCTGCCGAATAAGGTACCCGAGGTTATCTAGAGGCCCACGACCGAAGCTTTCAAGGCCCAGAAGCCCAGTTAAACTCGATAAGGAATATAGAGTTGTATTGGGAATCATAAATCGTGTAATAGTATGGGAAAGTCTCGGATGGCTTCTCAGAGTTTGTAACTTGTACGACAAGAAGTCCCTCGGCTCTGCCTCCTATATAAAGGGGAGCCGAGGGGACAAGAAGGCATCGAATCTATTGTCAACACACACCCTAATTTCTGAGTCGAGCACCTTTTCGGCTGAACCTTCGAGATCTACTTTCCCTCTACT
Organism: Lolium perenne; assembly: GCF_019359855.2. Taxonomy (NCBI): domain Eukaryota; kingdom Viridiplantae; phylum Streptophyta; class Magnoliopsida; order Poales; family Poaceae; genus Lolium; species Lolium perenne. Next base: position 6,756,072 of record NC_067248.2, on the reverse strand, counting down.
TTCTACGAAACCCTAAGTCTACAATCTGTAGGCATTGACAAGTTGATACCTTGTCAATTGGCGCCGTCTGTGGGAATTGGAGGCTGCAAGGAGGTGTTCTCGATGGCATCGTCAACATCATCAACGGCAAGCAATGCGATGGACGGAGGTAAACGGATCCGACCTGATCTCGACGCTTTTGTTCCTCACCCTCCCGCCCGTTTGCATGCATATGCCGATCTGGAGGAGTCGACGAAGATGACGTTCGGGAGTTTCCACTTCCTCGTCGGGAAAGAAGGATCGCATCGTCTCGCGGCACCGATTTTTTCGGGACCGTTAGCGGCCGATTTCGATTTCTCGGGATCAGCATCATCATCAATCGAGTCAGGCGACGAGGAGGTTTCGCCGCCAAGCTTCACCAAGCCCGCCATCGGCGGAGAACTCGCCGATCTGCTCGGCGACATGACTTTTGGGTCGTTCACAGATTCCGATCTGGGTAGTGACTCCGAAAGCATCGACAACTTCAACTTCATCGACAAATCTACTTCTATTAGGGAGGTCTTCGCCGATCTATACGATGGTGTCACCGACCCTGAAGATGATGAAAACAAAACTACAATATATCACCAAGTCTGCGCAATCGGGGAATCAAGCCGCCAAGAGGACGAAGCGTCGGAGGCTTTCGATGATGTGGGTAATCCATACATCGATCCCGCAGATCTCACGTGTGGAACAGGAGACAAGTACATCGGGGCCACGCCACGAGAAAAAGTACGGCTGCCGCAAGAAGCTTGGGATAGAGCTCAGAGAGCCATGAACGGTACAAAGCCGATGGCTACCACGGCTACACCGAAGGCGTTGCAAGCATATCAATATAAACTCGCTCATGCTGGATGAGAGCTAGAAAAACAAAGAAAGATACTCGGCGAAAGAAGAGCTGCAGCTTCTGCGTCAAGTGCGCGCAGGGGCAACTTGACTCGACAGTCAGGAACTTCGGGAGATAGTCACAGAGACGCCCATGCAAGAGCAAGATCTCGGTTTGCAAACATGCCCGAGCATGAACGGGAAAACCTGATCCAAAACCTCGACATGTCCTTTATGTCGATAGACACGAGAGGGCACATCATCCCAAAAACTCCGGAAGCAGGATATATGGCGACACATGCCTTCATAATGGCATCTAAACCACCTACGGGAGATCCCAGGGAAGCACTGTACCAGATGGCTATGGCAGGAGTCGGCGTTATGGGGGCAGCGATAGCAGGCTCGAGTACACCACAACTCGAGAGTGCTCCATGAAGAAATAGTCCAAGGCAAAATAGTCCTCGACCCACTATGGTGGCGGCACGAGATCCTCCACGAGAAGGTGACGCGAGGAACACGGTGACCCAGGCCCGAGTCGACAGAGCACGAGAAGAGAGAAACCGCGAAAGCAGAACGCGAGAACGTCGATACTCACCGGGAGTTAGCGAGGAGGACTTGTGTGGACTCCCTTGTTTCACCCGACGAGTTTGTAAAACTAAAGTACCTTCTAGCTTCAAGTTACCTGACAATTACAAAAAAAATCGATGGATTGCAAGATCCTGAGGATTGGCTAGTTGATTACTTAGAGACAGTGAAGCTGATGGGCGGAAACAGAGCAACGGCCATGCAGAGCATTCAAGTCCACCTGAGCGGAGCCGCAAGATCCTGGTTGAAGAAAAGCTACCAGAAGGATCCATCGACAGCTGGGAAACTTTCGAGGACTTGTTCGTTAGAAATTTTCGTTCCACGTGCAAGAAACCTGTGTCAATAGAGCAGCTGAGGACCTGCAGGCAGAAGTGGGATGAACCAATGAGAATGTACATCCAGAGAAAACCGAGAATCCCAGGAACCAGCTCCAGCGGGGCGACGCATAGTGACCGGGCCGTCCACGGCGACGCAAACCTGGCCCGAATATGCGCCTCGGATGCGTCTCTACGGATGCTACGCGGACGCGCAGAGTGTCCGCTCGCGTCTGGCGGATGTTTCATTGGGCCCACCTGGCAGTGACCCAGGCTCGATGCGACTTCTCAGCCGCGCCAGTACTGACGCCGAGGCGTCGCTTCGGTAGTCTGCAGCCGCGTAATGCGATGCCTCGCGTGGCGTGCGGTCGTCGCCTACCTCTGCGCACGAAGTAATGGCGATGCCACGCGTGCCGCGGCCGTCGCCTGCTGATACGTCTCAAACGTATCTATAATTTTTGATGCTCCATGCTTGTTTTACACCAATTTATATATGTTTTGCTCATACTTCGTTGCACTTTTATACATTTTCCGGCACTAACCTATTAACAAGATGCCACAGTGCCAGTTCCATATTTTCTGCTGTTTTGTATTTCAGAAAAGTTTTACAGGAAATATTCTCGGAATTGGACGAAACAAAAGCCGAAGTCAATATTTTTCCGTAACGAAGACAGAGTCCAGAGGGGAGTCGAGGGGGGCAGCAGGGCGGCCACGCCAGCCCTAGCGCGGCCTAGCCCTGGCCCGCGCCTAGGGGTGGTGTGGGCCACCCTGGCCTCTGTGGCACCCCGAACCAACTGTCCGGAATACCCGTTATGCATTCACTCATGATCCCATGATCAGTGTAACATGAGCACATAACCGAACTGATAAACAGAGTTACATCATCCATTACATAGTACCGAAATAATAAATAGTCTTACAAACGGTCATATGACCAAGTCTTACATAAGTTGCCACTTTGGGCTGAAAATCAACAAACACTTGCAGCGGATACAAAGAAACATCGTCGGGCCCAAGTCATTGGCTTAACACCCTACAGGCATCTGACCGGGAAGTTCGTCCTAAGTCGCATAGTCGTCCTGGTAACCTCCATCATCTTCAAGATCCTCCTCATAGTCTGGCCAAGTAAATAGCCAGGGACAAAGCCATGAGTACATTGGAATTGTACTCGCAAGACCATTAAGCAAGTTCTAACAAATCTTAACTAAAGAGTTATTAAGTCAAGTTTCTCATGTGGATGAGCAAGGGGAAAGAGAGGAAGTTACTTTGGTGGAGAAAAGCATCCCAACTCCAAGGAGGGGACACTCAGGAATTTATCAAAGACATTTGCGTAGAGAAGAACTTTCTCTAGGAGGGACTACAACATAAAACATTAGGAAGGGTAAACCCAATTTTGTTTCCTTTCCGACCACCTTCCTATGGTCACCACAACTTTCCAGTACCAACCGGGTACGCCAAGACAAGTCCTTTCCTTTCTTTCCTCAAAACACTTTCGTAAAACCAAAACACATCAGGCTAAGCAAACGAGCCATTACAACCGTCCATGACCGCGGACGCGGCTATTCGAATAGATTTAACTCTGCAGAGTGTGCGCACTTTCCCCACAAGATCTGATAAATCCGCCGGGATCATCCCCGGTTCGTCATACTAAAGTATGCGAGTCTCGGATAATCAGTCGAAGTCTTTCGCCCATTCAACTTAGCAAGAGGTCCTACCCTATGGAGTATGTACCTCCCCGGCACCGTGGCAGCACACCTCCTCTTGAGCGTGGCTCCACCGCCAAGCCAGGAGACCCATAGTGTCTTCCGGACGGGTAGCCCGAAGGCATCCCGTTATACGATTGTCTCCAACCACGACAACCCGGACTCGGGGGTAACCGTACCCTTGTATAGTTATGCGGTGCCTCATGCTAAGGAGAACAAACGTCAAACTAAGCCCCGTGCCCACGTTGGAGTAATGTGGTTGCGCGAATTAATTGTCACGGCAATTTACTTAGGCGCCAAAGTTTTCATAAACACAACCTCTTCTTTATCCTCATCATTTTTATCAAATCTTTCCTTTTTAAGGGTTCTCGCTTGAGTAGGGTTAATTCCACCCAAGGGTTTTATCAAAAACTCTTACAACAAGGTAAAACCTTGAGGGTTTCCCAACCTAAAATTGTATGTGTAAACTACGATATCCAATAGCATGATAAGAGTCATACTACTAGGGTGTAAAAAGGGAAATACATACTTGAACTAAGCATGTATGGGGATTAAACAAAGTGGAATCAAGTTAGGAGTAACCAACTACTAAAAACTAAGAGTGGGAGTGTCAACTTGATGGGGAATGGGATTCACATGCTTAGGGTGAGCATGTAAAATGCCGCAAGAGACATCTTACATACTTGCGGGCAAGTATGCGAGAGGGAGGAACTAAGTAAAACTCGAGGAGCACATAGAACAAGATGCCAAAAGAAGGAGAGCTCACAACATGAGTATGGAAAACAAGGGATCAAAGTAAATGGCTTGCCTTGGCTGGCTAGTCCCTGGTCTTCTTCAACTCCTTCTCCAAATCCTTCTCCTTCGTCTTCTCCCAAGTTCGTTTCTAACGTCGCGAACATTAACAAAACAAACAATCAATATAACGTCCAAGAATCAAACCTTTAAAGGCAACAAGTTGAAAATATGCAGGGGTGGTGGTGACACTTAATTAAAAGATATGAGTTGGCCAAATTTGTGAAACAACATTTAGGTGGGAAATCAAATGCAATTTAAAATCCCTAAGGATCAATATTGCATGCAACACACATAGCCTAATAAGTGTCCATGAAACAGGCTTAACAGAGGCAATAAGTATTTTTCCTAGATAGGTAGCATCAAAATAAAACTAACGCAATTGGAATCAATCTAAAATATAAATTTTTTAATTTTAGAAATTCGTGGGAGTATGCTGGACAGAGACCTCATGTTTATTACACCTAAAATCGTATAAAAATCCTAAAAATACGAGGCCAGGGGCATGTGAAAGGTCTTGAAAATTTCTTTCCAATGCCACTGGTTTCACTCCATTTGGATCCCTAGAACTCAAGTTATGGGCAGATTAGTGTACTGGATTCAAATTCAATTTTTTAAAAAATTAACAAACGAAATTTAAACGGGGACTGGGCGGGAAACTGCTGGGCCTTATTTGAGTGGAATGGGCCGGCCCAGGGGGATTTGCCACGCGGGCTGGAGAAAGAAAAAAAAAACGAAAAAGAAAAACAAAGGGAGAGAGAGGGGCCCGTGGTGGGCCGGTCCTTGCATGGCCATGCGGCATGCATGGGCCATGCAGCGGGACGATGGAGATCGTATGGCCCCTGGCCATCGTCTCCGTCCTCGTCTCGGACGGACAAGCGGGTGGCCGGCGTGGTTAGGGAAGAGAGGGGGAGGGCAGCTGGACTCACCGGTGAGCGGCGGACCGATGACGGCGACAGCAGGGCGGAGTGGGGGCTTCGCGGGTTTGTCCTGGGGCGGCTCGACGGCGTCCTCCTTGACTCCGGCGGTTTCCCTTTCTTCCCGGTTTCCGGCAGCGGGGCTGGTGGCAGCGAGCTCCGGTCGTCCTGGCACGGCGAGGGAGAGGTTAGGACGGTGCTGGGTGTGAAGAGAGAGGGAGGCAGCGTGCAGTTCACCTACAGCACCTTCTTCTCTTCCGGCGGTGACCACGGATGGTGGCGGGGTGGAGGCGAGCAGCAGCCCAGAGCAACGCCCTGGGTGCTCTCAGGGAGCAGTAGGTGGAGGTGGAGCGGAGTGGGGTGGTGCTGTGGGGGAAGGAGAGGTGCGGGGTGGGGGCTTATATACGCTGGGGAGGGTAGGGGGCGGGAGAGGGGCGGTGGCCGTGGCCAACCAGAGAGGGAGACAGGGGTCATCGATAGGGTGGGAGTCGAGGGAGCGTGCGGGTCTCGAGGCGTCAGGGGAGTAGTCGAGGCGTCGAGGGTGGCTGTCGAGGCACGCGTGCGTCGATCGAGGGGAGAGCCAGCGTCGTCCCGCGGGAGGAGTCCTCCGGGGCGTGCTCCTTCTCCCTGGGCTAGGGTTTTCGGTGGAGCTAGGTGGGCTGCACACTTTGGGCTTGGAGGAGAGGGAAGGGTCAGGGAGGCCCAAGAGAGATGGATGCGGGCCAGATAGGTGAGGAAAGAAAAAGGGTGGTGCTAGGGCATGAAAGCCCGGCTAGGGTTTTAAAAGAGAGAAGAGGAGAGATGGTAGGGAGGGGGGGGGGGTGGTGTACCCCTAGGGTTTTCGGCAAAACCAAAGATGGCCAGAGAGGGGTTGTAATGAGAGGGATCAAAAAGTGTTGGTCACTATGGGAGAAAAGTGGAGCCAAAGAGAGAAAGGGGATGAGAGGGGGAAGCGTCCCCTCTTCCTAGGGTTTACTCCCGAGAGGGAGAAAATAGAGCAAGGGTGAGTGAGAAGGAAGGTGGTGGTATGCCATTGCATGTGCACCCACATCTCCTAGGTTTTGATCAATAGGGAAATTTTTAACAAGTAGAGAAAAAAAAAAAAGGGAGTTGGATAGTGGGTGATGATGGTGTCCTACATAGAGGGGAGAGTTCCCTCTTACTTGAAAAGATTTTTGGTGCTAAGGGTTTAGAGTTAGAAGCTGTCTATTAACACAACACACCATTTCCACAAGAACAAAAATCTACCCTATGCACACATAAGGCAACAGGATTAAAAAGTTTTTGTTGTCTTCCAAATTTTAAAACCAGGAATATGCAGGGTTTAAAAAGTGGGATGTGACAGACCTTCCCCCCTTAAAAGAATCTCGTCCCGAGATTCCAGGACTAAGAGCTGAAGAGGTGTGGGAACTCGCTCCTGAGATAATCCTCTCGTTCCCAGGTAGCTTCCTCCTTAGAGTGGTTACTCCATTGAATCTTAAGAAACTTGATCTTCCTCCTGCGGGTAACCCTTACGGCCTCTTCCAGAATTCTGAGGGGTTTCTCTCTGTAGGTTAAGTCTTGGTTCAGGTCAATCGAGCGATGATCAATATTCTTGAACACTTCGGGCTTATCAGGCACTTGGAGGCATCTCCGAAGTTGAGACACATGGAAGACATCGTGAAACTCTGATAGTTCAGGGGGTAGCTCTAATTGGTAAGACACTTCTCCGCGACGTCCGAGGACTTTGAAGGGTCCAATGTATCTTGGTGCCAGCTTGCCCTTGACGTGAAAACGTTTCATGCCTTTGAGAGGGGTAACGCGGAGGTACGCAAAATCTCCGCTACTAAAGGTCAATTCTCGGCGTTTGGGGTCGGCGTAGCTCTTGTGGCGGGATTGAGCAGCCTTCAAGCGATCTCGGATGAGTAGGACTTGCTCTTCAGCTTCCCGGAGTATGTCAGGTCCGAATACTTGACTTTCTCCGGTTTCGGACCAATTGAGAGGGGTGCGGCACTTACGCCCATAGAGTGCTTCAAAAGGTGCCATCTTGAGGCTGGTTTGGTAACTGTTGTTGTAGGAGAACTCTGCGAAGGGAAGACAATCCTCCCACTTGGTTCCGTATGCTAGAACACACGCGCGGAGCATGTCTTCAAGGATCTGGTTCACACGCTCCGTCTGTCCTCCGATTTGTGGGTGGTAGGCGGTACTAAAAGAGAGTTTTGTTCCCAGAGCTTCATGCAGTCTCTTCCAGAACCTAGAGGTAAATTGGGTTCCGCGATCGGATACAATCCTCTTGGGAACTCCATGGAGGCTAACGATTCGAGAGATGTAGAGCTCGGCCAGCTGTCGTCCATAGAATGTAGTCTTGACGGGAAGAAAATGAGCGACCTTGGTGAGGCGGTCCACAATGACCCAAATAGAATCATGTCCGCGATTAGATCGTGGCAGTCCAGTGATGAAGTCCATTCCCACTTCCTCCCATTTCCAAACGGGGACTTGCAAAGGTTGAAGTAGTCCCGCAGGGCGTTGGTGTTCAGCTTTGACTCGCTGACAGACGTCGCATCTAGCAACGAAGGAGGCGATATCACGTTTCATTCCGTGCCACCAGAAAGTCTCCTTGAGATCCTGATACATCTTTGTTCCGCCAGGGTGAATGGAGTAGGGAGCGTTATGAGATTCCTCCATGATCAGGTGCTTCAAGTCAGGAATGGTTGGTACACAGAGACGTCCATTAAACCACAAGACTCCTTCATTATCAATGGAAAATCCAGTTACTTCTTCCTTGCCCATGCGGCGCTTGATACCTTCAATACTCTCATGACCCTTCTGGGACTCCTTGATTTGATCCTTCAGGGTGGGTTTAAGTTCCAAGGTGGCTAAGAATCCATGGCTAACAAGTTCCAATCCAAACTCCTCGAACTCCTGGTATAGCAAGGGTTGTTCAATCTTCAAACGGGCATTCAGCGAACAAGGTTCCCGACTAAGGGCGTCGGCGACCACATTCGCCTTTCCAGGATGATAGTGAATGCTAAGATCATAATCCTTTATCAGCTCAATCCACCTTCTCTGCCGCATGTTCAGCTCCTTCTGAGAAAATATGTACTTGAGGCTCTTGTGATCAGTGTAGATATCACACCGATTTCCGATAAGATAGTGGCGCCAAGTCTTGAGGGCATGAACCACGGCGGCTAGCTCCAGGTCATGTGTGGGATAGTTTTCTTCGTGTGACTTGAGCTGTCGGGAGAGATAGGCGATAACTTTCCCTTCTTGCATCAGAACACTACCCAGACCGAGCTTGGATGCGTCGCAGTAGATTACGAAGTCCTTGGTGACATCAGGCATGATTAGAATAGGGGCGGACACCAGACGCTTCTTAAGTTCTTGGAAACTTTCCTCGCACTTGTCAGTCCATTCAAACTTTCTTCCTTTTTTGAGCAGTTGGGTCATGGGCTTGGCGATACTCGAGAATCCTTCTACGAACTTGCGGTAGTATCCAGCTAATCCGAGGAAAGACCTTACTTCGGTTGGATTGGTGGGTGGCTTCCGGTCCATGATAGACTTGATGAGAGAGGGGTCGACAGAGACTCCTCCAGCGGACAGTACGTGACCAAGAAATCCGACTTCCTTGAGCCAAAACTGGCACTTGCTGAACTTAGCATAGAGTTGATGTTTTCTCAGGGTTCCCAAAACGAGGTGTAGATGTTCCTCATGTTCCTCCTCTGACTTTGAATAAACTAGGATGTCATCAATGAATACCACAACAAACTTGTCGAGGTAATCCATGAAGATCTTGTTCATGAGGTTCATGAAGTAAGCGGGGGCATTGGTCAGTCCGAAAGACATTACGGTGTACTCAAACAATCCGTAACGGGTGGTGAAAGCTGTTTTAGGAATATCTGCCTCTCGTACTTTAAGCTGGTGATAACCTGTACGAAGATCAATCTTGGAGAACACGCGAGCTCCATTCATTTGATCGAACAAATCTTCAATCTTGGGGAGAGGATATTTATTCTTGATGGTCACATCATTGAGCCTTCGGTAATCCACGCACAGGCGAATGGTACCGTCCCGTTTGTCTACAAATATCACGGGTGATCCCCAAGGTGAGGCACTAGGTCGGATCAGACCTTTGCTTAGCATGTCATCCAGTTGTTTCTTTAGTTCTATCAACTCCTGAGGGTTCATGCGATAGGGTCTCTGTGCTATAGGTGCTGTCCCGGGAATTAACTCAATGACAAACTCGATATCCCTATCAGGGGGCATACCAGGCAACTCTTCGGGAAAAACATCCGGATACTCGCAAGCAATAGGAACAAGATCGATGGTTGGTCCAGAGATACTCTTCTTACAGAAGGCTTGGGATGAGGGTATAGTGGCAGTGTATTTTACTTGGATCCCTTCGTCATTGGTTAAGGTAATGGATTTTTGGGCACAATCAATGTGTCCTTGGTACTTGGTCATCCAATCCATTCCCAGAATTACCTCTAAGCCTTGGGCTCCTAAGACAATGAGTTCAGCTTGGAAAGGAACGCCTAGGATTTCTACCGGAACTTGTTTGCATGAAAGACGAGTTTTTGCGGTAGATCCAGGTATTTGAACTAGCATGAGTCTATCCATGAGGGTGGGTGTCATTTTACTTGTCCTAACAAAGGGTTCAGTAACAAAGGAATGCGATGCGCCGGAATCAAAAAGAACTCTTGCAGGGGTGGAGTGGACTAGGAACATACCCATCACAATGTCAGGAGACTCCTCAGCTTCTTCGGCATGGACATGGTTCAGGTGTCCCTTTGCAGCATTGGCTTGCTTCTTAGGCGGGGGCTTCCTCCCGGTTGCAGCACGGGCTTGGCCTTGATTAGGTCTTGGCGCATTGGGGCGCTGAGCAGGATTCATCTTGGAGGGGCATTCACGGGAGAAGTGCCCGGGCTGTCCACAAGCGAAACAACCATCTCCCTGAGTGCGAGTATTGGGGTTGCTGCGAGGGTTGTTGTTGAAGTTCCCTCCTCCAGTGCGTGGCTGCACAACTTGGCGATTGGGGTTGTTGTTGGAGGGACGATAGACAGGGGCTGGCGCTCGCTGAGGTTGAGGCGCCGGCCTTGGTGAGGGCTGACCACGGAATCTTGCGTTACTGGGCCCACTCTGCTGCTGCTGCTGCATCTTGCGCTTGCGGGTCTCATATGTTGCCTTGCGCTTGGACTCCACCATGATGGCGGCATCAACTAAAGATTCCAGGTCAGGGTAGGGTACAGCCACAAGGATGCTCTGAATCTCTTCGTGCAGTCCATTTAGGAAACGGTCCCTTTTCTTCTCATCGGTGTCGGTGTCTTGGGGAGCATACCTAGCCAGGGTATTGAACTTGTCGAGGTACTCGACCACACTACCATTGTTCTGCCTAAGGTTGAAGAACTCATCCCTTTTAATCTTGATTAGTCCTGAAGGTATGTGCGCCTTGCGGAACTTGGTGACAAATTCCTCCCAAGTGATCACATGGTCAGCGGCTTGCATTGCCTTGACGTTCTCCCACCAAGCTCTTGCTGGTCCAGCGAGGAAGTGAGTTGCGAGAACCACCTTCTCGTTCTCGCCTACAGTTGCTACTTCCAGATTGTTCTCGATCGTACGGAGCCAATCATCCGCATCAAGAGGGGTGGTGCACTTGGAGAACACCGGTGGGTTGGTATTCTGGAAGTCCCTCAGCTTGGATCTCGGTGCCTCTTCACCATCACCTCCGGGGTTGTTGTTTCCGGCGGCGAGCTGCGCAATATGCTGCAGTGCCGCAATATTGGCTTGGCTTTCAGCGCGAGCGGCTTGGCGGTCTTCCATAAGGAGGCGCAGGAGTTGGGCCATGTTGGCTTCAGGTGGTGGTGGAGGATCTGGCTGGCTTCCAGAGCCACCTCGGCGGGTGTCAACCATCTGATTTCAGACAAAGGTATAGGATAAGGGAAAAATCTCCTCCAGACTAGTCTTTTGTAAGGGGGAGGGGTAATACGATGCATAAAACTTTGAAAACAAAAGTAGAAGCTCGATAAACACCAAAACACAGTCATAGCATAGATATCACCAAAAGATCATGGTTCACAACTAAATCAAGGTCACAACAGGACCAACATCGTTCTATACGATTACATCGGGGACATCATAACATATCATAGCTAACGAAGGTGCTCAACTAGTCATCATCCAGAACGATAGTGTCGTCCTGGAAGGGAGGCTCCTCCGGGTCTTCCTCCTCCTCGGCGGTCTCCTCAGGTGTAGGGGGTGCTGGCTCCTCCGGCTCATCATTGATGAAGGCAGCATCGTCCTCATCCCCTTCATCACTCTTGTTGAGCCAGTCATACCCTTCCTCGTCCATGTAGTCATCATCGTCGCTGAGGAGAGCAACATTCTCGTTGCGGAGGTCTTCACCTTCATCCTCCAGCTCCTCTATCTTACTTTCGGCCTCGCGGAGTGCTTTCTTGAGGTGAGCCACCTTCACCTTGAGCATGTACTTAGCTTCGCGGGCTCGGAGCTTCAGCCTCCTCTGGCGGCGGGCCTTTACCTTCACTAGCTCAATCTCCTTCTTGGCATCCTCAAGCTCAGATTTGAGCACCTCGTTCTCCATCCGGTTGATGTCGAGGCTGCCCTGAGTCTTGAACAGCAGGTACTCAACATGAGCGGCGTGGCGTCCGAGGGGGCAAACGTACGGCACCACAGTGGGAATGCCCTCCTCGTCGCGGCGCCCAAGGTGAGCGTGGGGAAGTCCCTTCTCCTCGAGTTCCACGCGGTGGTGGAACACAAGGCGAGCGAGGGCTGCGTGGAGCACTCGGACCAGGCCTTCCTCCCAAGTGCGGTCGAAGAGCTCGATCTCGATCTCCTCGAGCGCACTGACGTGGGAGCCCCGGATAGTGCAGAGTATCCTCCAGGACAGCTCCCCGTCCTCAAAACCCTCCATCTGTCCGCCCTTCACCTCGGGGCGCAAGCGGCCGACGGTGTGACAAACCTCCATCAGGGCGGACTCGAAGAGGTACAAGGGTTGCACCTCTCCCACCTGACGGCTCCGGGTGTACATAACGTCCGTCATCTACACAAAATTTTAAGGTTGTAATTAGTATGGTGACCAATGTGTGCAAAATTTTAAGTACATAAGGCAAAACATTAATGCAAGTAGTTTAATCTAAAAGAAAAGTTTTGGGGAGAGGCAAAGTATTCTTTCAACATGTAGTCCTCTTGTTTTTCATATCGAAATTAGTTTGTCTCAACGTTAACGTCCATGCTAACTAAGGGCTTCCTAGGGTCAGGATGGCTCTGATACCAGCTCTGTGGCACCCCGAACCAACTGTCCGGAATACCCGTTATGCATTCACTCATGATCCCATGATCAGTGTAACATGAGCACATAACCGAACTGATAAACAGAGTTACATCATCCATTACATAGTACCGAAATAATAAATAGTCTTACAAACGGTCATATGACCAAGTCTTACATAAGTTGCCACTTTGGGCTGAAAATCAACAAACACTTGCAGCGGATACAAAGAAACATCGTCGGGCCCAAGTCATTGGCTTAACACCCTACAGGCATCTGACCGGGAAGTTCGTCCTAAGTCGCATAGTCGTCCTGGTAACCTCCATCATCTTCAAGATCCTCCTCATAGTCTGGCCAAGTAAATAGCCAGGGACAAAGCCATGAGTACATTGGAATTGTACTCGCAAGACCATTAAGCAAGTTCTAACAAATCTTAACTAAAGAGTTATTAAGTCAAGTTTCTCATGTGGATGAGCAAGGGGAAAGAGAGGAAGTTACTTTGGTGGAGAAAAGCATCCCAACTCCAAGGAGGGGACACTCAGGAATTTATCAAAGACATTTGCGTAGAGAAGAACTTTCTCTAGGAGGGACTACAACATAAAACATTAGGAAGGGTAAACCCAATTTTGTTTCCTTTCCGACCACCTTCCTATGGTCACCACAACTTTCCAGTACCAACCGGGTACGCCAAGACAAGTCCTTTCCTTTCTTTCCTCAAAACACTTTCGTAAAACCAAAACACATCAGGCTAAGCAAACGAGCCATTACAACCGTCCATGACCGCGGACGCGGCTATTCGAATAGATTTAACTCTGCAGAGTGTGCGCACTTTCCCCACAAGATCTGATAAATCCGCCGGGATCATCCCCGGTTCGTCATACTAAAGTATGCGAGTCTCGGATAATCAGTCGAAGTCTTTCGCCCATTCAACTTAGCAAGAGGTCCTACCCTATGGAGTATGTACCTCCCCGACACCGTGGCAGCACACCTCCTCTTGAGCGTGGCTCCACCGCCAAGCCAGGAGACCCATAGTGTCTTCCAGACGGGTAGCCCGAAGGCATCCCGTTATACGATTGTCTCCAACCACGACAACCCGGACTCGGGGGTAACCGTACCCTTGTATAGTTATGCGGTGCCTCATGCTAAGGAGAACAAACGTCAAACTAAGCCCCGTGCCCACGTTGGAGTAATGTGGTTGCGCGAATTAATTGTCACGGCAATTTACTTAGGCGCCAAAGTTTTCATAAACACAACCTCTTCTTTATCCTCATCATTTTTATCAAATCTTTCCTTTTTAAGGGTTCTCGCTTGAGTAGGGTTAATTCCACCCAAGGGTTTTATCAAAAACTCTTACAACAAGGTAAAACCTTGAGGGTTTCCCAACCTAAAATTGTATGTGTAAACTACGATATCCAATAGCATGATAAGAGTCATACTACTAGGGTGTAAAAAGGGAAATACATACTTGAACTAAGCATGTATGGGGATTAAACAAAGTGGAATCAAGTTAGGAGTAACCAACTACTAAAAACTAAGAGTGGGAGTGTCAACTTGATGGGGAATGGGATTCACATGCTTAGGGTGAGCATGTAAAATGCCGCAAGAGACATCTTACATACTTGCGGGCAAGTATGCGAGAGGGAGGAACTAAGTAAAACTCGAGGAGCACATAGAACAAGATGCCAAAAGAAGGAGAGCTCACAACATGAGTATGGAAAACAAGGGATCAAAGTAAATGGCTTGCCTTGGCTGGCTAGTCCCTGGTCTTCTTCAACTCCTTCTCCAAATCCTTCTCCTTCGTCTTCTCCCAAGTTCGTTTCTAACGTCGCGAACATTAACAAAACAAACAATCAATATAACGTCCAAGAACCAAACCTTTAAAGGCAACAAGTTGAAAATATGCAGGGGTGGTGGTGACACTTAATTAAAAGATATGAGTTGGCCAAATTTGTGAAACAACATTTAGGTGGGAAATCAAATGCAATTTAAAATCCCTAAGGATCAATATTGCATGCAACACACATAGCCTAATAAGTGTCCATGAAACAGGCTTAACAGAGGCAATAAGTATTTTTCCTAGATAGGTAGCATCAAAATAAAACTAACGCAATTGGAATCAATCTAAAATATAAATTTTTTAATTTTAGAAATTCGTGGGAGTATGCTGGACAGAGACCTCATGTTTATTACACCTAAAATCGTATAAAAATCCTAAAAATACGAGGCCAGGGGCATGTGAAAGGTCTTGAAAATTTCTTTCCAATGCCACTGGTTTCACTCCATTTGGATCCCTAGAACTCAAGTTATGGGCAGATTAGTGTACTGGATTCAAATTCAATTTTTTAAAAAAATTAACAAACGAAATTTAAACGGGGACTGGGCGGGAAACTGCTGGGCCTTATTTGAGTGGAATGGGCCGGCCCAGGGGGATTTGCCACGCGGGCTGGAGAAAGAAAAAAAAAACGAAAAAGAAAAACAAAGGGAGAGAGAGGGGCCCGTGGTGGGCCGGTCCTTGCATGGCCATGCGGCATGCATGGGCCATGCAGCGGGACGATGGAGATCGTATGGCCCCTGGCCATCGTCTCCGTCCTCGTCTCGGACGGACAAGCGGGCGGCCGGCGTGGTTAGGGAAGAGAGGGGGAGGGCAGCTGGACTCACCGGCGAGCGGCGGACCGATGACGGCGACAGCAGGGCGGAGTGGGGGCTTCGCGGGTTTGTCCTGGGGCGGCTCGACGGCGTCCTCCTTGACTCCGGCGGTTTCCCTTTCTTCCCGGTTTCCGGCAGCGGGGCTGGTGGCAGCGAGCTCCGGTCGTCCTGGCACGGTGAGGGAGAGGTTAGGACGGTGCTGGGTGTGAAGAGAGAGGGAGGCAGCGTGCAGTTCCCCTGCAGCACCTTCTTCTCTTCCGGCGGTGACCACGGATGGTGGCGGGGTGGAGGCGAGCAGCAGCCCAGAGCAACGCCCTGGGTGCTCTCAGGGAGCAGTAGGTGGAGGTGGAGCGGAGTGGGGTGGTGCTGTGGGGGAAGGAGAGGTGCGGGGTGGGGGCTTATATAAGCAGGGGAGGGTAGTGGGCGGGAGAGGGGCGGTGGCCGTGGCCAACCAGAGAGGGAGACAGGGGTCATCGATAGGGAGGGAGTCGAGGGAGCGTGCGGGTCTCGAGGCGTCAGGGGAGTAGTCGAGGCGTCGAGGGTGGCTGTCGAGGCACGCGTGCGTCGATCGAGGGGAGAGCCAGCGTCGTCCCGCGGGAGGAGTCCTCCGGGGCGTGCTCCTTCTCCCTGGGCTAGGGTTTTCGGTGGAGCTAGGTGGGCTGCACACTTTGGGCTTGGAGGAGAGGGAAGGGTCAGGGAGGCCCAAGAGAGATGGATGCGGGCCAGATAGGTGAGGAAAGAAAAAGGGTGGTGCTAGGGCATGAAAGCCCGGCTAGGGTTTTAAAAGAGAGAAGAGGAGAGATGGTAGGGAGGGGGGGGGGTGGTGTACCCCTAGGGTTTTCGGCAAAACCAAAGATGGCCAGAGAGGGGTTGTAATGAGAGGGATCAAAAAGTGTTGGTCACTATGGGAGAAAAGTGGAGCCAAAGAGAGAAAGGGGATGAGAGGGGGAAGCGTCCCCTCTTCCTAGGGTTTACTCCCGAGAGGGAGAAAATAGAGCAAGGGTGAGTGAGAAGGAAGGTGGTGGTATGCCATTGCATGTGCACCCACATCTCCTAGGTTTTGATCAATAGGGAAATTTTTAACAAGTAGAGAAAAAAAAAAAAAGGGAGTTGGATAGTGGGTGATGATGGTGTCCTACATAGAGGGGAGAGTTCCCTCTTACTTGAAAAGATTTTTGGTGCTAAGGGTTTAGAGTTAGAAGCTGTCTATTAACACAACACACCATTTCCACAAGAACAAAAATCTACCCTATGCACACATAAGGCAACAGGATTAAAAAGTTTTTGTTGTCTTCCAAATTTTAAAACCAGGAATATGCAGGGTTTAAAAAGTGGGATGTGACAGCCTCCACCGACATCGCCCCTCCGCCTATTTATTCACGATCTCAGGAAAACCCTGAACACCCAAGCCTCCATCCACGAAAAGTTCCGTCGCGGGCGCCATTGCAGACCCTAGCTCGGGAGGGTTCTGAAGCTCTTCCTGGCACCCTGCCGGAGGGGGAAATCATCGCCGGAGGCATCTACATCGCGATGCCGCCTCCGAAGTGATGCGTGAGTATTTCATCCCGGGACTATGGGTCCATAGCGCGTAGCTAGATGGTTGTCTTCTCCAATTTGTGCCTCATGTTTAGAACTTGTGAGCTGCCCTACATGATCAAGATCATCCTTATGTAATGCTGCATGTTGTGTTTGCTGGGATCCGATAAATATTGTATACTATGTTGAGATCGATTATATATTCTTGTCATATTATATTTGTGATCTTGCATGCTCTCCGTTGCTAGTAGATACTCTGGCCAAGTAGATGCTTGTGACTCCAAGAGGGGGTATTTATGCTCGATAGTAGGTTCATGCCTCTAGTTTCTAGGAGAGTGACAATAACTTCTAAGATTGTAGATGTGCTGTAGCTACTCGGGAGAAAACAAAAATGTTTTATCCGAGGGTAATTCTATTGTTTACTTTACACACATTGCATAGTGCGATAATCTGTTGCTTCCAACTTAATACTAGAAGGGGTTCGGACGATAACCGGAAGGTGGATTATTAGTCATAGACGCAGTTGGATTACGGTCTATGTATTATGTTGTAATGCCCAAACGAATCTCATAGTAATCATCTTGTCACGTATGGTCGATATTGTGTCAATTGCCCAGCTGTAATTTGTTCACCCAACATGTTATATATCTTTATGGAGAGACACCTCTAGTGAACTATGGACCCCAGTCCTTTCCTTTACACTGATAAATTCAACCACTGCAATCCTGCTTTGCTTACTTACTGCAAGCTCTGTTCTCTTTAATTACTACAAACATCTCCTTCCACTCGATACATTTAATCCATGTCTTCAGCAAAACCGGTGAGATTGACAACCTCACTGTAAGTTGGGGCAAAGTATTTTGGTTGTGTTGTGTGCAGGTTTCACGTTGTTGCTGACGCCGGTAGTGCGCCCTACCAATAGTCAGCTAGCAACACCTTCAGAAGTCACGCCTTTCTCCTACTGGTCGATTCAACCTTGGTTTCTTACTGAGGGAAAACTTGCTGCTGTACTCATCACACCTTCCTCTTGGGGTTCCCCAACAACTGCCAGCAAGATTTTCTGGCGCCGTTGCCGGGGAGAAAGAGGATTTCTGCAAGGGGAGTCTCTCATCTCCAATCTCTTTACTTTGTTATTGTTTTGCTTAGTTTATTTTATTTTGTTTTGTTTGCTTCTTTATATCAAAAACACAAAAAAATTAGTTTCGATTATTTCTGTTATTTCTGTTGCTTTGTTTTAATTTTGCTAAAATGAGTATTCCTGAAGTTGAGGTTCGTTCTTTTAAGCAACAAGGGGGAGAAAGTTTGAAAGATGCTTGGTATAGAATAAGTAATGCTCATCATAGATGTACAAAAAAATATTCTACCATGATCCTCCTTAGAAATTTTTATGTTGGTTTATCTAGCTGGAATAGATATGTTTTGGATACTCTCACGGGAGGTAATTTTCTGGGTACTCCCGCTTTGGAAGCCTGCAATGTAATTGAAAGCTTGGTAGGAATCCCACCTACTAATGTTGTTAAAACTTAGATCATTTTGGAAGATGTTATAGAAAGACTAAGCTCTCTAGAGTAAAGTTTGCCAAATTTCTTTGATAATGCTAGCCAAATTAATGAATATATAGAAAGTATCAATAAAAGAATCACTGTTTTAGAAGCTAGCAATACCCATGATAGTATAAACCTTAGGATTGGTAAACTAGAGGAGGCTATGGAAACTTTAAGTTCAACCTTTTCCTCTCTTGGGTTTAAGAAGGAGAAAACTTTTGTGGGAAAAGAGCAAAACTTCATGTATGTTCCCAAGGCACCTAAATCAAAACCCCATAATATGTTTAAAATTGATAATTTTTTTAGTACAACTAAGAGTGGTTTACATGTTGAATCATCTCCAGGGGTATATAAAGTGCCTATTTTGACAAGTTGTTTTTTAGAGGAAGTGATTGATCTTGATGCTTCTTCACTTGATAATACTTGATGCTCGCTCTTTTTCTGCGTCTAGCTGAAAGGCGTTAAAGAAAAGCACTCTTGGGAGATAACCCATGTTTATTTTCTGTAATTTTTCTTTTGTTGAGTCTTGGAAGTTATTACCTCTTTAATAACCTCTCCTTATCATTTTTTATTTAGTTTTTGTGCCAAGAATAGCCTCTAACAGGAAGAAAGTAAGATTTGGGGAAGTTGCTGTCCTGAAAACAGATTCTGTGCTGTCACCATAAAAAATCGTAAAAATAGCCAGAGCGGAATTTTGAGCTGCTAGTTTTTGTGCATATGCCCCAGGTTATTATCTAACTTTCGTTAGTTGACCACTTTTCGAGATGAGCAACAGAAGATTTTCGGAAATATTGATCTTACCTGTTGTTCTGTTTTGACAGATTTCTGCCACTATTTGAATTTGCCTCTTAAATCTCTTTCTTTTTTAGTTCTTTTGATCAAAGAGCTTTTTGAAAGGTTTCTAAAGTATCTAATGCTTTAATAAATGTTTGATATATGTTATAACTGAACCCAAGTGGATTTGTTTATTTTGATTGTACTAATGCTGCCAATAGAGAATTGAGTGAAGTTTTGTATGAAGGAAGTTTTCAAGTGTAGGGAGAGAAGAATGATGTGAAGAGATGAAGAATGGACAAAAGCTCAAGCTTGGGGATGCCCCTGCACCCCAAGAAATATCCAAGAGGTACAAGCGTCAAAGCTTGGGGATGCCCAAGGCATCCCCTCTTCATCAACAAAGCTCATCTCTCTATGCGCTATATTTTTATTGCTTTATACGCTATGTGTTGTTCTTGGAGCATCTTTATTTTTGTTTGTTTTTGTTTTGTTTTGTTTTGTTTGCTGTAGCATATGTTGGATCCCGGTACATTTGTTTTGGATAAAGACCCGCTCTGTTTTAATTGCATAGAACGCTCTAGTTTTCGCTCTTATTGTTCTGCGAGTGTTCTAGTTTTCTAGTACTGCGTTTAGCTCTTGTTCTTTCACTTGAATTTTGTTCAGAGATCATTAGTATTCTTTATTTGTGTATGATTAGCTCTCTGGTCCATAATGTATTTCATCTCTGAGAGTATTTCAAATAAGTTGATTGGTGTTGGATACGAGTAAAATGTTTCATGCCTATAGTGATGCAAAAGGAAGCTTGTCTAGACTGTGGCATAGACTTTGGCATGTCATGTTGGATGTTATTCTTGTCATATGCTTAGTATTTATTGTTGTAGCATGACTTGTCTCAAATAGCTGAGAGTGCATAATGTGTCATTGAAAGAATCATGTGTTGTTTCCACCATAAAAGCATAATATTGTGGTATTCTCCTTTGATGATTTATTGGGTTGACTTGGCACATGCTTATACCATGTTATCACTATAACCAGTCAACTAAAGCCTCTATGATCATTTAACTTTTGACTTGTAATATCACTTT
Source organism: Lolium perenne (assembly GCF_019359855.2). Classification (NCBI taxonomy): domain Eukaryota; kingdom Viridiplantae; phylum Streptophyta; class Magnoliopsida; order Poales; family Poaceae; genus Lolium; species Lolium perenne. The sequence continues at coordinate 6,736,072 of NC_067248.2, read as the reverse complement.
ATGCTTTGATTGATAATGTTTTATCGCTATGCATGATTATGGCCATTATTGCTCTCTTAGTTGGTCGCTCCCAGTCTTTTGCTAGCCTTCGCCTGTACTGAGTATGAACTGATATGGGGTGGCCCGATCTTCTCAGTAAGCAACGGTGGTGATGATGATCACGGGATGAACACAGCGGAGATAACACGATGATGAAGTGGATGATAACTTGTATGATGCAACGAAGTCTCTCGATTGGTCCCTGTCGCCAATGCAACAGCTCTCAACCCTGCAAGATATTCGCAACTCCACACACTTGCGCACGTAGCCGCCGACCACGAAGCGGTAAGTTGCAACCGTCTAATTCCCAATGGAACAGCAGATCACACAAGACTTTCAGGGGTATACACCAAATCAATGCAATATGGTGTAGAAATTCGATAGACTTGCAAAGCAATCAACTATGAACTAGGGTTTATCTTAAACGTGGTCTAAACCTAATTTGGGGGCGTCCTGGGCACTTATATAGGGGTTCAGGACGACCAGGGGTCGAAAAGATACATAGAAAACTGACCCAGATCGGATCTGGTCGAGACAGACTCGGAGTCGGCCGGTCAGGGGCCCGGTCGACCGGGTCTGGGACCGGGCAGGCCGGTTTCAACCGGGCCTGGCACCGGGTGGTGACCGGGTTAAGGGTCCAGGAACCCTGGATGTGGCCCGGTGTGCACCGGCTGAGGATCCGGTCGGCGCCGGGCTGACCCGGCGTGGCGCCCGGTTGGACCGAGCATGGGACCGGGTGCGCCGGCGTGGCGGCCGGTCAGACCGGGACTGGGACCGGGTGCGCCGGCGTGGCGGCCGGTCTGACCGGGCCTGGCGCCGGCCTGGACTTCGTCTTCTCCCCTCGCGCATGCCTCCCGCTCCTCCCTCGCGCGTCCATGGGATGTCTTCATGTCCAGCTTCATGTCCAGCTCCATGTCCAGCTTCACGTCCAGCTGCTCCTCTCCTCCTCGTGCGATGCTTGCTCCCTCTTCATACGTGATCATACATAAGTAATACGACTTAGGCAGTATAAAGTTCTCATCGATCAAAGTATCACTTAGGAACAAGTTCACCTGTTGCTTGAGTAGCTTCGCACGAGCCCTTGTAATAGGTCCAATCCTAACTTCATTGGACTTGAGCTTCACAGCAGCATCGTCTTCATCTTGCAATGACAGAGGTAGTAGTGTAGTAGTAGGGATGTCCTCATCATCTCCCCCCCTTCAAAAGGCGTCGACCTCGACGCTCCAAGGTCTTCTCCTTCATATGGTGTCAAATCAGCCACATTGAAAGAAATTGCTGACACCAAACTCATCGATTGGAAGATCTATAGAGTATGCATTATCATTGATCTTGGCAAGCACTTTGTAAGGACCAGCACCACGAGGAAGCAACTTGGACTTCCGAAGCTTCGGGAACCTATCCTTGTGAAAATGTACCCAGACCATATCACCAGGCTTGAACAACATCTCCTTGCGCTTCTTGTTCACCCTTGCAGCATTGTTCTTGCCTTTCTTCTCTATCAACTCTTTAGTCTTCACATGAATCTTTCGCACAAAATCTGCCCTCTTCGATGCCTCCATATTGACTCTCTCATGTATGGGTAGAGGCAACAAATCAAGTGGAGTAATGGGTTTGAAACCATATACCACCTCAAAGGGACACAACTCTATGGTAGAATGTACCGCCCTATCGTAAGCAAACTCCACATGCGGCAAACAATCTTCCCACTCCTTCAAGTTCTTATTTATCATGGATCTCAACAGTTGTGACAATGTTCTATTCACCACCTCAGTTTGACCATCAGTTTGGGGATGACAAGTAGTGCTGAAAAGTAGCTTCGTCCCCAGCTTTCTCCAAAGCGTCTTCTAGAAGTAGCTCATGAACTTCACATCACGATCAGAAACAATAGTCTTCGGGACTCCATGTAGACGTACAATCTCCCTGAAAAATAGGTTAGCAATATGCGACGCATCGTCACTCTTGTGGCAGGCAATAAAGTGTGACATCTTAGAGAATCTATCCACTACCACAAATATAGAATCATGGCCTCTCTTAGTACGCGGCAAAACCAAAACAAAATCCACACTAATATCCTCCCAAGGTGTAGTAGGTGCCGGTAAAGGAGTATACAAACCGTGAGGCTTCAGCTTGGACTTGGATTTGTTACAAGTAATGCATCTCTTCACATACCTGTCCACGTCCCGCCTCATCTTTGGCCAATAAAAGTGGTCAGCGAGCATGAGTAGCGTCTTCTCACGCCCAAAGTGACCCATCAAACCTCCAACATGTGATTCCTGCAATAAGGGCAAACGCACAGACGATTCTGGAACACATAGTTTGTTAGCTCTAAACAAGAACCCATCATGTTTGTGATATTTCTCCCATGCTTTACCAATAGGACACAAGCGATATGGTTCAGCAAAATCATGATCAGTAGCATACAAATCACATAGTATCTCTAATCCAGGAATTTTAACATCAAGTTGAGTTAATAGCATGTTCTTCCTAGATAGAGCATCAGCAACAATATTATCTTTTCCCTTATTATGCTTAATAATGTATGGAAAAGACTCAATGAACTCAACCCACTTAGCAAGACCCCTATGCAAGTTAGATTGAGCTTTCAGATATTTCAAAGCCTCATGATCAGAATGTATGATAAATTCCTTTGGCCACAAATAATGTTGCCAAACCTCAAGAACTCTAATTAAAGCATAGAATTCTTTATCATATATAGGATAGTTCAACTTAGCACCAGAAAGTTTCTCAGAAAAATATGCAATTGGGCGACCCTCTTGCATCAACACACCACCAATTCCAATACCACTAGCATCACATTCAATCTCAAATTGCTTATTGAAATCAGGAAGTGCAAGTAACGGTGCAGAAGTTGACAATCTTTTCAGTTCATCAAAAGCATGATCTTGGGCTGCGCCCCACTCAAATGCAATACCCTTTTTAGTCAATTCATTCAAAGGTGCAGCAATAGTACTAAAATTGGGCACAAATCTTCTATAAAACCCAGTTAGACCATGGAAACTTCTTACTTGACTCACATTCATGGGAGTAGGCCAATTTTGAATTGCTTCAATTTTAGATGAATCTACCTCCACTCCATGCTTAGAGACAACATATCCCAGAAATATGACCTTATCTTTGCAAAATGTGCACTTCTCAAGATTACCATAAAGTTGATTATCACGCAACACTTGCAAAACATGTCGAATATGCATAGTATGATCAGATTTATTGCGGCTGTAGATTAATATATCATCAAAGTACACAACCACAAACTTGCCAATAAAATCACGTAAAACATGGTTCATCAGTCTCATGAAAGTGCTAGGTGCATTAGTTAAACCAAAAGGCATTACTAACCACTCAGATAAACCAAATTTTGTTTTAAAGGCAGTTTTCCATTCATCCCCCTCTTTCATCCTAATTTGATGATAACCACTAGGCAAATCAATCTTAGAGAAAACAGCAGCACCACTCAATTCATCTAGCATATCCTCTAAACGGGGAATAGGATGACGATATCGAATAGTAATGTTGTTTATCGCTCTACAATCTACACACATGCGCCATGTACCATCTTTCTTAGGAACTAGAATAACAGGAACATCACAAGGACTAAGGCATATGCGAATATAACCTTTGTCGAGTAGCGCTTGTACTTGCTTCTGTATCTCCTTCGTCTCTTCGGGGTTCGTCCTGTATGGTGCCCTATTGGGCAGCGAAGCTCCGGGATCAAGTCAATTTGATGCTCAATACCACGCAACGGTGGTAATCCCGCTGGCACCTCCTCCGGAAACACATCGCTGAATTCCTGCAAAACACTAGAAACACCAAGAGAAATAGGGGTCATGTCGTTAGAAACCAAAACCTCACCCTTGTACATGAGCACAAGAGGCATGGCTGTAGGATCCTCACTAAATTCTCTCATGTCCTCTTTGGTGGCTAATAAGACTAAGGAATTCACTCTCTCACTTTTTGTTATATCACTCACGGCATTACAATTCTCTCACCTATCTACTGGAGCACCCTCCAAATTTACTTCAACTTTCTGACGAGATTCATTGACAATTTGCTGTGGTGACATAGGCTGCAAGTTAATTTTCTTGCCTTTGAACTCCAAGTGATATGTATTGGCACAACCATTGTGTTGCACAGAACGGTCATAGAGCCATGGCCGACCCAATAGTAAGTGACACACCGTCATAGGAACCACATCAAAATCAATGGAATCCTTATACGGTCCAATCTCAAAATCAACACGCACCATGTGGTTTACCTTCATCTCACCATTGTCGCTGTTGGGGGGATGACCCCCGGTATGCCAAAGGCATGCCGAACTTGGCCAGTTTAGGCTGTTAAGGTACCGGTTTAAAGGTTATTCCGGATAACAAACACAGGTTCATGGCTAAGTGAAATCATACCGGTATCCCAGGAAGGGTATACCGGAAAAGGCTAAGAAGGTACCGGAATACCGGAACAGGCTACACTATAGCACGTCGGCAAGCTGGTCAAAGATTCTCTCAAGAGCTAGAGGACAAGGATGAGCGAAGCACTTCAGCTTTAATCGAAGCACTAAGGCCAAAGCAGAAGATGACGTAAAAGGTACCGGAGGAGGTCACCGTTCCTGATTAAAGGTCTACCGGCGTCACCTGCTGCCAAAGAGGCTTTGTAAAGTAGTTTCTCTAGTCAAAGATGCCATTAGGGTTTCCTAGGGTTTCTTCCCCTGTAAGCCACCCTCTCCCCTATATAAGGAGAGGGGGCACTCCCTTACGCGGGGGGGATAGCTAAGGACTGATAGCCTGTAACCTGGTTGGCGTACGGAATAGAGAGATCCAGAGTTAAGCTAGTTCTTGTGTTCTTCTTCTTCAACCTCTGGCCAAGGCCAAGTTCATCAAGAAAGCATCCGGCAAACCATCCGGAAACCCTCCCCCGAATCCTCTAGCGCACATTCGGCCCCAACTCAAGCCATCCCATGGCATCTGTCTGTTCACCACGACGACAGTTGGCGCCCACCGTGGGGCCAGCAGCTGCGCTTGCTGGAGTTCATATTCGGGCGGGCCTCCTCACCATCTCCGGCGAGCGTGTGGTCACTGCGCTCGTCGACCGCGTCCTCGCGATGGACTTCATCAACGACAACACTAGCAGCTTCGCCAACGGCGGTAAGTTCCCCAAGAACGGCATCGTCATCGAGTTCGGCAGCCTCTGCGTCTACTACGGCACCGTCCCCGAGCGCCAGTGCCTCACGCCGGTGCTGGTAGCTCCGGCCCCGCCAAGGTCTGCAGTTCGCAGCGGCCACGCCGCCGGCAGCGTGGAGGTGCTGGTGGTTGGTGCGGCTGACGCTGGCAAGGAAGCTGCGGCGGAAGGCGCTGGACAGACGAAATCTACGCGCACGGCCAAGCCGCCGACCGAGCGTGACCAGGTGGTTGCGGGTGCATCTGCAGCGCCACCGGAGACTCCTCTCCAAGCGGCCATGAGCGTGCTGGCGACGCCCATCGCGCAGAACATCGATCCAGCAGCGGCTCAGGCGGAGCTGGAGGCGCAACGCCAGAAGCTGCTCTCCGGGGGCGCGGACATCATCCGGGCGCAGCGCGAGCTGAACCTAACCCTACGTGAGTACAATGCTGCCCATGGCTTTGCTTCCGTTAATGCTCAGCCTGCTAGAGTACCGGAAAACCGGCTTAGAGCTCGCAACCTAGATCAGGATCTGCGTAAGGAGATTCTTGCCGGAAAAAGTACCTCTGCATCTTTGAGCATCGTAGAAAAACCTAAGTACAGTAGTCCGGATGAAACCATAAAAGCTGCTAGGGCTGCAGTAGAGCTGTGTAACTCGCTTACCGGAGATGCTTTAGCAAAACAGCAAGATCGTGTTAGGGAGTTGCTTGATATGATACAGGAACGAAATGCTGAGTAGCTTGCTAAAGTGAACAAAGCTGCAGCATCAAAATCTGTGCGTTCGGCAAAGAATGCCGGAAGCAAGTCCCATGGGCAGGCATCGTCCCCCCATCCGGACGGGAGAAAAGAAAAAGAAGTGAATGCGCAGCAAATGACTGTGTATGATCCGGTACTTGCTGGAAAACAACAAGCCGGGCGACACGAGGCCGGTAGAAAAAGCCATGGGGCAGTTCGTGGTTATACCGGAAATGGCTACGCCGGAAATGATTATGCTGGTAGAGGTGAGACCGGGCAAAATTATCGCGCAGCCAGAGCAGCTCATGTTGAGGAGGAAATGCCTCCGCCAAGGTACCGGCAGGCAAGAGCCGCGGTACCGGAACGTTATGATGAAGCTGATTCAGGAACCGAAAGAATCGCAGCCTACCGGAACCCTTTGGGGGAACGCGTAGAAGAAAGGTGCCTGCCAGACCGGGATGCGAGGCACAGGCTGGACAGGGTATATTTATCTGAGGTGATCGAGGCAGAAGGTCCTCCGGGCCCAAAATGCTTTGGTCCACGAATCATGAAAGAGGAACCACCGGTTTGGAACTTCCAGTTGCCCCGTGACACAAAAACATATGATGGCACCACTAAGCCGGAAGACTGGCTTGCGGATTACGTGACCGTAGTATACGTCGCTGGCGGCGGAGGAACCGTAACAGGTGGAGGAAATCGGCGTTGGGCCGTGAGAATCGTACCATCCTTCCTGGTAGGACCGGCACGCATTTGGTTTAACAACTTGCCAGCAGGAAGCATAAATGGCTGGTTGGACTTTGAGGAAGCTTTCGTGAGTAACTTCAGCAGTACGTACCGGAGGCCAAACAGGCCGCAGCAGCTCGCCCTGTGCGTGCAGCGCTCCAATGAAACAGACCGGGATTACCTGACCCGGTGGAACTCCACAAGGAACTCCTGTGAAGGAGTGATCGAGGCACATGCCATTGCTTGGTTTTGCAATGGGTGCAGAAGAGGTTCACCACTGTGGCAAAAGCTGCAGAGAAACATGCCAGCAACTTTGGCAGAGATGATACGTGTGGCAGATAGCTACGCATTGGGAGACCCAATGCAACCGGCGGTTCAAGCTGAACCGGCACAAACGAGCCAACCGCGCCAAGATCAATACCGGGACAACCGGCACAACAAAAGAAGGGAAGATTTTCCGGATCGGAGGTATGGTCCGCAGCAAGTAGCCGCGGTGCAGGATAACTCCGGTGCCAGCGGAAGCCAAAGGCAAAAAACCGGATCGCAGCCATGGGCGGGTCCTAAAAAACAATGGGTTGAAAAGAAACCGTGGCAAAATGATGAGAGGTATACCATGGAATCCGCTATGGATCAGCCGTGCCGGTGGCACACACCAAATCCCGCAAGACCTGCGAACCATTTGACAAAAGATTGCACTTGGACCAAAAGATTGATGGAAAGAGGCATGATGAAAGATGCAAAGGACCAGGGTACCGGAAGACTACCACCACTACCCCCGCTTACCGGAGCAAATGCCCTACCGGTACAGCCTCAGCCGAACCGGCAGCAGCCGCAACAAGTTCACCAGGTGGCACAAGGTTTTAACCAAGCTCCACCACCGGCACCTTTAGGCCGGAATGTTTGCCAGGACCCGGATATGTGCTGCGTTGTGTTCGTTACTGAGCCAACAGACAAGCAAAGCATGCATCGCCGTTCCATGGAAGTGAACGCGGTGATGCCGGTAGTTCCAAAATACATGCTGTGGTCAGATCAGGAAATTACCTGGTCATTCAAGGATCACCCTAAGATAATGCCGAATCCGGGTGGCTACGCTCTTGTTGTGGACCCAATCATGCATGGGCCAACGACTCGTGTCAAGTTCAGCAAAGTGCTGATAGACAATGGGAGCAGCATAAATATCATGTACCGGCACACCATGCATACGCTTGGGATAACAGAAAACATGCTGGAACCAACTCACACAACTTTCCATGGAATCGTTCCGGGATTGTCCTGTTCGCCCATGGGAAAGGTCCGGGTGGATGTGTCGTTTGGAGGACGTAATAATTGCCGGGTCGAAAACCTTCTGTTCGAGGTCGTGGACCTAGATAGTCCTTACCATGCACTGCTGGGGAGACCGGCATTGGCGGCGTTCATGGCCTCAACTCATACGGCGTATCTCAAGATGAAGATGCCGGCACCTCGTGGACCCTTGACTGTGGTGGGAAACTATAAGGTCTCGCTGGAAACCGCTTCCGCCGGATCAAACCTGGCAGAATCGCTGGTGATTGCAGAGGAAAAAAGAAGGATACAAACCGCAGTGGCGCTGGCTCAGTCCTCACAGTTGAGCTTAGCGGCAATGAGTGGCAACTTGGGTACACCGGCATTTAAGCCAACCAAGGAGACAAAAGACATCGTGCTGGACCCGGCATACCCTGAGCGTACCGTTCGTATCGGTGCTGGCCTGAGTGACGCATAGGAAATCATTGGAGAAGAGGTAACAAAGTTACTGGTTGCCGGTTTCATCGTGGAGGTATTGCATACCGAATGGCTAGCTAATCCGGTGCTGGTCGAGAAGAAAAAAGAGGACGACCCCAAAGCTCCAAAGGTGTGGCGCATGTGCATCGACTACACCAACCTGAACAAGGCGTGCCCAAAAGATCCATTCCCTTTACCGCGAATTGATCAGGTGATCGATTCTACCGCTGGTTGTGAGTTGTTGTATTTTCTGGATGCTTATTCCGGTTTCCATCAAATTCCCCTGAAAAAGGAAGATCAAATAAAAACTGCGTTCATTACCCCGCACGGGGCTTATTGCTATGTCACTATGCCTTTCGGTTTGCGTAACGCTGGTGCAATGTACCAGCGCTGTATGCAAAAATGTTTGTTTGATCAAATTGGAAAAAATGTGCTAGTCTATGTGGACGATGTCGTGATAAAAACTAAGGTGAAATAAACCTTGATCGACGATCTGAGGCAAACATTTGGAAACTTGAGGAGGTTCCGGATGAAACTCAATCCGGCAAAATGCACTTTCGGTGTTCCTGCCGGCAAACTGCTTGGTTTTCTCGTGTCAAGCCGCGGAATAGAAGTTAATCCGGTAAAAATCCGGGCCATCGAAAGAATGACTATACCACAGGATCTCAAAGATGTGCAAAAGTTTACCGGAAGCTTGGCAACGCTAAGCCGGTTCATAAGCAGGTTGGGAGACGCGGCATTTAAGGAGCTAAAAACAATGCTAGCAACTGCACCGGTATTGGCTTCGCCTTTGGAAAGGGAGCCCATGCTGTTGTACATAGCAGCGACGAACATGGTCGTGAGTGTTGTGGTTGTGGTGGAAAGAGAAGAGGAAGGAAAAACCATGCAAAGGCCGGTATACTACCTGAGCGAGGTGCTCTCCCTCTCAAAACAAAACTACCCTCACTTCTAGAAAATGACCTATGGCGTGTTCATGGCCGCCACAAAACTCAAGCACTACTTTGAAGAACACCCCATGAAGGTGGTGAGTGAGGCACCCATTTCAGTTATCATGTGTAACAAGGATGCTAGCGGCAGGATTGCCAAATAGGCAATTCAGCTATTGCCGTATGTACCGGTATACGAAAGAAGAGATGCCGTTAAGTCGCAAGCTTTGACTGACTTCCTGGTCGATTGGGCGGAAAGGCAATACAAACCGCCGGAACACAAAATAGAATACTGGAAGATGCACTTTGACGGATCCAAGCTCAAAGAGGGTCTAGGTGCCGGTGTAGTTCTTACTTCACCTAAGGGAGATCACCTCCGGTATGTTCTGCAAGTGCACTTCAGGGCATCAAACAATGTCGCTGAGTATGAGGCTCTGATCCATGGGCTTAAGGTCGCAAAAGAAATCGGTGCACACCGGATCATTTGCTACGGTGACTCAGATCTTGTGGTGCAACAATGTTCCGGAGATTGGGATGCAAAAGATGCCAACATGGCCTCATACTGGTTTCATGTGCAAAAGATTGCCGGATTCTTCGAGGGCTGTGAATTTCATCATGTACCGCGGGCGGAAAATGAAGCCGCGGATACGCTCTCTAAGTTGGGCTCCTCCAGGCAGGAAATTCCTCCCGGAATAGCCTTGGCGCACCTAAGGGCGCCATCGATCAAACCAAGTCCGGAGTCTGAATCAATCTTTTTACCGGAGTCACACGTTGTGCCAATGGACATTGACGAAGGAAACCCGGGGACTGTTCCGGCAAACCCGGGGACTGCGGGGTCCAAGCCGGAAGAAGCTATGCTGGTGGACAGTATGGAAGTAGACGTGCCGGTGTTTCTGGTTCGAGAAGCACCAACTTGGGTTGAACCTATTAAGGAATTCCTGATCAACGGCACCCTGCCGGTTGACGAAACTGAGTCAAGAAGGATCCAGAGGAGGTCCAAGGCCTATACCATCATCAACGGCGAGGTGTACAAAAGAAGTGTCACCGGTGTCCTTCAAAGATGTGTGGAACCGGAAGAGGGAAAAGAGATGCTGGAAGAGATCCACCAAGGAGAATGTGGGCATCATGCCTCATCAAGGGCGCTGGTGGCGAAAGTGTTCCGGCATGGGTTCTACTGGCCCACTGCACTGGAAAATGTTGAGGATCTGGTACGAAAATGCAACGGGTGCCAGAGGTACGCCAAGCAAAACCATACCCCAGCATCCGGTCTGAAAACTATACCGTTAACTTGGCCATTCGCTGTTTGGTGCCTTGACATGGTTGGCCCATTCAAAACTGCAAGGGGAAGCATGACCCACATCCTAGTGATGGTGGATAAGTTCACCAAGTGGCTTGAGGTGAAACCTATCGCAAAATGTGATGGGCACACGGCGGTGAAATTCTTGAAAGATGTTATCTTGCGGTATGGATACCCGCATAGCATTATCACTGACAATGGGACAAACTTTGCCCAAGGAGAATTCAAGCGATTCTGTGAGGATAACAATATCCGGTTGGATCTGTGCTCAGTAGCACACCCGCAAGGCAATGGCCAGGTGGAAAGAACCAATGCTTTGGTGCTTTCCGGTATCAAACCAAGACTCATTGAACCGCTTGAAAAGACACCGGGATGTTGGCTCGATGAGCTACCATCAGTGCTGTGGAGCATAAGAACAACACCGAACCGGTCTACCGGATACACTCCGTTCTTCATGGTTTATGGGGCGGAAGCCGTGATACCAACCGATATCATTCATGATTCACCAAGGGTTCAGCCCTATACCGAAGAAGAGGTAAAAGAGGCCCGAGAAAATGATGTGGACTTGCTAGAGGAGGCAAGAGAGCTGGCTTTGGCGAGAACAGCCATATACTAGCAGAACCTCAGACGCTATCATAGCCGGAAGGTTAATCCGAGAGTGTTCCGGGAAGGGGACCAGGTGCTACGCTTAGTGCAGCGCACTGAGGGGCGCCACAAACTCTCACCTCCGTGGGAAGGACCTTTCATTGTGAGCAAGGCTCTACACAATGATGCCTACTACTTGATCGATGCACAGGAATCAAAGAAGGGAAAGGCGGACAGGTCAGGAGAGGAGACCAAGCGCCCATGGAACATAGCTTTGCTGCGTCCTTTCTATTCCTGAAGATGTGCTGTAAGGAATTCTTTTTTGTACCTTATTTTCTATGAATAAGAAGTGCCGGCACCTCGAATGAATCTCGGGGACTGCCTCTACCGAAATTGCATGCAATATGTTTATTTTTTCAGTATACCGGTTTGATTGTTGGACATCTTCTTTTGCCGGCATAGTAGCGTGCTAAACCTACCGGAGTCTTCGACTTTGCTGCTGTCCGAAACCCGGCTTCATGGCAAGCAAGATAAACCGGAAGTATCCAAGCATGTGAAACACGCAAAGAGAGGGTCAGAACAAACAATCCGAAGAAAGTTTAACTAACCCCGGTTATACCGGTTTTTTGTGAAAATTTCGACTTGTTTCTTTAAATTCAAGAAAATGCTTGCTTTGCAAAAGAACTTTGGAACTCATACGCCAAAAAACCCAGAGAGGTAGGCAGAGCCAAAGCAAAAGAACCAAGTGTGCATCAGATTGGATGCGGAAACAATTCCGGAATCTTCACAGTGCAAGATCAAAGCAAACAATAAAGGCAAATTGCTAAGGTAGCATACAAACGTAACTTAATAAGTTACCGGTATAGAGGATACCGGCATGATGAGTTGTAACACAACCAAAAGAACTTCACAGAGTATTATCTTACATCAAGTACCCCGGCATACCGGGGTAGAATTTAACAGACATTGTTTCGAGATAACAGGTATGACAAACACATGATGAGAATGTTCAGGCAACTGGAGGCTGAGGGCCAGCTTCAGGAGCTTCCGGAGCTTGCTCCGGAGGGGCAGCGCCTTCTTCAGCATCTTCCTCCTCATCCTCGCCGGAACCTTCTTCCTCGTCGTCAGTGACTTCGTCCCTGATGTCGGCAGGAGGAGGGATGAAGGTGCTGGTGCTGGCGAACTGGGCAACCCGGTACGCGTGGTCCTAGCGCTTGGCGGTTAAGGTGGGATCTGTATCGGTAGGTGCATCGCCGCGAAGGCTGTGGAGGGCATCCAGATCCAGCTCTTCGTACCAAGAACAGGCAACGCGTAGCGCCGCATCTGCTCTGGCACGGGCCGCTGAGCACTTCCACTCGCGGAACCTCCGGCAAGCACCCTCCAGGCGATCCGACAGAAGCGTCAAGTTTGCCGGAATTGCTTCCCCAGGCCACAGTACTTTGAAAATTTGCATGGCCCTCTCCGGTAGATCAACCAGGTGCCGGTCCACAGCTCTCATGTGAGAGATACGGGCGGACAGCGCCACAGGGTGGTCGTAAGCGTCCCAGGGCGCATCCGGATTGCTGAAGGCTTGTGCAGCCCTGCGCTCCGCTACCTTCTTGTGCGCAAAGCCCTGGGAGTCCGGGAAAAGCACTAGTAGGAAGGAAAAAGAAGAAAAAGGTAACCGGTATAAGGACATGGTGCGAAAGAGAAAAGAAGAACGGCTTACTGAAGGCCAGGGCATCGGCCTGCATGACCAACCGGTCATATTCAGCCTGATCCGTGGTGAGGGTGGCGATCCGGTCTTGCGCCTCTTTCCGCGCCCGGGTCTCCTCCTCCAGCTCCGTCCGCAGCACCGCGCTGGCGTTGGTAAACTCCTTCAGAGACTCATCCAACATGGCCTCAGCAGCAGCCTGGGCCTCCTTGAGCTCCCGCGAATGCCGGAGTTCAGCCTCCATGAGCTGGTCCTTCAGCTCAGCGGAGATTTTCTCCTGAGCGTCCAGGGCCTTGCGGTGCTCGACGACGAGCTGCTCCTTTTCAGCTGTAATCCGGAAGAAGAAACGATTAACAGAAAGAAACCGGTAGATTCAAGAGAGGCAAGACATGCGCACTGTTTCTGACGCGCCAGTGTCAGGGGTCACATCCCTTCGACTTCTGCGTCCGCATTAACTGCGCCACACCGGATCCTCGCTGCCGTTCCGGATCCGTGTGGCCACCCTGTGGCCTTTGTTTTTTCTCGCGTGTAGCTCCGCGCCGCGTGGCAGCCCATGAAGCGAAGCGCCACGGGCCCAGTGATTTTCGGCCCACGAACGCCCTCCCTACTTAAGGGCGCGGCGGTTCCCACTTCTTCTCCTTCCTCGCATTCGCAACTCCCAGAGCGCTCAGAGCCCTTGCCCCTTGCGCCCCTCCTGCCGCCGTTCGCCGCCAAGGTCTCTCCCTCCGACGAAGCTCGCGAAGAAGTCCGGCAGGGCTCTGCCCCGCAGAGATTCACCGCAGCCCCTTCATTGTTTCCGCTCGGAGCGCCGCTCGGCATCTCCTTCTTCCTCATCGCCGTTCGTCGCCCTCTGCCGCTAGCTCGCTGAGTCCGGCGGAGCGTCGCCTTTTTCGTCCGCCGCCGCCCTCAGGTTAGTTTTGAGGACACTGCACCTTTTCCTTTTGCCTCCTTGTTCTCGGGCCGGTAGGGTGTTTACTTCCTCTTTTCTTTTGTTTTTTCTCTTACTCGTAGATCTTCGCGGGAAGCTAGATCCGGGGAAAACTGTTTCTGGGTAGATCTTGGATTTTTTAAGCCAACATGTCTTCCGGAGAGTATTTTTCGGATTCGTCTGCCGGCAGTCATCACAGCGAGACCTCCACCGCTTCTTCCGGGGAGGAGGTTTCGGTCGACCGCGCTTCTGACGGGCTTGAGGCGGAGCTCGCCCAAAGTGAAGCGGGTACCGGTAGCTCCACTCAGCCTACCGGCAACCAGCGAGAAGCCGGCAGCTCGAGCCAAGGCGCCGGCATAGATTTGGATTCTTATACGCGCGGGGCCTGGATGGGCTCCGATGTGACCCAGGCTGAAATTGACTGGCTCTACCGCTCCCGGAGGATACCGGAGGAAGTCTGGTGCCGCATCCCTGGCGAGGAGCGCCAGCCTAAGCCTCAGCCGGGTGAACGCGTGGTTTTTTCTGCTCATTTTGAACGCGGACTAGGCCTTCCGATGTCTGATTTCTTCCGAAGCTTTCTTGATTTCTATGAGCTTCAGCCCCATCATCTTCCGGGCAACTCCATCTTTTTTCTTTCTTCCTTCGCTACTTTCATGGAGGGGTATGTCGGCATGACCCCCTCAGTGGACAATTTCTCCTTTTTCTATTATCTCCGGAAGAATTCTATCCAAGATAAGAATCTTCCGCCCCCCAAACCGCTCGTCCGGTGTGGTGGGTGCATTCTCTCGCCCCGTCAAGGGAGCCCCTTCTTCAAACTCTCCGGTCTGGAGTCTGTCCGGACCTGGCAGAAATCCTTCTTCTACGTCCGGAACGGTGGACCGGACGACTTCATCAACCTTCTGGAATATGTTCCCGGGCCACCCAGCACGAAGAACTGGCTCCACAATCCTAAGGATGACAAGGAGTCCATCCGGATCGGCCTTTTCGTCTAGAAGAACAAGGAGGAGACCAATCTCTCTGCAGACGATCTGGTTATGACTTTTCTCTCGCGCCGGGTGCTGCCCCTTCAGCGCCGCGCTCACATAATCTGCCAGATGCAAGGCCGGATGGATCCTACCCGGATCACCACCCACCAGCTGAGCGCCTCTGACTTGGTCCTTAAGGCCAAGCAGATCTGCCAAAACTCTTTGAGGCCCAGCGGAAAATATGGGCTAGCTCCTTATAGCCGCAACAACTCTCCTCCGCGCCAAGTAAGGCCTCGGGATCTCCGGAAGATCTTGTACCGGAATACTTATGGTTTATCTTTCTCATACTGATTTGTTTTGTGTTGCAGAACTTCCGCCGGATCCGCAAGGAGGAGCAAGCTTCCTACGCCCCCAACCGGCGCTTCCAGGATGATTGCGATCCGGACCCTTATCTGAAGGGGAAACACACGATGGGCCCGACGTACGCCAAGCACCCCGGTAACTTCCCAACTTCTTATCCGGCACACTTGACGAATATCGTTCACTGGTTTCCTTACAAACTTTTTCTCTGTAGGTCTGCGCCCTGCCGGGGCAAACCCTGAGGTGGTGGAACATGCTGTTCCGGTGTCTGCGGAGGTTGGCCAGGAGTTCCTGGATAACTTGGCCTCCCGGGGCCGCAAGAACAAAACTCCGGCCTCTGAGGCCGGCCCCAGCGAAGATCCCCCCACCAAGCGCTCCAAGAAGGACGACAGCAGCAAGCCTTATACCAAGAAGCGCCGGTACAAGATGCTGGTCGCTACTGGGTAAGCTTCCGGTTTTTCATACTCCTTATCTTTTGCTTGAGGTTTTCCTTGTCCCATGGCTTTTTCTAACTTTTCTTTTCCCTTCTCTTTCTCAGCCCTGCGCTGAGCCTTACCAGGAGCGCCCCTGGCATGAGGCCGGAAGCCTCCGCGGATGCCGCTAGGACTTCTCCTCCTCAAGCAAGTCCGGTACCATCTGGTGCCGGCAAATCTCCAGCCTCCTCTCGGGGAGGCAATACAAGTGCGGGGCGCGCGGCCCCTGAAACTTCTCATCACCGCGCAGAGGAGGATTTCTTTTCCCCTCCAGAACCTGAAGACACCGGCGCCAGCAACATCGACGCCGGTAGCGAAGATACCGGGCGGGCGGAACCTCTGGTTCCTCCCGTTCCCAAGAAGAAGAATAAGAAGGCCACTGCCTCCCCCTCCAAGACCGTGCCGGAACCTTCTGCGCCGACAACCTCGTCAGCGGCTAAGGAAACGCCGGAAGCTCCTTTGCCAGCAAAGGGCGCACCATCACCTCCTCCGGCAGCTCCAACCGGCAAATCAGCTGCCGCCAAGCCAACCCGCCCGGAAGGCACCAAGCTCACCGTTCAGCAACTTGCTGCGGTGGTCACAGCGGCGACTTCCCCCTCTTCCGGCTCGCAGTCACTAGTACTGCACGCCGGCCGCGCCGCTGTTGCGGCCAGTGAGACGGCTTCAGCTCAGCTGGGCCGGATTACTGAGCTCAAGCGCGGCGAGGTCAACCTGGGCCCGCTGCTGGGGTACGTTGAGAAGTGGAACCAGGCGGACTTGTCTCCAGCGACCCGCGGCCTGGGCAAGGACAAGCTTCCGGTCGCCGACCCTTCTGGCCCGCGGAGCACGGCGCAGCACCTGAGCCGGCTTAAACGCGCCGTCAAGGAGTTCGACACCGCGTGGCACGATGCCAGCGGCAACGTGGTGGTAAGTTGCACAAACCTCAAACTTCTTTAAATGTATGCCGGTTTTCAATCTTCCAGTTAATATGTATATCCTCCCAGTCCCCGAGTTTCGGGTTGAGAACGCAGTTCTTAGCGCGAAACTTTCTTGGAAACAAAAACCGGCATAGCCAGTCCCCGAGTTTCGGGTTGAGTACGCAGTTCTTAGCGCGAAACTTGCTTGAAACAAAACGCCGTCATAGCCTTACCGGAATCTTTTAACTTGAACAGGGGACCTTGGACACCCGGAAGCAACTCTTTGAGGAGCTTCTGTGGGAACATCGGTTCCTTTCCGAAGCCCACAGCAAGTGCCAAGGTTAGTTTTTCTGCCTCCAGCTTCTTTTGTACCGGTTGCCTCTTTCAATTTATATTCACAAGTTCTTTGCACAGCAGCGCTTCCGGAAGCCTCCTTTGAGGACCTCTCTGCCCAGCTCTCCACGCTCAAAGGTACCGTTTTCTTTTTCGTTTGTCTTGCCTCTCTTGAATCTACCGGTTTCTTTCTGTTAATCGTTTCTTCTTCCGGATTACAGCTGAAAAGGAGCAGCTCGTCGTCGAGCACCGCAAGGCCCTGGACGCTCAGGAGAAAATCTCCGCTGAGCTGAAGGACCAGCTCATGGAGGCTGAACTCCGGCATTCGCGGGAGCTCAAGGAGGCCCAGGCTGCTGCTGAGGCCAAGTTGGATGAGTCTCTGAAGGAGTTTACCAACGCCAGCGCGGTGCTGCAGACGGAGCTGGAGGAGGAGACCCGGGCGCGGAAAGAGGCGCAAGACCGGATCGCCACCCTCACCACGGATCAGGCTGAATATGACCGGTTGGTCATGCAGGCCGATGCCCTGGCCTTCAGTAAGCCGTTCTTCTTTTCTCTTTCGCATATAAGCTTATATTTTCCGGCACCATGTCCTTATACCGGTTACCTTTTTCTTCTTTTTCCTTCCTACTAGAGCTTTTCCCGGACTCCCAGGGCTTTGCGCACAAGAAGGTAGCGGAGCGTAGGGCTGCACAAGCCTTCAGCAATCCGGATGCGCCCTGGGACGCTTACGACCACCTTGTGGCGCTGTCCGCCCGTATCTCTCACATGAGAGCTGTGGACCGGCACCTGGTTGATCTACCGGAGAGGGCCATGCAAATTTTCAAAGTACTGGGGCATGGGGAAGCAATTCCGGCAAACTTGACGCTTCTGTCGGATCGCCTGGAGGGTGCTTGCCGGAGGTTCCGCGAGTGGAAGTGCTCAGCGGTCCGTGCCGGAGCAGATGCGGCGCTACACGTTTCCTGTTCTTGGTACGAAGAGCTGGATCTGGACGCCCTCCACAGCCTTCGCGGCGATGCACCTACCGATACAGATCCCACCTTAACCGCCAACCGCCAGGACCGCGCGTACCGGGTGGCCCAGTTCGCCAGCACCAGCACCTTCATCCCTCCTCCTGCCGACATCAGGGACGAAGTCACTGACGACGAGGAAGAAGGTTCCGGCGAGGATGAGGAGGAAGATGCTGAAGAAGGCGCTGCCCCTCCAGAGCAAGCTCCGGAAGCTCCTGAAGCTGGCCCTCAGCCTCCAGTTGCCTGAACATTCTCATCATGTGTTTGTCATACCTGTTATCTCGAAACAATGTCTGTTAAATTCTACCCCGGTATGCCGGGGTACTTGATGTAAGATAATACTCTGTGAAGTTCTTTTGGTTGTGTTACAACTCATCATGCCGGTATCCTCTATACCGGTAACTTATTAAGTTACGTTTGTATGCTACCTTAGCAATTTGCCTTTATTGTTTGCTTTGATCTTGCACTGTGAAGATTCCGGAATTGTTTCCGCATCCAATCTGATGCACACTTGGTTCTTTTGCTTTGGCTCTGCCTACCTCTCTGGGTTTTTTGGTGTAAGAGTTCCAAAGTTCTTTTGCCAAGCAAGCATTTTCTTGAATTTAAAGAAACAAGTCGAAATTTTCACAAAAAACCGGTATAACCGGGGTTAGTTAAACTTTCTTCGGATTGTTTGTTCTGACCCTCTCTTTGCGTGTTTCACGTGCTTGGATCCTTCCGGTTTATCTTGCTTGCCATGAAGCCGGGTTTCGGACAGCAGCAAAGTCGAAGACTCCGGTAGGTTTAGCACGCTACTATGCCGGCAAAAGAAGATGTCCAACAATCAAACCAGTATACTGAAAAAATAAACATATTGCATGCAATTTCGGTAGAGGCAGTCCCCGAGATTCATTCGAGGTGCCAGCACTTCTTATTCATAGCAAATAAGGTACAAAAAAGAACTCCTTATAGCACATCTTCAGGAATAGAAAGGACGCAGCAAAGCTATGTTCCATGGGTGCTTGGTCTCCTCTCCTGACCTGTCCGCTTGCAGTTTTGAATGGGCCAACCATGTCAAGGCACCAAACAGCGAATGGCCAAGTTAACGGTATAGTTTTCAGACCGGATGCTGGGGTATGGTTTTGCTTGGTGTACCTCTAGCACCCGTTGCATTTTCGTACCAGATCCTCAGCATTTTCCAGTGCAGTGGGCCAGTAGAACCCATGCCGGAACACTTTCGCCACCAGCGCCCTTGATGAGGCATGATGCCCACATTCTCCTTGGTGGATCTCTTCCAGCATCTCTTTTCCCTCTTCCGGTTCCACACATCTTTGAAGGACACCTGTGACACTTCTTTTGTACACCTCGCCGTTGATGATGGTATAGGCCTTGGACCTCCTCTGGATCCTTCTTGACTCAGTTTCGTCAACCGGCAGGGTGCCGTTGATTAGGAATTCCTTAATAGGTTCAACCCAAGTTGGTGCTTCTCGAACCAGAAACACCGGCACGTCTACTTCCATACTGTCCACCAGCATAGCTTCTTCCGGCTTGGACCCCGCAGTCCCCGGGTTTGCCGGAACAGTCCCCGGGTTTCCTTCGTCAATGTCCATAGGCACAACGTGTGACTCCGGTACAAAGATTGATTCAGACTCCGGACTTGGTTTGATCGATGGCGCCCTTAGGTGCGCCAAGGCTATTCCAGGAGGAATTTCCTGCCTGGAGGAGCCCAACTTAGAGAGCGTATCCGCGGCTTCATTTTCCGCCCGCGGTACATGATGAAATTCACAGCCCTCGAAGAATCCGGCAATCTTTTGCACATGAAACCGGTATGAGGCCATGTTGGCATCTTTTGCATCCCAATCTCCGGAACATTTTTGCACCACAAGATCTGAGTCACCGTAGCAAATGATCCGGTGTGCACCGATTTCTTTTGCGACCTTAAGCCCATGGATCAGAGCCTCATACTCAGCGACATTGTTTGATGCCCTGAAGTGCACTTGCAGAACATACCGGAGGTGATCTCCCTTAGGTGAAGTAAGAACTACACCGGCACCTAGACCCTCTTTGAGCTTGGATCCGTCAAAGTGCATCTTCCAGTATTCTATTTTGTGTTCCGGCGGTTTGTATTGCCTTTCCGCCCAATCGACCAGGAAGTCAGCCAAAGCTTGCGACTTAACGGCATCTCTTCTTTCGTATACCGGTACATACGGCGATAGCTGAATTGCCCATTTGGCAATCCTGCCGCTAGCATCCTTGTTACACATGATATCTGAAATGGGTGCCTCACTCACCACCTTCATGGGGTGTTCTTCAAAGTAGTGCTTGAGTTTTGTGGCGGCCATGAACACGCCATAGGTCATTTTCTGGAAGTGAGGGTAGTTTTGTTTTGAGAGGGAGAGCACCTCGCTCAGGTAGTATACCGGCCTTTGCATGGTTTTTCCTTCCTCTTCTCTTTCCACCACAACCACAACACTCACGACCCTGTTCGTCGCTGCTATGTACAACAGCATGGGCTCCCTTTCCAAAGGCGACGCCAATACCGGTGCAGTTGCTAGCATTGTTTTTAGCTCCTTAAATGCCGCGTCTGCCTGAGGGGTCCAGACGAAAGTATCGGATTTTTTCATCAAAGCATAGAGCGGCAGAGCCTTTTCTCCCAACCTGCTTATGAACCGGCTTAGCGATGCCAAGCTTCCGGTAAACTTTTGCACATCTTTGAGATCCTGTGGTATAGTCATTCTTTCGATGGCCCGGATTTTTACCGGATTAACTTCTATTCCGCGGCTTGACACGAGAAAACCAAGCAGTTTGCCGGCAGGAACACCGAAAGTGCATTTTGCCGGATTGAGTTTCATCCGGAACCTCCTCAAGTTTCCAAATATTTGCCTCAGATCGTCGATCAAGGTTTCTTTCACCTTAGTTTTTATCACGACATCGTCCACATAGACTTGCACATTTTTTCCAATTTGATCAAACAAACATTTTTGCATACAGCGCTGGTACGTTGCACCAGCGTTGCGCAAACCGAAAGGCATAGTGACATAGCAATAAGCCCCGTGCGGGGTAATGAACGCAGTTTTTATTTGATCTTCCTTTTTCAGAGGAATTTGATGGAAACCGGAATAAGCATCCAGAAAAGACAACAACTCACAACCAGCGGTAGAATCGATCACCTGATCAATTCGCGGTAAAGGGAATGGATCTTTTGGGCACGCCTTGTTCAGGTTGGTGTAGTCGATGCACATGCGCCACGCCTTTGGAGCTTTGGGGTCGTCCTCTTTTTTCTTCTCAACCAGCACCGGATTAGCTAGCCATTCGGTATGCAATACCTCCACGATGAAACCGGCAACCAGTAACTTTGTTACCTCTTCTCCAATGATTTTCCTCCTGTCTTCAGCGAACCGGCGTAAAGGCTGCCGTACCGGCTTTGCATCCTTCCGGACATTCAGAGAGTGCTCAGCCAACTCCCTCGGGACACCTACCAAGTCATCGGTAGACCAGGCAAAGATATTCCGATTCTCACGGAGGAAGTTGACGAGCGCGCTTTCCTATGCGTCACTCAGGCCAGCACCGATACGAACGGTACGCTCAGGGTATGCCGGGTCCAGCACGATGTCTTTTGTCTCCTTGGTTGGCTTAAATGCCGGTGTACCCAAGTTGCCACTCATTGCCGCTAAGCTCAACTGTGAGGACTGAGCCAGCGCCACTGCGGTTTGTATCCTTCTTTTTTCCTCTGCAATCACCAGCGATTCTGCCAGGTTTGATCCGGCGGAAGCGGTTTCCAGCGAGACCTTATAGTTTCCCACCACAGTCAAGGGTCCACGAGGTGCCGGCATCTTCATCTTGAGATACGCCGTATGAGTTGAGGCCATGAACGCCGCCAATGCCGGTCTCCCCAGCAGTGCATGGTAAGGACTATCTAGGTCCACGACCTCGAACAGAAGGTTTTCGACCCGGCAATTATCACGTCCTCCAAACGACACATCCACCCGGACCTTTCCCATGGGCGAACAGGACAATCCCGGAACGATTCCGTGGAAAGTTGTGTGAGTTGGTTGCAGCATGTTTTCTGTTATCCCAAAGGCATGCCAAACCGGATGGTTTGAGCCATCGAGATACCGGTTTAATGTTCTTGCCGGAAGCCTAGAAGGAATCCGGGAGAGCAAGGCTAAGCCGGTATCCCCAAAGGGGTATGCCGGGACCCGGTATAAAAGATACCGGAAAGGAGAGCCTGTCGGCAGGGCTGGTCAAAGATTCTCTTCAGAGCAAGAAGACAAGGATGAGCTACGCCAAGTAACTTTATTCAGAGCCCTGGCGCCAAAGAGAGAGGTGACGGAGAAAGAAGCCGGGGGACGTCAGCTTCTATGATAAAAGAAGGCCCCGGTGTCATCTATGATTAAAGTAGCTTTGTACAAGAGCAGATTAAAGTAGCTTTGTACAGTAACTCTGTAAAGTAGTTTGTCCAGTCAAAGATGCCATTAGGGTTTCTTGCAGTGTAAGCCACCCTCTCCCCTATATAAGGAGAGGGGGCAGCCCATCTTCACGGGCAAGTATGTACGCGTGTATGTAGGAAGGCAGAGCCTGTAACTTGTGTGAATCTATGAACATGGTGATCTAGAGGGAGTTCTTCCTTGTGTCTTTCTTCTTCAACTTCTGGCCTTGGCCAAGTTCTTGAGGAAACCATCCGGAATCTCTTCCCACCTGATCGCAAACCCTCCCCCGAATCCTCTTGCGTCCATTCGGCCCCAATCTAAGCCATCCTATGGCATCTGCTCGTTCACCACGACGACAGTTGGCGCCCACCGTGGGGCCTGAAGTGGCGCTTGATGGAGTTCACATTCGGGCGGGCGTTCTCGAGATCTCCGGCGAACGTACGGTGTCCGCGTTGGTGCAGAACATCTACGCCATGGACTTCATCAACGACAACGCGGGCTGCTTCGCCAACGGCGGCGTCTTCCCCAAGAACGGCCGCATCATCGAGTTCGGCAGCCATCGCGTCTACTTCGGCACCGTCCCCGTGCGCCAGCGCCTCTCGCCGGTGCTGGTGGCACCGGACCCGCCAAGATGGCTCTGTGCTGGCCGCGCCGCCGGCAGCGTCGAGGTAATGATGACCGGTGTGGCTGGTGCAGGAAAGGAGGTTGCGGCTGAAGGTGCCGGTCGCGCGGTTTCGACCCGTGCGGCTAAGCCACCGCTGGAGCGCGGCGCAGGCGCAGCGGGAGCATCATCCGCGCCACCGGAGACACCGCTCCAGGCGGCGATGAACGTCCTCGCCACCCCCATCGCGCAGAACATCGATCCGGCAGCGGCTCAGGCGGAGCTGGAGGCGCAGCGCCAGAAGATGCTAGAAAGCGGCAAGGACATCGTCAGGGCGCAGCGCGAGCTGAACCTAACCGTACGTGAGTATAACGCTGCCCATGGCTTTGCTTCTGTTAGCGCGCATGCTGCTAGGATGCCGGAAAACCGGCTAAAAGCTCGCAACCTAGATCAAGATTTGCGCAAAGAGATTCTTACCGGCAAGAGCGCCTCTGCATCTGTTAGCATCGTGGAAAAGCCTAAGTATAGCAGCCCGGATAAAACTATAAAAGCTGCTAAGGCATTTGTAGAGCTGTGCGAGTCGCTTTCCGGAGAGGCTTTGGTAAAGCAGCAAGAGCGTGTTAGAGAGCTGCTGGAAACCATTGAGCAGCAAAATGCTGAGCAGCTGGCTAAGCTGAACAAGGCAGCGGCCTCAAAATCCGCGCGTTCAACAAAGAATGCCGGTAGCAAATCCCATGGGCAGGCTTCGTCCCCCCATCCGGATAGAAGGAGAGAAAAAGAAGTGAATGCGCAGCAGATGACTGTGTACGATCCGGTTCTTGCCGGAAAGCAACAAGCCGGGCAACACGATGCCGGTAGAAAAAGCCAAGGGGCAGAGCGAGGCTATGCCAGAGGCTATGCCGGAAACAATCATGCCGGTAGATATGAGACCGGGCAAAACTATCGAGCTGCAAGGGCAGCGTACGAGGAGGAGGAAATAGATCCCCCAAGGTATCGGCAGGCAAGGGCCGCGGTACCGGAATGTCACGATGAAGCCGATTCCACGAAACCGGCAGCATACCGGAACCCATTGGGAGAACGCCTGGGAGAGAGATACTTATCGGAACGGGATGCGAGGCACCGTCTGGATAGAGTATACTTGTCAGAAATGATCGAGGAGGAAGGTCCTCCAGGTCCAAAGTGTTTTGGCCCAAGGATCATGAAAGAAAAACCACCAGTTCGCAACTTTATGTTGCCCCGTGACACAAAGACGTATGACGGCACCACGAAGCCGGAAGATTGGCTCGCGGATTACGTGACCGCGGTATACGTTGCAGGCGGTGGAGGAACCGTAGCAGGAGGAGGAAACCGGCGTTGGGCCGTGAGGATCATACCATCGTTTTTGGTTGGACCGGCAAGAATCTGGCTAAACAACTTGCCGGCAGGAAGCATAAATGGCTGGCTGGATTTTGAGGAGGCCTTTGTGAGCAATTTCAGCAGCACCTATCAGAGGCCAAACAGGCCGCAGCAACTTGCTCTGTGCGTGCAGCGCCCGAACGAAACAGACCGGGATTATCTAGCCCGGTGGAACACCACAAGGAACTCCTGTGAGGGGGTGATCGAGGCACAAGCCATTGCTTGGTTTAGCAGTGGATGCAGAAGAGGTTCACCGTTGTGGCAAAAGTTGCAGCGCAACATGCCGACAACGTTGGCAGAGATGATACGTGTGGCGGATAGCTATGCGTTGGGAGACCCAACGCAACCGGCAGTGCAACCGGAGCCGGAACAGCCGCGCCACGAACAACACCGGGACAACCGGAATAACAAAAGAAGGGAAGATTTTCCGGATCGAAGGTACGGTCCGCAGCAAGTTGCTGCTGTGCAGGAAAACTTTGAGGCCAGCGACAGCCAGAGGCAAAAAACCGGATCGCAGCCATGGGCGGGTCCTAAGAAACAATGGGTGGAAAAGAAACCCTGGGTCCAGAAGAAGAACTGGCAAGAACCCGCGAAATACACCATGGAAGCTGCCATGGATCAACCTTGCCGGTGGCACACGCCGAATCCGGCACATCCGTCAAACCATCTGACGAAGGATTGTACCTGGACCAAGTACTTGATGCAAAAAGGAACAGTGAAAGATGCGCGGCCACCGCAAGACATGCCGCGGCAGCAACAACAGCTACCGCCACCACCACCACTTACCGGGGCAAACGCCTTACCGGTGCAGCCAAACCGGCAGCAGTACCAGCAAGTTAACCGGGTGGAGCAAAATGATAACCAGCCACCTCCACCGGCACCTTTAGGCCGGAATGTTTACGAAGATCCGCATCTGTGCTGTGTTGTCTTTGTCACTGAGCCAACAGACCGGCAAAGTGTACACCGGCGCTCCATGGAGGTCAATGCTGTGATGCCGGCAGTTCCCAAGTACATGATGTGGTCCAATCAGGAAATTACCTGGTCATCCAAGGATCACCCAAAGATCATGCCGAATCCGGGTGGATATGCTCTTGTTGTGGACCCGATCATGAAAGGGCCGCAAACTCGAGTGAAGTTCAGCAAGGTGCTGATAGACAATGGCAGTAGCATCAACATCATGTACAAGCACACCATGCAAACGCTGGGCATAACAGAAAACATGCTTCAGCCAACGCGCACAACGTTCCATGGGATCGTCCCTGGCTTGTCCTGTGCCCCGATAGGAAAAGTTCGGGTGGACGTGGCATTTGGAGGACGTGACAATTGCCGGGTGGAAAATCTGGAGTTTGAGGTGGTGGATCTGGACAGTCCCTACCATGCATTGCTGGGGAGACCGGCGTTGGCTGCTTTCATGGCCACCACTCATACGGCTTACCTCAAGATGAAGATGCCGGCACCTCGTGGGCCATTGACTGTGGTGGGAAACTATAAGATCTCACCGAAATCGCATCTGCCGGATCAAACCTAGCGAGAATCGCTGGTGATCGCGGAGGAAAAGAAAAGAATGCAGACAGCTGTTGCGCTGGCTCAATCCTCACAAATGAGTTTGGCGGCAATGAGTGAAAACATGGGCACACCGGCATTCAAGCCAACCAATGAAACAAAGAACATTGTGCTGGATCCGGCTTACCCAGAGCGCACCGTTCGTATCGGCGCCGGCCTTGATCAAGCATAGGAAAGCGCGCTCGTCAGCTTCCTCCGTGAGAATCGGAATATCTTTGCCTGGTCAATCGATGATTTGGTAGGTGTTCCGAGGGAGCTGGCTGAGCACTCTCTAAACGTCCGGAAAGATGCCAAGCCGGTGCGGCAGCCACTGCGTCGGTTCGCTGAAGACAGAAGAAAGATCATAGGAGAAGAAGTAACCAAGCTGCTTGTTGCCGGATTCATTGTGGAGGTCACGCACACAGAGTGGCTGGCCAATCCGGTAATGGTTGAAAAGAAGAAAGATGAGAACCTGGAGGCAAAAGCTCCGAAGGTGTGGCGCATGTGCATCGACTACACCAACCTGAACAAGGCTTGCCCAAGAGATCCTTTTCCTTTGCCGCGAATCGATCAAGTGATTGATTCAACTGCTGGGTGTGAGTTGTTGTCCTTCCTGGATGCCTATTCCGGTTTCCACCAAATTCCCTTAAAAAAGGAAGATCAAATAAAAACTGCGTTCATTACCCCGCACGGGGCTTATTGCTATGTCACTATGCCTTTTGGGTTGCGCAACGCTGGTGCAACGTACCAGCGCTGTATGCAAAAATGCTTGTTTGATCAAATTGGAAAAAATGTGCAAGTCTATGTGGATGACATCGTGATAAAAACTAAGGTAAAAAACACTTTAATCGATGACATCCGGCAAACATTCGATAACCTAAGGCGGTTCCGGATGAAACTCAATCCGGCAAAATGTACCTTTGGTGTCCCCGCCGGCAAGCTGCTCGGTTTCCTGGTTTCAAGCCGGGGCATAGAGGTTAATCCGGTAAAGATCCGGGCGATAGAAAGAATGGCTATCCCTCGAGAGTTAAAAGATGTGCAAAAGTTTACCGGAAGCTTGGCATCGCTGAGCCGGTTTGTAAGCAGGTTGGGAGAAAAAGCTCTGCCACTCTATGCTCTCATGAAGAAATCTGACACGTTCGTCTGGACCCCTCAGGCAGACGCAGCGTTTAAGGAGCTAAAAACGATGCTAGCCACAGCACCCGTACTGGCTTCACCTCTAGAAAGGGAGCCTATGCTGTTATACATAGCAGCAACAAACCGGGTTGTGAGTGTAGTGGTTGTGGTTGAAAGAGAAGAGGAAGTAAAACCGTCCAGAGGCCGGTATACTACTTGAGCGAGGTGCTCTCCCTCTCAAAACAAAACTACCCTCACTTCCAGAAAATGACTTATGGCGTGTACATGGCCGCCACAAAACTCAAGCACTACTTTGAGGAACACCCCATGAAGGTGGTGAGTGAAGCACCAATTTCCGACATCATGTGCAACAAAGATGCCAGCGGCCGGATTGCAAAATGGGCGATCCAGATATCACCGTACGTGCCGGTATATGAAAGAAGAGATGCCATAAAATCACAGGCTTTGGCTGATTTCCTTGTTGATTGGGCGGAGATGCAATACAAACCGCCAGATCAGAGGATAGAATACTGGAAGATGCACTTTGATGGATCTAAGCTCAAGGAAGGTCTAGGTGCCGGTGTGGTGCTTACTTCACCAAAAGGAGACCACCTCCGGTATGTTTTGCAAGTACATTTCAGGGCATCGAACAATGTCGCTGAATATGAAGCTTTGATCCATGGGCTTAAGGTCGCAAAAGAAATCGGTGCACACCGGATCATTTGCTATGGCGATTCAGACCTTGTGGTACAGCAGTGCTCAGGAGATTGGGATGCAAAAGACGCCAACATGGCCTCGTACCGGTTTCACGTGCAAAAGATTGCCGGATTCTTCGAAGGATGTGAGTTTCACCATGTGCCGCGAGCAGAAAATGAAGCCGCGGATGCTTTGTCCAAGTTGGGCTCATCTAGGCAAGAAATTCCTCCCGGAATAGCTTTGGCTCACCTAAGAGTGCCATCGATCAAGCCGAGCCCGGAATCAGAATCAATTTTTGTACCAGAGTCACACGTAGTACCCATGGATATCGATGAAGGGAACCCAGGGACTGCTCCGGCAAGCTCGGGGACTGCTCCGGTAGGCTCGGGGACTGCTGTACCCATACCGGAAGAAACGATGCTGGTAGATAGCATGGAGATAGATGCACCGGTGTTTTTGGTTCGAGAAATACCATCATGGGTTAAACCTATTAAGGAATTCCTGATCAGCGGCACCTTGCCGGCTGACGAAAATGAATCAAGGAGGATACAAAGAAGGTCCAAAGCTTACACATTCATCAATGGTGAGGTGTACAAGAGAAGCGTTACCGGTGTCCTTCAAAGATGTGTGGAACCGGAGGAAGGAAAAGAAATGCTTGAGGAAATTCACCAAGGAGAATGTGGGCATCATGCTTCATCAAGGGCTTTGGTAGCAAAAGTATTCCGGCATGGGTTCTATTGGCCCACTGCTTTGGAGGACGCTGAGGATTTGGTAAGAAAATGCAACGGCTGCCAGAGGTACGCCAAGCAAAACCATACCCCAGCATCCGGTTTAAAGACAATACCGCTAACATGGCCATTCGCTGTTTGGTGCCTTGACATGGTTGGACCATTCAAAACTGCAAGAAGCAGCATGACTCACATCTTGGTCATGGTGGATAAGTTCACCAAGTGGCTGGAAGTAAAACCTATCGCAAAGTGTGATGGGCATACAGCTGTGAAATTCTTGAAAGATGTCATTTTGCGGTATGGATACCCGCACAGCATCATCAATGATAACGGAAACAACTTTGATCAAGGTGAGTTCAAAAGGTTCTGTGAAGAAAAGAACATCCGGTTGGATTTATGCTCAGTGGCACATCCACAGGGCAATGGCCAAGTAGAAAGAATGAATGCCTTGGTGCTTTCCGGTATCAAGCCTAGACTCATTGATGCGGTGGAAAAGTCACCGGGATGTTGGCTCGATGAGCTACCATCAGTACTGTGGAGTATAAGAACAACTCCAAACCGGTCTACCGGATACACTCCCTTCTTCATGGTTTATGGAGCAGAAGCGGTGATACCAACCGATATCATCCATGATTCACCAAGGGTACAGCTCTATACTGAGCAAGAGGTCAAAGAGGCCAGAGAAAACGATGTGGACTTGCTAGAAGAAGCAAGAGAGCTGGCTTTGGCAAGAACAGCCATTTACCAGCAAAACCTAAGACGCTATCATAACCGGAAGGTTAACCCAAGAGTTTTCCGGGAAGGAGATCTTGTACTTCGCCTGGTGCAGCGCACTGAAGGCCGGCATAAGCTTTTGCCACCGTGGGAAGGTCCCTTCATTGTAAGCAAGGTGCTTCACAATGATGCATACTACTTGATAGATGCACAGGAATGGAAGAAAGGAAAGGCGGACAGGTCCGGCGAGGAGAGCAAGCGTCCATGGAACGTAGCTCTGTTGCGTCCTTTCTACTCTTGAAGTGGTGGTGTAAGAAGTTCCTTTTTGTACCTTATATGCTATGAATAAAAGATGCCGGAACCTTGAGTGAATCTCGGGGACTACCCCAACTTAAGTTGCATGTAACTTGTCTATTTTTTCAGTTTACCGGTTGCTTATTGAATGTTTTTTTCTTTCCGGTTTAGTAGTGTGCTAAATCCTACCGGAGTCTTCGACTATGCTGCTGTCCGCAAACCGGCTTCATGGCAAGCAAGATAAACCGGTAGGGGATAAGCACATGAACTGCGAAAAGGGAGAGCAGGAAAGAACAATCTGAAAAATTTAACTAACCCCGGTTAAACCGGTTTTTTGCAAAATTTCAAAGTTATTTCTAAGTTCAAGAAGATGCTTGTTTGGTGAAAGAACCTTGTGCTCATACGCCAAAGAACGCCCAGAGAAGGCAGGCAGAGCCAAGGCAAAAGAACCAAGTATGCATCAAATTGGATGCGGAAGCAATTGAGAAATCTTTGCAGTGCAGGATAAAAGCGGAACCAAAAGCAAAATATGCTAAGGCAAACTCATAAGTACTTAGCTACCGGTATAACTTACCGGCAGGAAATGTTGTAGCACAACCACAGGCAAACTTAAGTTTTACATCATAAGCCCCGGCATTCCGGGGCAGAATTTAACAGATATTGTCTTAAAGCAACAGGACCAACAGATATAATGAGCAAACACTTCAAAGGAAATCATCATGCAGCAGGGGCTTCCGGAGGAGCATCGCCGGCACCAGCATCGCCCAGGACCTCTTCTTCGGCTTCACCCTCCTCCTCGTCGAGATAATCCGTGACGCCAGGAGGGGGAGGGATGAAGGTGCGCATGTCGGCATACTCCGCGATGCGGTACGCGCGATCCTGCCGCTTGGCGGAGAGGATCGGGTCCAGATCCGTTCTGCGCCTTCGCGCACGCCGGTAAGGGCGTCAGGATTGAGCTCCGGGTACCAGGAGCAGGCGACGCGGAGGGCGGAGTCCGCTCCAGCGCGGGCAGCAGAGCACTGCCACTCGCGGATCCTCCTGCCGGCACCTTTCAGGCGGTCGTTGATGAGGGAGAAGGTGTCCGGCACCTCCTCGCCAGGCCATAAAGTCCTGTATAGCTGGGTAGCTACATCAGGGATGTCCGAAAGATTGCGGTCTATGCAGCGCATATGGGACACCCGCGCGTTAAGCGCGACCAGATGGTCCTTGGGCGTCCATGGCACGGTAAGATCCGCTTGGCCTTTGTCCTTGCGCTGCGCGTCGACCTTCTTGACGGCATACCTCTGCGAGTCCGGAAAGAGGCCTGTGCAAAGAAAGAAAAAGCTTAAGGAAAAGAGTCCGGAAGAAAAAGAGACCGGAAGAAAAAGAGACCGGAAGAAAAAGAGACCGGAAGAAAAAGAGACCGGAAGAAAAAGAGACCGGAGAGAAAAGAATCCGGAAGAAGAGAGACCGGACGGAAAGATAGCGGAAACAAAAATGGGGTCGAAGGAAAAAAGGCTCGTATGCAGTAGTCAAAGTGTAAAAGAAAACAACTTACGGAGGGCAAGTGTGTCGGTCTGCAGGATCAGCTGATCGCACTCCTTGTGCCCCTCCTCCAGCCGCGCGGCCTTCTCCTCGGCACCCTTCCGGGCCTTGGTCATCTCCTCCAGCTCTGCCCGCAACACCACAGTGGCATTGCAGGCATTCTCCAGAGCCTCGTCCAACTTGGCCGCTGCAGTCACTTCAGCGGCCTTGAGGGCCTTGGCGTGGTCAAGCCCCAGCTGAATCAACTGAGACTTGAGCTCCTGGTAGCTGGTCTTGAGGGCGTTTAGCTCCTCCTGGTGCTGCCGGCTGAGCTCATCCTTCTCCCATGTAACCGGAAAAATGAGTGTTAGCAAGGCTACACTAGTAAAACTGAAAAGAAACCAAGTTCAAAGGAGAAAGGAAAAAATAGTACGTTGGGCCGTGGCGAGCTGCTCCTTGAGAGCATCGATGGAAGCTTCCGGGATCACTGTTGAACAGAAATTGTAAATATCACAAGGAAAAGAGGTTTCCGGTAGCAAAGATGCCGGTGAAACGAAAAACTTACCTTGGCACTTGTCATGTGCCTCAGCGAGCTCCCGGTGCTCCCATAAAAGCTCCTCGAAGAGGGCCTTCCGAGTGTCAGCGGTGACCTGTTCAAGAAAAAGAAGAAATAAGGTAAAATTTTGTGCTAAGAACCAAGTTCTTAACCCGAAACTCGGGGACTGGCAGTGCCGGTTTTGCGCATTTCTAAGGTAAATTATGTGTTAAGAAGAAGATGTTTAACCCGAAACTCGGGGACTGGCAGTGCCGGTTTTGCGCTAAAAACTTAAGTTAAGTTTTGCGCTAAGAGCTGCGCTCTCACCACAAAACTCGGGGACTGGGAAGATAGACAAGAGAGAAACCGGCATGAAACTAAGGAAAAGATAAAGCAGAACCGGAAACGAAGAAACCGGCAAAGGTTGAAAGTTAATAGAACATACCGTCAGATTGTTCGTGGAATCGTACCACGCGCTGTCAAGCTCTTTTACGGCAGCCCGGAGCCGCATGAAGTGCTCCTCAGAACACCGATCCCCGACAGGATCAGGTGCCGGCAGCCGATCCTTGCCCATGCCGCGGGTCGCCGGAGTGATGTCCGCGGCGTTCCACTTTTGGGCATACGGCAGGAGGTGCCCCAGGTCCCGGCCTTGGCGCTGGAACTCCGTAATGCGGCCGAGGAGGCCGGTGGCCTTCATGCTGGCGCTTTTGGCAGCCTTGGAGACGTGCAGCACCAAGGGCTGCTGGCCGCCCGAAGGGGCGCTGGAGGCCGTCGCCTTCCCCTTGATGAGCTTGGAGGGCTTGGGCGGCGGCGCGGTAGAAGAGGCCCCGGAAGTCTTAGCCGGCGGCGCGCCAGGAGCGGCCTTGGAGGGCTGGGCGCGAGGAGCCTCAGGCGGAGGCATGAGGATGGTGCGTGGAGAAGGGGGAGCGCTAGGAGCGTCACCCGTCTTGGAGCCTTCCGGCGCGGAAGATTCCGGCGCGGAGGTTGTCTTTTCGAGGACGGGAGGAGCAAAAGGCTCCGCCCGCCCGGCAGCTTCTTCTTCTCCGGCGCCGGTGTTGCTGGCGCCGGTGTCTTGGTGTTCCGGGAGGAAGGAAAGATCCTCCTCCGTGCGGTGATCTGACAGTGAAGGGGCCGCACGCCCCGAATTTGTTGTGCCCCCCGAAAGGGAGGCAGAGGTGTTGCCGGCACCAGATGGTGCCGGGCTTGAACGAGGAGGAGGGGTTGAGGTCCTTGCGGATCCCTCAGAGCCCGATGGCCTTGGGCCAAGCTTGAGAGCGGGGCTGAGAAAAAGAAAAAAGACAAGTGGTTGAGAAGAAGCAACCGGAAAAAGAACTTAGCAAAATAGGAGGCAAGCCGGAAAAAGAAATTACCCGGAAGAGGTGGGCATCGCTTTGCGCCCGTAGCGGCGCACGCCCACTTCTTTCTCCCCACGGGCTCCGTCCGGAAGCGCTTGGAGGGAGGAGCATGGCTGGAGCCGGCGGTAGATGCCGGCTGCTTGTTCTTACGGCCCTGGGCCATGAGTTTGTCCACAAACTCAGTGCCGGCCTCGGCGCGCAGGGGCGGCACGCGCTCGTGGATCTGTGAGTTGGATATGGCTAAGAAGCAATTCGCAAGAAAGCGATAATGGCAAAGTATAAGAAGCCGGAAAAGAAAATACCTCGAGCACAACCAGCTCCTCCGGATTTCCGGTGGGCTCCGGCGGGTCCCGGCCAAGGCGCGCAGCCGGAGTCTTCCCCATCTTCAGATCCTTCCAAAAGATGTAGGGATCCGGGTCGAAGGAGTCAAAGGCACGCTTCCGGAGAGGTCCTCGCGGCTCTGCCTGGATAGAGGGGAAGCGGTCCCTGGCCTGAAACAAGGTAAAAAAGATGGTTAGCAAAAGCAGAAACTTACCGGCAAAGACAACCCCAAATTGCGCAATCTCTTACTTCTTGGGTCGGACGG
Organism: Lolium perenne; assembly: GCF_019359855.2. Lineage (NCBI taxonomy): Eukaryota > Viridiplantae > Streptophyta > Magnoliopsida > Poales > Poaceae > Lolium > Lolium perenne. The sequence goes on along the minus strand of NC_067248.2, from coordinate 6,702,732 downwards.
TTAGAGAAACTGAGGGGAAGGAGGCCCCATTCCCACGCAAAAGGCATAGCAGTTTGACAAATCTGCTTGGCCTTGAGAACAACGTCTTTCTTGCTGAGAGCGCGGCCTGTGATCTTGGTAGGATCGCCTGGGCCATACATCTCGCTCATCCTATGTGCGCGGCGCTTCAGAGGAAGCACCCGGCGCGATATGAAAGTCCGGATGATATCGTCAGAACAGATGTTGGTCTCCTTCTTCAGAGAGGCCAAGAAACGCACTACCCGGTTGGTTTCGGCGTGTTCCGTCCTTGGGTTGTAGCTCCAGTTGGTTCTACTGGGGGGCCCCGCTTGATATGGAGGAAGATTGATGCGATCAGCGCGGCCGGTGTTCTTCACGTAAAGAAAGTTCCTTGCCAGGTGCGGCAAGACTCGAGGCCGGAAAGCTTAAGAAAAGTGCTCCCTTGGCGGGAGCCGACGATGCAGGAGCCGCATTGCACGGGCGGCTTGGGCTTGGGGATCTCCTTGCCCTGGACGGAGTTGATCCGCAGGTTGAAGAAACGGGCAAACGTCTCACGAGTGGGACGAATGCCGATGTAAGCCTCCATGAAGGTGGCATAACAAGAAAGATAGAAAAGGGCGTTGCCAGGAAGGTGGTGAGGTTGGAGATCGTAGAAATCCAGGAAATCCCGGAAAAAAGTAGAGGCAGGAAGGCCGAAGCCGCGCTCAAAGTGAGCGAGAAAAACAACATGCTCGTCGTCTTCCGGATCCGGTTCGATCTCGTTATCCGGAATCCGGCAGGCAACTCCTTCCGGAATCCTCCGAGACCGGTACAGCCAATCGATCTCAAACTCAGTAACGTAGGAGCCCATCCAGGCTCCGCGGGTGGTTGGGGAAGGCTCCTCGCCGGAAGATTGGCTGGAGCTGCTAGAGGCTTGACCAGAGCCACTGGCCTCTTGGCTACCGGAAGCTTGGCTAAAGCTACCGGATTCTAGGTGGCCGCCGGACTCTTGGGGGTCACCGGATTCCTGCTGGTTGCCGGAATCGGTTTCCATTGGATCTGAGGCCGTAGATTCACCGGGAGAAGGTCTACGGCGCTTGAGAGAAAGAGAAGAAGAGGATGCGAGAGGAAGATCCTCGTCAGACATCGCAAGGATGGGCGGAGAAACAGGAATCCCAAACTTCAACCCCGTGTGAAGATCTACGAGTAAGAAGAAAACCAAAGAAAAGGAGCAAATAAGAACACCAAAGGCTCAAGATCTGGAAAGCAAGCGAACGGCGAGTAAAGCAAAATTGATACCAACCTTGAGCGGCGCGGACGCTGAGGGGAGTGTTTGCTGGCGGTGGAGCGGCTCTGCGGTCGCCGGCGAGCTCCGTCGATGGCGAAGCGGAAAAGCTCGCGAAGAAGCACAAATGCGGCGGACGCGAGGAAGGTGCTGCCAAAGAACTCCGCACGGCGAAGTTCGGCGGAGGGGCGGCGTAAGTTCGCCGGGCGCCGGAGCTTGAACGGGCGACGGCGGACGGAGAGCGGCGGAGGCGCAGAGGCGTGGAGCTCTGTGCGCGAAGGAGGAGAATGCGAAGAAGATGAAGGGGAACGGGCAGTTGTGCTTATATAAGAGAGAGAAAGTGGGCAGCGAACCGCTGGGCCACGGCGGTTCGCCTCGCGGCCCGCGACGGTTCGCACCTTGGGCCGCCACGTGGCAAACGGATACACGCGCGAAAACGGAGGCCACACGGAGGCGCACGCGGGATCCCGAAGAGGTAGTGGGATCCGCTGCGGTGCATTAAATGCGTGCGCGGGAGTCGAAACGATGTGACAGCGGGCACTGGCGCGTCAGTTACAGTGCGCATGTCACTGACAGGCGCGGGGCCCGATATATTCTCGACTTCGCCGAGGAAGGAGCAGAGACACGTGGTGCCGGAAAAAAGAGATGCCGGAACGAGCCTTGCAAAGAGAAGAAAAGGAACAAGGGTAAAGGTGCCGGAACTAAGCTCAAGAGATGAGTGACTAAACCGGTATCTTAGAAAGATGAAAACCTGGCATGGTCTGTAGGATAAAATCCTCCAGGCTATACCAGCTTCGGGGACTAATGTTGGGGGGATAACCCCCGGTATGCCAAAGGCATGCCAAACCGGATGGTTTGAGCCATCGAGATACCGGTTTAATGTTCTTGCCGGAAGCCTAGAAGGAATCCGGGAGAGCAAGGCTAAGCCGGTATCCCCAAAGGGGTATGCCGGGACCCGGTATAAAAGATACCGGAAAGGAGAGCCTGTCGGCAGGACTGGTCAAAGATTCTCTTCAGAGCAAGAAGACAAGGATGAGCTACGCCAAGTAACTTTATTCAGAGCCCTGGCGCCAAAGAGAGAGGTGACGGAGAAAGAAGCCGGGGGACGTCAGCTTCTATGATAAAAGAAGGCCCCGGTGTCATCTATGATTAAAGTAGCTTTGTACAGTAGCCAGTTAAAGTAGCTTTGTACAGTAACTCTGTAAAGTAGTTTGTCCAGTCAAAGATGCCATTAGGGTTTCTTGCAGTGTAAGCCACCCTCTCCCCTATATAAGGAGAGGGGGCAGCCCATCTTCACGGGCAAGTATGTACGCGTGTATGTAGGAAGGCAGAGCCTGTAACTTGTGTGAATCTATGAACATGGTGATCTAGAGGGAGTTCTTCCTTGTGTCTTTCTTCTTCAACTTCTGGCCTTGGCCAAGTTCTTGAGGAAACCATCCGGAATCTCTTCCCACCTGATCGCAAACCCTCCCCCGAATCCTCTTGCGTCCATTCGGCCCCAATCTAAGCCATCCTATGGCATCTGCTCGTTCACCACGACGACACATGGTGTGCCGGTACATGATATTTATGCTGCTCCCATTGTCTATCAGCACTTTGCTGAACTTGACACGAGTCGTTGGCCCATGCATGATTGGGTCCACAACGAGAGCGTAGCCACCCGGATTCGGCATTATCTTAGGGTGATCCTTGAATGACCAGGTAATTTCCTGATCTGACCACAGCATGTATTTTGGAACTACCGGCATCACCGCGTTCACTTCCATGGAACGGCGATGCATGCTTTGCTTGTCTGTTGGCTCAGTAACGAACACAACGCAGGACATATCCGGGTCCTGGCAAACATTCTGGCCTAAAGGTGCCGGTGGTGGAGCTTGGTTAAAACCTTGTGCCACCTGGTGAACTTGTTGCGGCTGCTGCCGGTTCGGCTGAGGCTGTACCGGTAGGGCATTTGCTCCGGTAAGCGGGGGTAGTGGTGGTAGTCTTCCGGTACCCTGGTCCTTTGCATCTTTCATCATGCCTCTTTCCATCAATCTTTTGGTCCAAGTGCAATCTTTTGTCAAATGGTTCGCAGGTCTTGCGGGATTTGGTGTGTGCCACCGGCATGGCTGATCCATAGCGGATTCCATGGTATACCTCTCATCATTTTGCCACGGTTTCTTTTCAACCCATTGTTTTTTAGGACCCGCCCATGGCTGCGATCCGGTTTTTTGCCTCTGGCTTCCGCTGGCACCGGAGTTATCCTGCACCGCGGCTACTTGCTGCGGACCATACCTCCGATCCGGAAAATCTTCCCTTCTTTTGTTGTGCCGGTTGTCCCGGTATTGATCTTGGCGCGGTTGGCTCGTTTGTGCCGGTTCAGCTTGAACCGCCGGTTGCATTGGGTCTCCCAATGCGTAGCTATCTGCCACACGTATCATCTCTGCCAAAGTTGCTGGCATGTTTCTCTGCAGCTTTTGCCACAGCGGTGAACCTCTTCTGCACCCATTGCAAAACCAAGCAATGGCCTGTGCCTCGATCACTCCTTCACAGGAGTTCCTTGTGGAGTTCCACCGGGTCAGGTAATCCCGGTCTGTTTCATTGGAGCGCTGCACGCACAGGGCGAGCTGCTGCGGCCTGTTTGGCCTCCGGTACGTACTGCTGAAGTTTCTAACGAAAGCTTCCTCAAAGTCCAACCAGCCATTTATGCTTCCTGCTGGCAAGTTGTTAAGCCAAATGCGTGCCGGTCCTACCAGGAAGGATGGTACGATTCTCACGGCCCAACGCCGGTTTCCTCCACCTGTTACGGTTCCTCCGCCGCCAGCGACGTATACTGCGGTCACGTAATCCGCAAGCCAGTCTTCCGGCTTAGTGGTGCCATCATATGTTTTTGTGTCACGGGGCAACTGGAAGTTGCGAACCGGTGGTTCCTCTTTCATGATTCGTGGACCAAAGCATTTTGGGCCCGGAGGACCTTCTGCCTCGATCACCTCAGATAAATATACCATGTCCAGCCTGTGCCTCGCATCCCGGTCTGGCAGGCACCTTTCTCCTACGCGTTCCCCCAAAGGGTTCCGGTAGGCTGCGATTCTTTCGGTTCCTGAATCAGCTTCATCATAACGTTCCGGTACCGCGGCTCTTGCCTGCCGGTACCTTGGCGGAGGCATTTCCTCCTCAACATGAGCTGCTCTGGCTGCGCGATAATTTTGCCCGGTCTCACCTCTACCGGCATAATCATTTCCGGCGTAGCCATTTCCGGCATAACCACGAACTGCCCCATGGCTTTTTCTACCGGCCTCGTGTCGCCCGGCTTGTTGTTTTCCGGCAAGTACCGGATCATACACAGTCATTTGCTGCGCATTCACTTCTTTTTCTTTTCTCCCGTCCGGATGGGGGGACGATGCCTGCCCATGGGACTTGCTTCCGGCATTCTTTGCCAAACGCACAGATTTTGATGCTGCAGGTTTGTTCACTTTAGCAAGCTGCTCAGCATTTTGTTCCTGTATCATATCAAGCAACTCCCTAACACGATCTTGTTGTTTTGCTAAAGCATCTCCGGTAAGCGAGTTACACAGCTCTACTGCAGCCCTAGCAGCTTTAATGGTTTTATCCGGACTACTGTACTTAGGTTTTTCTACGATGCTCAAAGATGCAGAGGTACTTTTTCCGGCAAGAATCTCCTTACGCAGATCCTGATCTAGGTTGCGAGCTCTAAGCCGGTTTTCCGGTACTCTAGCAGGCTGAGCACTAATGGAAGCAAAGCCATGGGCAGCATTGTACTCACGTAGGGTTAGGTTCAGCTCGCGCAGCGCCCGGATGATGTCCGCGCCCCCGGAGAGCAGCTTCTGGCGTTGCGCCTCCAGCTCCGCCTGAGCCGCTGCCGGATCGATGTTCTGCGCGATGGGCGTCGCCAGCACGCTCATGGCCGCTTGGAGAGGAGTCTCCGGTGGCACTGCAGATGCACCCGCAACCACCTGGTCACGCTCGGTCGGCGGATTGGCCGTGCGCGTAGACTTCGTCTGTCCAGTGCCTTCCGCCGCAGCTTCCTTGCCAGCGTCAGCCGCACCAACCACCAGCACCTCCACGCTGTCGGCGGCGTGGCCGCTGCGAACTGCAGACCTTGGCGGGTCCGGAGCTACCAGCACCGGCGTGAGGCACTGGCGCTCGGGGACGGTGCCGTAGTAGACGCGGAGGCTGCCGAACTCGATGACGCTGCCGTTCTTGGGGAACTTACCGCCATTGGCGAAGCTGCTAGTGTTGTCGTTGATGAAGTCCATCGCGAGGACGCGGTCGACGAGCGCAGTGACCACACGCTCGCCGGAGATGGTGAGGAGGCCCGCCCGAATATGAACTCCAGCAAGCGCAGCTGCTGGCCCCACGGTGGGCGCCAACTGTCGTCGTGGTGAACACACAGATGCCATGGGATGGCTTGAGTTGGGGCCGAATGTGCGCTAGAGGATTCAGGGGAGGGTTTCCGGATGGTTTGCCGGATGCTTTCTTGATGAAGTTGGCCTTGGCCAGAGGTTGAAGAAGAAGAACACAAGAACTAGCTTAACTCTGGATCTCTCTATTCCGTACGCCAACCAGGTTATAGGCTATCAGTCCTTAGCTATCCCCCCCCCCCCCCGCGTAAGGGAGTGCCCCCTCTCCTTATATAGGGGAGAGGGTAGCTTACAGGGGAAGAAACCCTAGGAAACCCTAATGGCATCTTTGACTAGACAAACTACTTTACAAAGCCTCTTTTACCTTGTGGTCGTGGGTTCTCGGGCCCCACGGTGGGCGCCAACTGTCGTCGTGGTGAACAGACAGATGCCATGGGATGGCTTGAGTTGGGGCCGAATGTGCGCTAGAGGATTTGGGGGAGGGTTTCTGGATGGTTTGTCGGATGCTTTCTTGATGAACTTGGCCTTGGCCAGAGGTTAAAGAAGAAGAACACAAGAACTAGCTTAACTCTGGATCTCTCTTTTCCATACGCCAACCAGGTTACAGGCTATCAGTCCTTAGTTATCACCCCCCGCGTAAGGGAGTGCCCCCTCTCCTTATATAGGGGAGAGGGTGCTTACAGGGGAAGAAACCCTAGGAAACCCTAATGGAATCTTTGACTAGACAAACTACTTTACAAAGCCTCTTTGGCAGCAGGCGACGCCGGTAGACCTTTAATCAGGAACGGTGACCTCCTCCGGTACCTTTTACGTCATCTTCTGCTTTGGCCTCAGAGCTTCGATTAAAGCTGAAGTGTTTCGCTCATCCTTGTCGTCCAGCTCTTGAGAGAATCTTTGACCAGCTTGCCGACGTGCTACAGTGTAGCCTGTACCGGTATTCCGGTACCTTCTTAGCCTTTTCTGGTATACCCTTCCTGGGATACCGGTATGATTTCACTTAGCCATGAACCTGTCTTTGTTATCCGGAATAACCTTTAAATCGGTACCTTAACAGCCTAAACTGGCCAAGTTCGGCATGCCTTTGGCATACCGGGGGTCATCCCCCCAGCATTAGTCCCCGAAGCTGGTATAGTCCGGCGGATCCTATCCGACGGACCATGCCAGTTTTCCATCTCGAAGTACCGGTTTAACTCTTCCGGAAACCTGTTTTCCCCGGATCTAGCTTCCCGCGAAGATCTACGAGTAAGAGAAAAAACAAAAGAAAAGAGGAAGTAAACACCCTACCGGCCCGAGAACAAGGAGGCAAAAGGAAAAGGTGCAGTGTCCTCAAAACTAACCTGAGGGCGGCGGCGGACAAAAAAGGTGACGCTCCGCCGGACTCAGCGAGCTAGCGGCAGAGGGCGACGAACGGCGATGAGGAAGAAGGAGATGTCGAGCGGCGCTCCGAGCGGAAACAACGAAGGGGCTGCGGTGAATCTCTGCTGGGCAGAGCCCTGCGGGACTTCTTCGCGAGCTTCGTCGGAGGGAGAGACCTTGGCGGCGAACGGCGGCAGGAGGGGCGCAAGGGGCAAGGGCTCTGAGCGCTCTGGGAGTTGCGAATGCGAGGAAGGAGAAGAAGTGGGAACGGCCGCGCCCTTAAGTAGGGAGGGCGTTCGTGGGCCGAAAATCACTAGGCCCGTGGCGCTTCGCTTCATGGGCTGCCACGCGGCGCGGAGCTACACGCGAGAAAAAACAAAGGCCACAGGGTGGCCACACGGATTCGGAACGGCAGCGAGGATCCGGTGTGGCGCAGTTAATGCGGACGCAGAAGTCGAAGGGAGGTGACCCCTGACACTGGCGCGTCAGAAACAGTGCGCATGTCTCTGACAGGCACTCTAACCGAGAAGTTCTCGACCTCGCCGAGGAGAGTTAAATGGCAAAGCAACCGGAAAAGTATACCGGAAGCTTTTGCTAGGTTTGGTATCATGAGATGGTTTCGGCAGAGACGCCGGAAGGTTTGAACTGGTTTCCGGAAGAGTTAAACCGGTACTTCGAGATGGGAAACTGGCATGGTCCGTCGGATAGGATCCGCCGGACTATACCAGCTTCGGAGACTAATGTTGGGGGGATGACCCCCGGTATGCCAAAGGCATGCCGAACTTGGCCAGTTTAGGCTGTTAAGGTACCGGTTTAAAGGTTATTCCGGATAACAAAGACAGGTTCATGGCTAAGTGAAATCATACCGGTATCCCAGGAAGGGTATACCGGAAAAGGCTAAGAAGGTACCGGAATACCGGTACAGGCTACACTGTAGCACGTCGGCAAGCTGGTCAAAGATTCTCTCAAGAGCTAGAGGACAAGGATGAGCGAAGCACTTCAGCTTTAATCGAAGCTCTGAGGCCAAAGCAGAAGATGACGTAAAAGGTACCGGAGGAGGTCATCGTTCCTGATTAAAGGTCTACCGGCGTCACCTGCTGCCAAAGAGGCTTTGTAAAGTAGTTTGTCTAGTCAAAGATGCCATTAGGGTTTCCTAGGGTTTCTTCCCCTGTAAGCCACCCTCTCCCCTATATAAGGAGAGGGGGCACTCCCTTACGCGGGGGGGGGGGATAGCTAAGGACTGATAGCCTGTAACCTGGTTGGCGTACGGAATAGAGAGATCCAGAGTTAAGCTAGTCCTTGTGTTCTTCTTCTTCAACCTCTGGCCAATGCCAAGTTCATCAAGAAAGCATCCGGCAAACCATCCGGAAACCCTCCCCCGAATCCTCTAGCGCACATTCGGCCCCAACTCAAGCCATCCCATGGCATCTGTCTGTTCACCAAGACGACAGTCGCTCAACCACTGAATATAGTATGGATGCGGGTGCGGTAGATACTTCAACTTCAGCTTGGTACGCAACTCCTTGCTTGCTAAATTGCGGCAACTCCCGCCATCAATAATGACCTTGCAAGCCTTGTCAGGACCAACTAAAGCCTTTGTTTGGAACAAATTGCAGCGCTGAGTAGATGCACTTGGCAACACATTAAGAGCACGCTGAGACACAACAATAGTGCGAGCTTCAGACGGATAAGCATCTACACCATCACTGTCATAGTCACCATCTTCTGGAGCATATGGATCAGCATCATCTCCAGTCTCATATTCATTGTCCTCATTGATAAACATGACCTTGTGGTTAGGACAATATCTCTTGAAGTGACCCTTTCCACCACATGTATGACAAGCCATATCACGGTTGCGCGCAGTAGACATGCTAGAACCACTTGTACTTGCAACAGGTTCTGACTTCTTTGTGTTGGACACATTGGAGACCGGCTTGCTAGATGAAGTAGGAAACGGTGCGGAGCGCGAAGATGGCGCCGGCGCCGTAGATGGGGGCGCCCTAGGAGTGTAACGCCCAGCTCCCGTAGCACGACCTTTGATTTGCGCTTCTTCAGCCAAATGTGATTCAGCTTCTCTTGCATGATGTAACAACTCATTCATAGTGGTGTAATTGTGATGTCGAACAATGCCTTTGATATCATACTTCAAACCATGTAGAAAACGCTGCATTGTCATCTGAAGTGACTCACGGACACGACCACGCTTCATAAGCATCTCCATCTCCATGAAATAAGTATCAACATCCTTCACACCTTGTCGCGGAAACCAATGTGCTTGATAAGTTGACCCTCTTGAGACAAGGTGTGAAGGATGTTGATACTTATTTCATGGAGATGGAGATGCTTATGAAGCGTGGTCGTGTCCGTGAGTCACTTCAGATGACAATGCAGCGTTTTCTACATGGTTTGAAGTATGATATCAAAGGCATTGTTCGACATCACAATTACACCACTATGAATGAGTTGTTACATCATGCAAGAGAAGCTGAAGCACATTTGGCTGAAGAAGCGCAAATCAAAGGTCGTGCTACGGGAGCTGGGCGTTACACGCCTAGGGCGCCCCCATCTACGGCGCCGACGCCATCTTCGCGCTCCGCACCGTTTCCTACTTCATCTAGCAAGCCGGTCTCCAATGTGTCCAACACAAAGAAGTCTGAACCTGCTGCAAGTACAAGTGGTTCTAGCATGTCTACTGCGCGCAACCGTGATATGGCTTGTCATACATGTGGTGGCAAGGGTCACTTCAAGAGAGATTGTCCTAACCGCAAAGTCATGTTTATCAATGAGGACAATGAATATGAGACTGGAGATGATGCTGATCCATATGCTCCAGAAGATGATGACTATGACAGTGATGGTGTAGATGCTTATCCGTCTGAAGCTCGCACTATTGTTGTGTCTCAGCGTGCTCTTAATGTGTTGCCAAGTGCATCTACTCAGCGCTGCAATTTGTTCCAAACAAAGGCTTTAGTTGGTCCTGACAAGGCTTGCAAGGTCATTATTGATGGCGGGAGTTGCCGCAATTTATCAAGCAAGGAGTTGTGTACCAAGCTGAAGTTGAAGTATCTACCGCACCCGCATCCATACTATATTCAGTGGTTGAGCGACAATGGTGAGATGAAGGTAAGCCACATGGTGCGTGTTGATTTTGAGATTGGACCGTATAAGGATTCCATTGATTTTGATGTGGTTCCTATGACGGTGTGTCACTTACTATTGGGTCGGCCATGGCTCTATGACCGTTCTGTGCAACACAATGGCTGTGCCAATACATATCACTTGGAGTTCAAAGGCAAGAAAATTAACTTGCAGCCTATGTCACCACAGCAAATTGTCAATGAATCTCGTCAGAAAGTTGAAGTAAATTTGGAGGATGCTCCAGTAGATAGGCGAGAGAATTGTAATGCCGTGAGTGATATAACGAAAAGTGAGAGAGTGAATTCCTTAGTCTTATTAGCCACCAAAGAGGACATGAGAGAATTTAGTGAGGATCCTAGAGCCATGCCTCTTGTGCTCATGTACAAGGGTGAGGTTTTGGTTTCTAACGACATGACCCCTATATCTCTTGGTGTTTCTAGTGTTTTGCAGGAATTCAGCGATGTGTTTCCGGAGGAGGTGCCAGCGGGATTACCACCGTTGCGTGGTATTGAGCATCAAATTGACTTGATCCCCGGAGCTTCGCTGCCTAATAGGGCACCATACAGGACGAACCCCGAAGAGACGAAGGAGATACAGAAGCAAGTACAAGCGCTACTCGACAAAGGTTATATTCGCATATGCCTTAGTCCTTGTGCTGTTCCTGTTATTCTAGTTCCTAAGAAAGAAGGTACATGGCGCATGTGTGTAGATTGTAGAGCGATAAACAACATTACTATTCGATATCGTCATCCTATTCCCTGTTTAGAGGATATGCTAGATGAATTGAGTGGTGCTGCTGTTTTCTCTAAGATTGATTTGCCTAGTGGTTATCATCAAATTAGGATGAAAGAGGGGGATGAATGGAAAACTGCCTTTAAAACAAAATTTGGTTTATATGAGTGGTTAGTAATGCCTTTTGGTTTAACTAATGCACCTAGCACTTTCATGAGACTGATGAACCATGTTTTACGTGATTTTATTGGCAAGTTTGTGGTTGTGTACTTTGATGATATATTAATCTACAGCCGCAATAAATCTGATCATACTATGCATATTCGACATGTTTTGCAAGTGTTGCGTGATAATCAACTTTATGGTAATCTTGAGAAGTGCACATTTTGCAAAGATAAGGTCATATTTCTGGGATATGTTGTCTCTAAGCATGGAGTGGAGGTAGATTCATCTAAAATTGAAGCAATTCAAAATTGGCCTACTCCCATGAATGTGAGTCAAGTAAGAAGTTTCCATGGTCTAGCTGGGTTTTATAGAAGATTTGTGCCCAATTTTAGTACTATTGCTGCACCTTTGAATGAATTGACTAAAAAGGGTGTTGCATTTGAGTGGGGCGCAGCCCAAGATCATGCTTTTGATGAACTGAAAAGATTGTCAACTTCTGCACCGTTACTTGCACTTCCTGATTTCAATAAGCAATTTGAGATTGAATGTGATGCTAGTGGTATTGGAATTGGTGGTGTGTTGATGCAAGAGGGTCGCCCAATTGCATATTTTTCTGAGAAACTTTCTGGTGCTAAGTTGAACTATCCTATATATGATAAAGAATTGTATGCTTTAATTAGAGTTCTTGAGGTTTGGCAACATTATTTGTGGCCAAAGGAATTTATCATACATTCTGATCATGAAGCTTTGAAATATCTGAAAGCTCAATCTAACTTGCATAGGCGTCTTGCTAAGTGGGTTGAGTTCATTGAGTCTTTTCCATACATTATTAAGCATAAGAAGGGAAAAGATAATATTGTTGCTGATGCTCTATCTAGGAAGAACATGCTATTAACTAAACTTGATGTTAAAATTCCTGGATTAGAGATACTATGTGATTTGTATGCTACTGATCATGATTTTTCTGAACCATATCGCTTGTGTGCTATTGGTAAAGCATGGGAGAAATATCACATACATGATGGGTTCTTGTTTAGAGCTAACAAACTATGTGTTCCAGAATCATCTGTGCGTTTGCTCTTATTGCAGGAATCACATGCTGGAGGTTTGATGGGTCACTTTGGGCGTGAGAAGACGCTACTCATGCTCGCTGACCACTTTTATTGGCCAAAGATGAGGCGGGACGTGGACAGGTATGTGAAGAGATGCATTACTTGTAACAAATCCAAGTCCAAGCTGAAGCCTCACGGTTTGTATACTCCTTTACCGGCACCTACTACACCTTGGGAGGATATTAGTATGGATTTTGTTTTGGGTTTGCCGCGTACTAAGAGAGGCCATGATTCTATATTTGTGGTAGTGGATAGATTCTCTAAGATGTCACACTTTATTGCCTGCCACAAGAGCGACGATGCGTCGCATATTGCTAACCTGTTTTTCAGGGAGATTGTACGTCTACATGGAGTCCCGAAGACTATTGTTTTTGATCGTGATGTGAAGTTCATGAGCTACTTCTGGAAGACGCTTTGGAGAAAGCTGGGGACGAAGCTACTTTTCAGCACTACTTGTCATCCCCAAACTGATGGTCAAACTGAGGTGGTGAATAGAACATTGTCACAACTGTTGAGATCCATGATAAAGAAGAACTTGAAGGAGTGGGAAGATTGTTTGCCGCATGTGGAGTTTGCTTACGACAGGGCGGTACATTCTACCACAGAGCTGTGTCCCTTTGAGGTGGTATATGGTTTCAAACCCATTACTCCACTTGATTTGTTGCCTCTACCCATACATGAGAGAGTCAATATGGAGGCATCGAAGAGGGCAGATTTTGTGCGAAAGATTCATGTGAAGACTAAAGAGTTGATAGAGAAGAAAGGCAAGAACAATGCTGCAAGGGTGAACAAGAAGCGCAAGGAGATGTTGTTCAAGCCTGGTGATATGGTCTGGGTACATTTTCGCAAGGATAGGTTCCCGAAGCTTCGGAAGTCCAAGTTGCTTCCTCGTGGTGCTGGTCCTTACAAAGTGCTTGCCAAGATCAATGATAATGCATACTCTATAGATCTTCCAATCGATGAGTTTGGTGTCAGCAATTTCTTTCAATGTGGCTGATTTGACACCATATGATGGAGAAGACCTTGGAGCGTCGAGGTCGACGCCTTTTGAAGGGGGGGGAGATGATGAGGACATCCCTACTACTACACTACTACCTCTATCATTGCAAGATGAAGACGATGCTGCTGTGAAGCTCAAGTCCAATGAAGTCAGGATTGGACCTATTACAAGGGCTCGTGCGAAGCTACTCAAGCAACAGGTGAACTTGTTCCTAAGTGATACTTTGATCGATGAGAACTTTATACTACCTAAGTCCTATTACTTATGTATGATCAGGTATGAAGAGGGAGCAAGCATCGCACGAGGAGGAGAGGAGCAGCTGGACGTGAAGCTGGACATGGAGCTGGACATGAAGCTGGACATGAAGACATCCCATGGACGCGCGAGGGAGGAGCGGGAGGCATGCGCGAGGGGAGAAGACGAAGTCCAGGCCCGGTCTGACCGGCCGCCATGCCGGCGCACCCGGTCCCAGTCCCGGTCTGACCGGCCGCCACGCCGGCGCACCCGGTCCCAGGCTCGGTCCAACCAGCTACCACGCCGGGTCAGCCCGGCGCCGACCGGATCCTCAGCCGCTGCACACCGGGCCACATCCAGGGTTCCTGGATCCTTAACCCGATCACCACCCGGTGCCAGGCCCGGTTGAAACCGGCCTGCCCGGTCCCAGACCCGGTTGACCGGGCCCCTGACCGGCCGACTCCGAGTCTGTCTCGACCAGATCCGATCTGGGTTGGTTTTCTATGTATCTTTTCGACCCCTGGTCGTCCTGAACCCCTATATAAGTGCCCAGGACGCCCCCAAATTAGGTTTAGACCACGTTTAAGATAAACCCTAGTTCATAGTTGATTGCTTTGCAACTCTATTGAATTTCTACACCATATTGCATTGATTTGGTGTATACCCCTGAAAGTCTTGTGTGATCTGCTGTTCCATTGGGAATTAGACGGTTGCAACTTACCGCTTCGTGGTCGGCGGCTACGTGCGCAAGTGTGTGGACTTGCGAATATCTTGCAGGGTTGAGAGCTGTTGCATTGGCGACAGGGACCAATCGAGAGACTTCATTGTGTCATACAAGTTATCATCCACTTCATCATCGTGTTATCTCCGCTGTGTTCATCCCGTGATCATCATCACCACCGTTGCTTACTGAGAAGATCGGGCCACCCCATAGGTATCAGATTTCAGTTTTCCTCGGTAAGCCATCCACAATCCACCCCATAGTTGAGTTGTGAGTGTTTCCTATCCAGAAAAAGCCAAAAAAAAGTTAGGGTTAGGGTTTGCCATAGCCTTAGATTGCACTAATTTCGAGTTTTAGTTGCTTTTCGTAGTTGTTTTTGCGTATCTTTTTCTTCCATCTAGTATTGTTAGGGTTTGTGTTTCCACTATTATCTAGTTTCAGTTTTTGTTACTCTGAGTCCAGGTCTTTTCAAGTTGGCGCCTGGTTCTTCGGCTCACACAAGACAGCCATGAAAAATTCGAGTCTCCTTGGGTAGGACCATACATTGTCACCGAAGTAATCGCAGGAGGAGCGTATAGATTGAAGGATAAGAAGACAGGGATTGCAGAACAAAACCCCTGGACTGTGGCGTAGCTCCGGCGTTTTTACGCATAGAAACTAAAATAGAGTTACATATGTAAGCACACAATGTATTGAAAAGCTCATGAGTTTTCAGACGCACTCTTTTCCTTTCAGGGCACCGAGTGGGGCTGAAAGGTTTTTAATGAGGCGGGCTCGCGATGCTGCAATATAGTAAAAATATTGGTGATATATATCTTTTTCGTCAGGCTCGGGGGCTTAAACCCGCAAAATCAACAATATATATTTGGCTCTTACAAAATATAGCTCGACAATTATTTGCCTTGGTTCAAAAACCTTGCGAACAATAAACATACATACACCCACCAAAACGCTCGGGGGCTCGAGAAAAAGAGAAAATAAACTTGCTTTGACTATACATGGTTCTCGCAATATACAGATAAAGCTCGACAAGCATCATATCAAGTCATCTATATTTATTCTTTCATCCTCCGCGGAAGCACCCATGGTATCAGCATAATGGTCTTCTTTGAAGAAAGCAGCGTCCATCCGAAGAAGATCCTCAATCATTTTATCTGCTACGGGCGTCACCGCATCGTTGATCTTGTCGACGTTCCTTCTTCTTTTCCTCAGTTTGGCATGGCAGAGATCAACAATGTTGGACATATCCAACTTCGGATAGCAGATTTGCAACATGATCAAAGCAGAACGGGCACCGGCCATCAGCTGAACCTTCACAAACTCGTGGATTTGATGAACACTCTTGAATTTCTTAATCAGAGCAGGAAGATTTTCGGGCTGAGGATTCCGAGGAAACATAGCACTATACACCATGGCTAAGGTATTAGTGCAGAACTCAATAAATTCTCGGACCTGAGCAGCACGATCCTGGAACCAAACAATTCGTCGGGTGCGATCTTCGTTAGCCCAAAAATCACTATCATTCTCTCTGGCAAGCCGGAGAAGGACCGCGGATCTTGCGTCAACACGTTGATCTTCGGCAGCAGCGTCCAAAAAGGAGCCTAACCACGATAAATGGAACAATGAGGTATGAAAAAGGCACATACGGATAGTAAAAGGAGTAATGAAGCCAACATACCCGCCATATCTAGACTTGCGTCAGTCAACAGCTCAAGCATGTAATTTTCTCGGGCGGCAGCCTGCAAAGCTTCGGCAACTACAGTTTCTTTCAGTTCCAGAGCTTCGTGAGCTTGGCGAAGAGCGATTTTTTCACGTTCGGAGGATTTGCGGGATTGGTCCATGACAGTGATGGTTTGTTTTTTCATGGCTTGAAGTTGTTGTCGAAGTTCAGCTAGCTCTTGTTGGATTGAGTCAGCGCACGAAGAATCATCCAATGAAACGTCGCCAGGAATCCGTTGAGGGCGAGACGCGGCAGGAGAAGCAGAGGATGGTCCACCAGCCTCAGAATAGTTATCGAGTACGAACTGGAAGAAGGAAATATCGACATCAATCATTCAGCAAGAATTCCCTTTTTTCATAGATAGTTGAAATATTTACATAAATTGGGTCCATTACAAAAGATGGCTTCTAGGATAGCCGCAAATCATACGGATAGCGACAACTACAAAAGGAAAAAGAAAATACAAAGGGGTAGGTTGATCTACTTGACCTCCGGTTTGGCAGTGCTAACAGATGAAGAGGGCTTGTGACCCAGGAAGGCAAGGATCTTCTTCGAGTGGGGCTTTGCAGCCCTCACTAGGGTCTTCCATTTGTCCTTGTTCATTCCTTTGGGGTGGCCAACTTTCGCCCAGTCGACGTTTTGGTGGCTGTCGGCTACCAGGGCAATAGTTCCTTCGACTCCAACCTTCAAGTTTTCCTGTCGATAAGCCAACGCAAGATCTTCTTGAGGAAGGAAGCGCCTGGTGTAACATCCCAAAAATTTCAAAACAAAACAAATGAATTCCCCTTTTTCCAAATTTTGGAACCAACAAAAACTTTTATTAAATTAAGTTTGTTGCATAGTGAGCATGCTTAATTCTTGGGCTATTGCCATGATTGCTTGTTCAACTACTTTGAAATAATCTTAAACCCTAAACCTCACCCCTCTTTTCACCACTCAAGTTAAAATAAAATAAAAAGGAATTTAAATAAGAAAAAGGCCTATGTGCCTATGGCTATTTTTGTGAAACTTTACCCTAGGCCTTTCTACTTTGTTTAGAGGTTTGGAAAACCTTCATACACCCTACCTAGTACT
Organism: Lolium perenne; assembly: GCF_019359855.2. Taxonomy (NCBI): domain Eukaryota; kingdom Viridiplantae; phylum Streptophyta; class Magnoliopsida; order Poales; family Poaceae; genus Lolium; species Lolium perenne. Next base: position 6,685,855 of record NC_067248.2, on the reverse strand, counting down.
TATCAAACCAAATCCAAAGTGAATCCAAAGAAAATAAAAAGAAACTAAAAATGCCATAGAGGCATATGAGAGTAAAATGCAAATTTGTGAATTTGAGGATCTTGACCCTAAGACTTGTGGTGAATGGTTGGATCACTCCTCTATACCATTTCAACACTCAACAACATCAATTGGGTCAAGAGAGATCAAATTAAAAATCAAATGCAACATATGCATAGAGGCATATGTGACACATAGCCATTTCACCAAAGTTGTTCCTATGCACTCCTACCTTGACCAAATGGTGTGAAACCCTCTCTAAACCTAATCTCACCCCAAATGGACCCTAACCCATGCTTAAGTAAAGCAAAGAAAAGAAAAATAAGAAATAAGCAAATTGGGAATTTCAACTCTTATGTGTTATGGCCATTTTTGCAAATCATTGAGCTAGACCTTTTTGAATGGTTTCAATGGTTGGGAAATGTTTCTAAACCAATAAGAATCACTTTGGAGTCAAGAAAAATCAAACCAAATGGAGAGAAATCAAATGATGAGAAAATCTCATTTTCACTCACATACACTTAGCCAATTTTTGCAAATCTTCAACAAAGGCCACCATTGCTTGATCTCTTGTTTGTAAAACACTTGTATATCAAAAACAAACACAATTGCATCAAAGAAACCAGAATCAAATAAAAGAAAAATGCATTTTCCAACTTACATATGATAATGGTCATTTGGCCATTTTATATTTTCTTCACCACTTTGCATCCCTGGATCTTTTTATTTCTAAACCAAACTTGGTCAACTCTTGCCACCTCATCCATGACCATGTCATGGTGAACATCTTTTGTGTTGACCACCATGGTTGACTCTGCCTAGTTTGACTATTATAGATGAGCCAAGTGGAGACTTTGAAATCAGGTTAAGATCATACCCATTTTGCCATTTTGCAAACTAGCCCCAAATTGACCACCACCACCACCATTCCACCTCTTTAATTATATGAATGAGATCCACCAAAAAGATTTCCAAAATTTGACAAAAATCTTCATGCGGCCATTTCATCGAGCACTTGGCAGGCATGATTTTCAATTACACACACACTCCTTTATTCTTTGGACTTTGGACTAAACCCCTTTTGTTCTGAGATGATCATTGCTCTCCTATGTCCTCTGCATCAAACCAGTACAAGCCTTGGATGATTAAAGCCACAAAGCAAGCAAAACATCACCATGCCGTACCCATGCCGACCCTCATGCCACTCCTCCACTCCACCCCTCTCTGGCCAGCCTTGCCATGTCAACTAGGTAGCCCTCACTCCACCCTGCACGCTGGTACCCTCCCTGGCTCGAAACAAGCATGACATTGGCCAGAACACCTCGCGCCCAGACACGCCAGAACAATGCCAGACACGCGGTGAGCGCGCACGGGCACGTCCTGGACGCGCCAGAGCACGCGCGTGTGCCGTCGCTCTCGTCCTCCCCTGCAGCCCTACCTCTGCATCGAGCTTGGCCACCATCTCCTCTACCTCCTAGACATCCTCGATAGCTCGCGGAGGAACCGTCGCCGTCGCCATCATCAACGATTTAGCCGCCAGTACCGCCGCAGACATGGACGTGATACGAGCTGTCCCTTCCTCCTTTCTCTGAGCTAGCTACACGTTGAGCATTGCCTAGCCGTCGCCTACCTCCCGCACCCCCTAGCTTGCCCCTTCGCGCCCTGGAGCGCCATGAACGCCGACGACCCTCCACGGCCTCTCACAGCTCTCGCGCGATTATAAATAGAGACCCTCCCGCACTGCAACCTCCACACCATTCCTGCTCCCCTCCTTCTCCTCGACCTCCTCCACCTCTTCTCCACATCGATTACGCCACCGAGAGCCCCAATTGAGCCGTCGATCGCCGGAATCCGCCACCTTGCAATCCCTCGACTCCGTCCACCTCCGCTCCTCCCACGGCTACCAGTAGATTCCTCGTCCTCGACAACCCCGTCTAGCACCTGCGCCGCCCCTCGCCGGAGCTCCAGCACGCCGCCGACCCCCTACCTCCGCCGCGGCAGCGAGGTCTTCTCCCCGACGGTGACGACGACTCTGCACCGCCCGATCCACATCTAATCCAACGGTCCAGGTTAGAGCATACCGATTCGGTTGAGTTAAGTCGCTGACTGCTGGGCCCCACCTGTCAGCTGGCCCGCGGCGTGGTCAGCACTGTTGGGCTGGCTTCCCCTTTTCAAACCATTTCGGCCCATCTGTGTTCCCGCCTAAGCCCAAGTTTCAAATTCATTTAAATCCTTTTCAGTTTTAATTCAACATTGGTCCTTTGCTATAATTTGAATAGTTTCAAATCTACCCAACCAAATTGAGTGATTCAAAATGTTCTAGAAAGCTTATGAAATTATCTAGCTAATCCCACTGGTTTCAACCTCATAGCTTGTGTAGTTTTTGAATAGCAAAAAATAAGAAAACAGAGACTGTTCAGTATTCAAATAAATCTTAAAAATCAACCACTTTGAATTTTGAAGTGAATCCAATTGCTATAATTCACATTTCACAAACTCTAATTTAATATGCAAAAATATGATATGGGTTCTGTACATGATCATGGGCTAGAAGCAAAATATTGGCTATGTAGTCAATACTAGCCCATTTCAACTATTTCAAATTTTTAGGAATTTAAATCTATGAGGTGTAGCACCTCATTTAAAGCATTTTCTCAAGTGTTATGAAGTAATGTGATGACCTCTATTGCATGGGCTCATACTTGCTCACTTGGGGAAACTAAATCAAAATAGTATTTAAATTGCAATGGGTATTTAAATCACATGAGATGATAAACCTCATTTAAATCTTTTTTCTCAAATGATAAGTGTGAAGTGTTGACCTTGGTCAACAGGTGATCATACATGGTTATTTGAGAAGATTAAATCTTAAGAAAATTCAATGAGAGGAAATTATTTCTCCCAAACTAAAGAGAAACCCTAATCAACAATTCAATAAGAGGAAATTATTTTCTCTAATGCTAAGTAAGGAAAACCCTAGCATAATTTTGGGTAGCAATGTTAAGTAGTGATGCTAGATCATTTGTGTGAGCCATTAAGGCTAATTAAGAGTACTTAAGTATTGTTTGGTGATTGTATCCCCGTATTCGTTTATAGACGCTAGTACCGGAGACTATCAAGAGGAAGAGGTATTCTACCAAGAGGAAGGAGAAGAAAACTTTGATCACCTCCCCAATCAAGGCAAGCTAACACTCTTGCAAAGTTCCCATGTGCAAAGCTCTACAAGAGCAAGGCACCATTACCTTTTACTTTATGCTTAATGATCCTATTCCCAAGTTTTATCCTTATAAGCTTTTACTTTGTTTATTAAAGCTTACTTTTATAGTTAACTTTGGTCTAAGTATAGAGTGTTACAGGAGTATCAAACTTAGCCTAGATAGCTACAAATTATTTAGCACCCCTCATGACTAGATGCTAGTGCTAAACTAAAATTGTTTACTCTAGATGGGAACTTGTGAAAACCAATGACTTTGAAAACCTTGGAATGATGAGTCATTCTATTGAAAGATTTTGAAGGTAAATGTGACTTGTGAATGACTTGGTGAAACTTACCAAAAACTGATGGTTGGGTTCGGATGCGATACCATTCCAATTTTACAAGTACCCCCACAATACCTGAATCTGGGTAAGGCTTAGCTGGAAACTTATGTATTTTAGTATGGGTTCCCTCTGAACAAGCGTCATAGGGGTTATGCCGAGGCTGCCTCCCTTGAATGTGAAATGACGTGAAATGAGGTGAATGTCCTACCCAAGCCCTGTGCAGTTCCCGGGTTGACGGTTTGTTTTCACCGGGAGGCCAAGCTCATGGGGGAGGTGCCTATACTAGGGTATGTAAATGAAAGGTTAGGATTGGTAGTTCGCGTACTGCGTAAGATAAATCAGGGCCAGTTACCCCTGACGAGCTATTGCAATTGTTGTGGCACAAGTGTACAACCTCTGCAGAGTTGAACCTATTCGAATAGCCGCGTCCGCGGTTATGGACCGTTGGAAAGGCCATACTGTTCCGTCATCAGAACCTTTCAAAAATGTTACAGGTGACTGGTGACTTATGATTTTGAACTTGAAAGGTGAATTTGACTTTGAATCACAACAGAGTTGTGGGAATGACACTAATGTTCCCACTTGAGTTAAGTTAGGCAAATGAAGAGTCTTTGTTTACTAAATACTTATGAAATAAAACTGGCTTTATGCAAATGAACCTAGAACTTAGAACCCCCTTACTATAGTTGATAGTATTTACATTAGTATTAGTTTGCGAGTACTTTAAAAAGTACTCATGGCTGTGTCCCTGGCTATTCAAATGGCCAGACTATGAAGAGGAGTATCAGAACCCGGAAGAAGGACAGCAGGACGTCTACGACAACTAGGGCCACTCCTGACGTCAACAGTTGCCTGTGGAATAAATGGACTACTACTACGCTACTTCGCTTCCGCTATGTGTTTTGTAATTGATCAATAGATCATCTATTATTGTAATGAGACTGGATCATGTGATCCTTTATTTGTAAGAAAATTATGGTATGTAATGAATGATGTGTTGTGATATCAATCTATTATGTCTCGCAAAAACAATATTCCTGGGATTGCGAGGAATGGCATAATAGGCATCTGGACTTAAAAATCCGGGTGTTGACACCTGGCGAGCTCGGAGAAAGTTTGCGGTTGCGTCTGTTTGGGGAAGAAATGGGGGAAGAGGCGCGTGAACGCAGCCCACGCATCGGAAATATTGGTGCGCGCCAGATCCCCGTGCAGCTCGAGGATTGAGATGGTGTCGAGAAGACGATCCTCCGCAGATTCATGCAAGGTGAAATCTTCACCCATCTTCCCTACTGGAGCAAAGCAGAAGTTCATCAATATTTAGAGAAGCAAAGGGAAGATATAAACAAAGACAGGCGAAGGAAGATACTTACTAACAAACCGACGGTTCTGAGTCTCCAAATGAGCTGTGATGGCGTTTTCGCGCTCTATCTGTTGAGAGACCTTATCACTTAGAGCATTTTCAGCTATGTGAAGCCTCTGGCGAAGATCTTCAACAATGGCGGCTTCCCGTTCAGCTTTCTCGCGAGCCTTTTCGCTCTGCTCCAGCTTAGCCGCGAGCTCTTCAGTGCGTTTCTCGGTTCGGTCGAGGTTTCCTAAAAAGTTCCAAAGGTCAAAGTTTGTCGTCGAAAACAAACGAAAGTTTGCCGAAGAAAGTGGGCTATACAGAACAAAGAGGGTCTTACCTCTCATATCTTCGGCTACATCACGGAACCCAATAAATTGGGTCCCAAGCTGGATGAGATGCTTCATCACAGGCTACAAAGAACATCAGAAAACAAATTCAGGAGGGAGAAAACTCGACAGGGGATCAAAGATAAACTGGCAAAGCAAAATAGTAAATCAAGAAAGAGAACTTACATCATCCAAAGCAGAAGTCGAGGAACCCCCCGCGACAATCGCATGGCTATCGCCAGCCCCAATCCTTGCTCTTTTCGGCGCGGGGGCTCGGGGGCTGGCTGTAAGAGGTGAGGTTTCAATGTCTTGTTGAGGGGGAGGCGAAGATTCCTCGGCAGCTCGGCGCTCTTCAGAAAGAACCAAGGTGTGGGATGTACTCGTTAGAGCCGTCCCATGAACCTCGGGTTCCTCTTTTTCCTCTTCTTCGCCACTATCAATACAGAAAAATAAGCAATACTGAAACAACAAAGTTGGAAAAGATAACAGTCAAGAAGCTTACGAGCTAACGGAGCCTGCGTCATCATAAGGGTTAAATGCACCCTCTTCTTCGGGTGACATATCTTCGGCAGCAGGGTCCGTGGGCTTGGAGGTGCCAGAATCCTCGATTTCATCCCTTTTCCTCTTGTCCTTGGGAGAAACAGCGGAAGGAGGGGAGTGCGCTGATTCGGAAGCATCCGATTCAGATCTTTCGGAAGAAGCCGCGGATTTGTGAGATCCTGCGACTTCACTCTCAGGACGAGAGGATCCTTGCGAGTCGTCAGTAACAACAGCTCGCTCGTCCACCTCTCCACCTTCAGGAAGGGGAGGAAGAGAAGATAAAACTTGGTGGTTCTGCACAATGAATAAGCAACATCATGGTCAATATACAAATCAAATGAGGAAGCAGTCGAAAAATAAAAGCACAACTCGAAGAATAAGCTACTTACTTCGGGACGGGCGTGGTTGCCACTATACGGCTCCACGCGGCAGGTGGTTGGAACATCATGCTTTTTGCTTAACGAGGAGAAACATCGAATCAGCTTCTCCAAGTCCTTCACAGAAAGATCCTTGGAGACACGGTCAACATCTTCTTCGCCAGCATACATCCAAAGTGGGTTTTTGCGAGCCTGCAGTGGCTGCACCCTGATCCTAAGGAAGTAAGCAGTAATTTGGACACCCGACAGTTCTTGACCGCGGGTGTTCTGTAGCTCGCGGATGCGTTTCATCAGAGCGTCGGTAGCTAATTTTTCTTCGGTAGTAGCTTCAGCGTCCCAGGATCGGCGCCTGAGGATTTTTGCGGTACCATCAAAGGGAGCAATGTTGTACTCTTGCAAGCCGACGTACTCCTCCTGAATGTACAACCACCTCCTGCGCCACCCTTGGACGGAGTCGGGGAATTTGACGTCGAAATAGTCAACGTCGGGGCGGACGCAGATAACAACACCGCCCACATTGTAGGCAATATTGCGGGAGCTGTTGCGGCGAAGATAGAAGATGCGCCTCCACAGGCCCCAATGAGGATGGGTCCCGAGGAAGCATTCACATAGGGTGATGAAAATTGAAATGTGGAGGATGGAGTTAGGGGTCAGCTGATGTAGCTGAATCCCATAGACAAAAAGAAGTCCGCGGAGGAACTCGTGAATGGGGGTGGACAGGCCGTGAATGAGGTGGTCGATGAACGTTACCCGATATCCGATTCGCGGCGTCGGGAAACTCTCGTCGCCGGGAAAGATCAGCACGTCTTTCTTCTTCAGAAGCCCGAGCCTAGGGTTGAAAATGAAAGGGAAACTTTCTGTCCATTTCCGAAGAAAAAGGAAATAAAGGGCCAAATACGGAAAAGGAAGCGACATTTGGAGGAAAAGAAACGGAAACAGCAGAACCATAAACGGAAACGAAAAAGAAAACGAGGGAGCCCTTTCCGACGGAAAGGGAAACGGCAGAGGAAATTCCGGAAAATAAATACGGAAAATTTCCGAAAATATAACCTAGAGAGGCCCGTGCATTTAGTAGGCCTACATTTACACATGAAACTTGGCTTGGCCAACGTATCAAGTTCACTAATTACTCTAACCCTAATCACTTTGTATAATTGTGTGTGGACGCAGCCGTTAAACTATGTGTGTTACTTTATGTTGAATTGTCGCTTGTCGAAGTTAAGTGATATATCTTATTGTCTTTTTATTTATGTGTGTCATTCGGTCTACAAATTAAGTTATTATGCCGCATTGTGTTGTGGCAAATATCCGTTTTCGTAACGTATCCGCTACATATCCGTTATGTATTCATATCCGATGATTTCCGTTTTCATATTCGTTTCCGGGGTTTCCGATTCCATTTTCGATTCCGACAAGATAGAGGGAAACAAAAACGATACAGCATGTTTCCGTCCATTTCCGTTTCATTTTCAACCCTACCCGAGCCTCTTGAGGGTGCTCTGATCTTGGTTCGAGATCTTGGATCTCTCCCATCCAGAGATCTCCATCTCCTCCGTCGGTGTCTTGGTCCCTGGAGCGATGTGCTTGGTCAGTTTTGTGCGCGGCGGCATGGAACTGAGCTTCGGTAGAGCAGAGGAGCGAGAGAGAGCGAGGGCTTGAGGAGCTCAGAGGAATGGCAATGGCGGAAGCAGAGAGAGGAAGAAGATGTGCGGCGCGGCGAAGGGGAAAAAGGAAGAAGATGTCGTGGCTTTATAACGAGGAGCTGATCCGTCGCGCCGTTGGATGAAAAGGAAATGCATCTTCAGCCTTACGCGTGTCCAAAAGGGTACAAAGGTCTTTTCAGCGAGAAGTTACTGGACAGGAGTTACTGCGCGCGTGGCGGAAATTACGGAGGACGTGTGTCCCCCACTTGTGCAACGTGTCGATGGTGCAGAATCTTGGGCCCACGTTTCAGCGAAGTGACAGGAGCCGTGGTTTCCCAAGGAAGCAGTCGTGGCTATCGTAAGCACTGATGTCACTCCAAAGAAACCCTCGAGTGCTTCTATCAAATATAGCAACAGGAAAATTTCGAGTGGAACGACAGAGAAACTTCGAGAGCCCATGATCAAATACAAGCATTTATTCATATGCTCGGGGGCTACTCTTATCAGAAGTAATGTTCATACTTCTGATAAGAGGACAAGATAGGAAAGAAATAGATAGAGCTGGTGAAAAATAGCAAAGATTGAGCCTACGACCAAGTACAGGCACTTGGCCGTAGCCTCGGGGGCTACTCCCATCGGGAGCGCTGGCCGCGCACCCGATTAAATTGAAGAAGAAGAGAAGGACCAGCAGTAAAAAAAATAAAGAGGGAGAGATAAAAAATAGCGACAAAGGCAATACAAGTTGAGCCTACGCCCAAGTACAAGCACTTGGCCGTAGCCTCGGGGGCTACTCCCATCGGGAGCGCTGGTCGCGCACCCGATGAAATATGAGATCAATACATTCTCGAGTTTTATACAACTCAAAAATATCCTCCCATCGGGAGCTCAAGATATTATGTCATCATATGACTCGAATAAATGTGCCATTCCAACAGCCGAAAAAGGCACTCGACAATATATTCTCAGAACGCGTCCGCCGCGACAAAATTTCTGAATGCCGTAATCTTTTACGAAGGTAAGTCCCCGAGATCCGTCATGTGCGGCGTGGTATCGCACCCGAATGCGCTCTGCTACTTTTTTCCGTATCAACAGATGCGAAGAAATATTCCTAGCGGACGCGCTATGGATTTTATGACTATGACTGGGATTCGATTCATGATAAGTCCTAAAGCGGCACATGTCGAATTACGCCAGTATTCCGGGGTCATGTCCAGGGACTTGACCTTGAAGTAGGTTTTTGCGGGTTTGCCACGAGGGCAGTTAACTGGTACCTGATCCGTCAGATAAATCAGCCCCATCTACCATTATCCCTGTACAATATATGTATATCGAATAAATTGTTTGTAAATAACTCGAAGAATTTATGGAAGAATTGTACGATGGAGATTTTACTCAACTCTACGATTCAAGCAAAATCTCGGGGGCTACTGACATAGGCATCCCGGATGGGCCTGCCGAAGATGGTACCCGGGGTTTACTGAAGGCCCGCGACCTGACGTTTATGAAGCCCAGAAGCCCACTAAAAAGCATCGACTATGGTAAATAGAGATGTATTAGGAATAAAGAGATTTGTAACTTTACGGGACGAACTCAAAGAGTCTCCCGATGATTGTAACTTGTATGTCACGAAACCCTCGGCTCCGCCTCCTATATAAGGGGGAGACGAGGGAGAAAGAAAGGATCGATTCTACTGTCAACACAACCCTAGTTTTTAGCAGTTGAGCACCTTTTCGGCTGAAAGCTTCGAGATCTACTTGCCCTCTACTTTACACGAAACCCTAGTCTACAATCCGTAGGCATTGACAAGTCGATACCTTGTCAGGCGGTGAAATACCACATATAGGTAGATATGGTGGACACAATTGGCAACTTTGGTTTTTGGTGGTTGGATGCACGAGTAGAGCTCATACTCAGTACAGGTGAAGGCTAGCAAAAGACTGGAAGCGACCAACTAAGAGAGCAATAATGGCCATAATCATGCATAGCGACAAAACATTATCAATCAAAGCATAAAGTGATATTACAAATCAAAAACTAAAAGATCATAGAGGTTTTAGTTGACTGGTTATAGTCACAACATGGTATAAGCATGCGCCAAGTCAACCCAATAAAACATCAAAGGAGAATACCACAATACTATGCTTTTATGATAGAAACAACACATGATTCTTTCGATGACAAATTATGCACTCTCAGCCATTTGAAACAAGTCATGCTAAAACAATAAATACTAAGCATATGACAAGAATAACATCCAACATGACATGCCAAAATCTATGCCACAGTCTAGACAAGCTTCCTTTTGCATCACTATAGTCATGAAATATTTTACTCGTATCCAACACCAATCAACTTATTTGAAATAACTCTCAGAGATGAAATACATTATGGACCAGAGAGCTAATCATAGACAAATAAAGAATACTAACGTGCTCTGAACAAAATTCAAGTGAAAGAACAAGAGCTAAACGCAGAAACAGAAAACTAGAACACTCGCAGAACAATAACAGCGAAAACTAGAGCGTTCTATGCAATTAAAAAGGAGCGGGTCTTTCTCCAAAACAAATGCGCCGGGATCCAACATATGCTACAGCAAACAAAACAAAACAAAACAAAATAAAAATGCTCCAAGAACAACACATAGCGTATGAAGCAATAAAAATATAGCGTATATAAAGATGACATGTTGCTTTGTTGATGAACAGGGGATGCCTTGAGCATCCCCAAGCTTTGATGCTTGTACCTCTTAAATATGTCTTGGGGTGCAGGGGCATCCCCAATCTTGAGATTTTGTCCATTCTTCATCTCATCACATCATTCTTCTCTCCCTACACTTGAAAACTTCCTTCATACAAAAACTTCGCACAATTCTTCATTAGCAGTATTAGTACAATCAAAATAAACAAATCCACTTGTGTTCAGTACTAACATATATCAAACATATATCAAAGCATAAGCTACTGTAGCAACCTTTAAAAAAGCTCTTTGATCAAAAGAACTAAAAAAGAAAGAGATTTAAGAGGCAAATGCAAATAGTTTAGAAATCTGTCAAAACAGAACAATAGGTAAAAATCGATTTTTCCGAAAATCCTCTGTTGCTTATCTCGAAAAGTGGTCAACTAACGAAAGTTATATAATAACCTAGGAAATATGCATAAAAAATGACAGCTCAAACTTCCACTCTGGATAGTTTTACGAATTTTTATGGTAACAACACATAATCTGTTTTCAGGACAGCAACTTCCCCAAACATTACTTTCTTCCTATTAGAGGCTATTAATGGCACAAAAACGAAATAAAAATGATAAGGAGAGGTCATTACACTAGTAATAACTTCCAAGACTCAACAAAAAGAAAAATTACTGTAAATAAAACATGGGTTGTCTCCCATAAGCGCTTTTATTTAACGCCTTTCAGCTAGGCGCAGTAAAAATGCGAGCATCAAGTATTAGCAAGTGAAGAAACATCAAGATCAATCACTTCTTCTAAAACACAACTTGTCAAAATAGGCACTTTGGATACCCCTGGAGATGATTCAACATGTAAGCCACTCTTAGTTGTACTAAAAGTTTTATCAATTTTAAGCATATTATGGGGTTTTGGTTTAGGTGCCATGGGAACATACATAAATTTTTGCTCTTTTCCCACAAAAGCTTTCTCCTTCTTAAACTCAAGAGAAGAAAAAGTTGAACTTAAAGTTTCCATAGCCTCCTCTACCTTACCAATCCTAAGATTTATATTATCATGGGTATTGCTAGCTTCTAAAACAGTGACTCTTTTATTGATAGTTTCTATGGATTCATTAATTAGGCTAGCATTACCAAGGCAGTTTGGCAAACTTTTCTCTAGGGAGCTTAGTCTTTCTAAAACATCCTCCAAAGTGTTCTCAGGTTTAACAACATTAGTAGGTGGAATTCCTACCAAGCTTTCAATTAAATTGCAGGCTTCCAAAACGGGAGCACCCAGAAAATTACCCCTTGTGAGAGTATCCAGAACATATCTATTCCAGCTAGATAAACCAACATAAAAATTTCTAAGGAGGATCATGGTAGAATATTTTTTTAGTACATCTATGATGAGCATTACTTATTCTATACCAAGCATCTTTCAAACTTTCTCCCCCTTGTTGCTTAAAAGAACGAACCTCAACTTCATGAATACTCATTTTAGCAAAATTAAAACTAAGCAACAGAAATAACAGCTATAATAGAAACTAATTTTTTTGTGTTTTTTTATCAAGGCAAAAAAGTAAACTATTTTTTGTGTTTTTGATATAATGAAAGCAAACAAAACAAAATAAAGTAAACTAAGCAAACTATAACAAAGTAAAGAGATTGGAGATGAGAGACTCCCCTTGTAGAAATCCTCTTTCTTCCCGGCAACGGCGCCAGAAAACAGCTTGATGGCGTGTGCTCGTCGTATGCGGACACACTGTTAGGGAACCCCAAGAGGAAGGTGTGATGAGCACAGCAGCAAGTTTTTCCTCAGTACGAAACAAAAGTTTAATCGACCAGTAGGAGAAAGGCGTGACTTCTGAAGGTGTTGCTGGCTGACTAGTGGCAGGGCGCACTATCGACGTCAGCAATAACGTGGAACCTGCACACAACACAGCCAAAGTACTTTTGCCCAACTTACAGTGAGGTTGTCAATCTCACCGGTTTGCTGAACACAAAGGATTAGATGTATCGAATGGAAGGAGATGTTTGCAGAAAGTAAACAGAACAAGATTGCAGTTGAATTTATCAGTAAAGGAAATAGGACCGGGGTTCACAGTTCACTAGAGGTGTCTCTGCATAAAGAAATAACATGTTGGGTAAACAAATTACAGTTGGGCAATTGACAGAATATCGACCATACATGACAAGATGATTACTATAAGATTTGGTATTGGGCATTAGAACATAATACATAGACCATAATCCAACTGCGTCTATGACTAATAATCCACCTTCAGGTTATCGTCCGAACCTCTTTCAGTATTAAGTTTCAAGTAACAGATTATCGCATTAAGCAATGTGTGTAAAGTAAACAATAGAATTACCCTTGGGATAAAACATTGTTGTTTTCGACCTAGTAGCAACATCACATCTAAAACCTTAGAAGTTATAAAGTCACTCTCCCAGGAAACTAGAGCATGAACCTACTATCGAGCATAAATACCCCCTCTTGGAGTCACAAGTGTCCACTTAGCCAGAGTTTCTACTAGCAACGGAGAGCATGCAAGATCACAAATAACATATGACCTGAATATATAATCAATCTCAACATAGTATTCAATATTCATCGGATCCCAGCAAACCAAACATATAGGATTACATAAAGATGATCTTGATCATGTAGGGCAGCTCACAAGATCGATACATGAAGCACAAAGTGGAGAAGACAACCATCTAGCTACTGCTATGAATCCATAGTCCAGGGATGAACTACTCACGCATCACTTCGGAGACGGGCATGGCGATGTAGATGCCTCCGGCGATGATTTCCCCCTCCGGCAGGGTGCCGGGAAGAGCTTCAGAACCCCCCGAGATGGGTTCTGCGATGACGGTCGCGACGAAACTTTTCGTGGATTGAGGCTCGGGTATCTAGGATTTTCCCAAGAAGATGTATAAATAGGCGGGGGAATTAGGTCGGTTGGGCGCCTGGTGGCCCCACACCTACCCTAGGCGCGGGCCAGGCCCAGGCCGCGCCTAGGGGTGGTCTGGGCGCCCTGGTGCGCCTCTTTGTCCCCCCTCCGGACTTCGTCTTTGTTTCGGTAAAATATTGACTTCAGCTTTTGTTTCGTCCAATTCCGAGAATATTTCCTGTACAACTTTTCTGGAATACAAAAACAGCAGAAAACATGAACTGTCACTGTGGCATCTTGTTAATAGGTTAGTGCCGGAAATCATGTAAAAGTGCAACGAAGTGTAAGCAAAACATATATGAATTGGTGTAAAACAAGCATGGAGCATCAAAAATTATAGATACGTTTGAGACGTATCACACACCCATGCTCGCCAGCGTGCGAGGCTTGATAGCTGCGGCCGCTCACCGTACATCTCTCTCAGCTCGCCGCTCTGGGCGCCCACCCTCTCTGATAGGCTTGCCAGCAGCAACAACACCTTCCCACGCCGCACGCTCGCTCGCTCAGCTGTGCACGCATGCTTTTGTTGGAAAGCCATGCCACCACTAGCAGCTCGCCATGTTTCCCTTCCCATCACTAGACGGGAGCTCCTCTACACCGACCGTTGCGGTGCAGGGTGGACACGCCGCCTGAAGAGGGTGCCAGATGGGCCGGCCGTTTCATTCCTTCGCTGATTTTTCCGATACGTGACTTATTCAATTGTAAGCTCTTTTCGGTTTTTTCACAAAAAATGTTGGTTTTGTGTCTACTTTTTGATATTTGGAGTATGTAAAAAATAGAGAAATTAAAAAATATAGATATTATCAACTAGAATAAACTAAAAAACATAAATAATTTTCAAAATTTAAACTTTTCTGACAACATAAATTTTCTAAAATTTGAACATTCTTGAAATAAAAAGAGTGTTTCCTTTCTATATCATTAAAAATCTTCCTACAGTAAAAAATTAAAAGAGTGTTTCCTTTCTATATATATGTTTTCTTTTTGAATAAAATGGTTTTCCAATAAGTACCATAGTTTCAATATTGGTAGAAATTATCATATCATTTGTTTGGGAAACTAACCATTTTTTAGAATTTGGAGGATCATGGAGATGAGAAAATTTCTTTCTTTGAGATGTGAGCCATGATATGATGAGAAAGGAGAAGAGGACAAAAACTAGCAAAACCACAAGCTTGAGGATGTCCATGCACCCCCCTCTTCTTCAAGTACTTCAAGTAACATCATCTCAAACTAATGTTTTAGTTTTACCTTGATTTTCTCGTTTGTATTGTTTGTGCAAACAATGATCTTAGTTGCTTTGTTAGTTTAAGAACTTATTCTCTGTTATAATATGTTTTTTTTAGATTAAGTTTGCATGTTTCCAAAATAAAGTACCAAGTTATACCCATTTGGGTGTTTAAAGTTGTGAAACAAAATAGGAGTTGCTAATTTCTGCGTGTTACTTTTCAGTGCACGATTTTTTGATTTTTTTGGCAACTCCTAAAATCTTGAAAAATTCACTTAAGTTGAACTTTTTACCCTCTATATGCACAAAAATTTGCTAAAATTCCTGACATATCTAGGTAGTCGAAAAAATTACGTTTTGCTGCTGTTAAAAATCTTGATAGATTCTGGCCCCTAATGTTTAAATCATTATTTTAGGGTATAAATTATTTTTATTTAATCTTTTGATATACTAGGAATGAGTAGGACATTATATTCTCTCTGGTTCATGAAGGAGTAATTTTATCTTTGAACAATATGGTAGCAAGCATGATATTTTTGTACCACTAATGTCACCCCATAGAAAAGAAATGGGAGAAAATTTTGTGTTTGAAGTTTTTCACAGGGAATAGAGGAATACCACACCAAGAGCTATCCAAAAATGGTGAAGACCATATGCTTGAGGATGCACAAGGCACCCCACTGGGCTTATCTTAAACTCTCGATTTGCACGCCCCTAAACTTTGATTTTTGAGCAACATAGAGTTATCGCAAAAACATGGAGCGTCTTTTATTTTTGTTATGTCTAGTTTTGCTATAAAATAAATAATATAATCATAATAAATACTTTACATGCATATGAAAGAGCTACTGAAATGAACCATCCTTAAATACCACAATGAAAATAAGTTGGATGCTATGGAAAGAAAAAGGGGATGAAAACAAAAGCTGAAAGTCGAGTTATGCATGGTATTACTAATTCCAAATGCCTTATTGAGTGATAATTTGCTATTGCCTTATTTAGTGCTACTTCTTACTAGTATGCACAGATGTTCAATATTAAGTGTCATTGATGATGATAGATGAATATCACTGTGGACACTATTGCATGCTCTTAGATCTTTTGCTAGCAAAAAAATGAATTCTCACACAAGCTAAAGACTTGTATCCAAAAACAACTCAAACCAAACACCCACCATAACTACCTATATAGCACTTGCTATTTCGTATGTGTGTTATGCCGCCAATTATTTCAAAATATCATTTTTTGTGTAGTTTTAAGCTCATGAGAAAGTAAGGTATGGAAGGAAAAACACCACTATGCGAAGTTATGTGTTTGACAGATTACGAGTAGGTTGTCAGGTCGTAACCATACTCTTACATGGGGAACACTTCTAACATTGCACTTATTTTAAGTCGTTTATCATGTTTAAATTTTTGGTTACTGGATAGCCACCTCGGGCGAAATAAAGAGGTTTATCATGCAAAAGACTGGAGTATGCATATGCGTTAAAGAAGCTTGGCCGCTAACCAAACCCATGCATAAACATGGTGGAAGCTTTTAGCATGGGAATCCTCAATAGGAAGAGAGAAAAAATAGAGAGAAAAGATAGATAGATAGAAAAAAGAGAGAAAAGAAAAAAGAAAGGGAGAAAAAAGTAAGAGAGAGGTTTGTAGTAGAGGATGCTCATTTGTCTGATGTCCTGTCTTCCCGGTATATAGGGCCTTTAGAGTTGAGATTGTAAAATCTTCTTGGGTTCTTTGTATAGGAGGCATGGAGGTATCCCTTTGCGGTACTTGGTTAAAACAATATGCATATTGAGAAGGTCTATGGAATCTAAAATTAAGTAGTACGAGGTGTGATTGTAAAGTGCTAAAGGGCATGAGGCATCTTACTTATAAGAGGTCAAACATATGAACCATAAGTGCTCTAAAACAAAGTAAGAAAGAGATGCAGAGAGCTACATCCTTATGATTACCGTTGACATGAACTACATATCTCAAAACTTTACTTTATTGTCTTATTCATCTTTTATTGGAGGACTAACACATGTATTTCCTACTTACTTTATCTATTCAAGAGTGAAAAGAATTAAAAGTATCCAAAGAAAAGAAAAGAGTTTTCCAAAGAAAATTCTATTGGTTCATCCAAGCATGCTTTATGGTCCATAATTAATGGTTATCATTTATTTGCTCACAATGTCACTTATTATTAAGCATCCTTTGTAGAATGTGAGAGATACCACTTTATAGCTCATTTTCTCATTGTTATTTTTTTAATAGTTGAACCTTGTGAGACCTTGCATGATAATGATATAGAAACAATGCAATAAACTCCAAAGTCCATGTTAATTTTATCATCTCTATGCTTGGGGACGAGCATATGTTAAGCTTGAGGATGTTGATGTATGTAAAATACATACATGCACTTTGTAGCTTATTGATACATATAAACACATAATTGCATCTTATATAATGTTATTTCCATGTTTTATATAGTTTTTGGAAATTTTCTAAACAATCCATTTTAATAATTTCCTTGTTTGCTCTTAAGTGACCTTGGGATCAATCACTAGGGGTGTATTTGCTTATATAGCTACACACATCTATGGTTCCTCTAGTTTTAAAAACCGTACCGAACAGGCGGTTCAACCGGAAAAAACTGGAACCGGAGCCTCTGCCGGTTTCTTAAGCGCACTAGACCGTCTGCGCTGCTGACCCGGAATAAACCGCCTGAACCGCGGTCCAACCACCAGTTTTACGCACTTAACCAGTTTTTCGGTTTGACCGGCTCAACTGATATGACGCTGTAAAACTTTAATTGCAGCCACCAAGCTTCGTACTCAGCTTCTTTGAAGATTTATAGACCAGCTGAGCTCTGGTTGATTTATGTTAGGCGTATAGATACGCTCGTTTTGTAAACGTGAACTGCAACTGCTTGATGTTATTTGAATGCTGCTTGATGCATACACGATATCACTTGGGTGTATATATGGCTGTTGCTAGCTTCTAACTTGCCAACCATAAGTGTGCATGCTTTGACTAGTTGGTAAAATGCATATTCGGCTACCTGTGAGTTTCGGACATGGCAAGTTGTTGATCAGCTGTTGACTGTTCTGTTTATGTCATTACTAGACCATAAACGCGCGCCTTGCCGCACCCGTTCAATCTGGACCATCCAATCTGGACAACAGAACAATAGATTGATACTATCGAAGAAATCCCAAACGGTAGAAATGTTTTAAAAAATGATCAATTCAAGTTGTGTGATATTAAGGCCAAATATTATAGCGATTTTGCAGGTTTACATAACCATGTGAATGCCAACTTTATTACAGATTTGCTAAACAGCGTACCATGCACTTTTGAAAGTTCATAATAGGCTCTAAATAGAAAATGTGCAGACCCAACATCAGTTCATAATCTGGTCTTTTATCCGGATGAATTTTAGTTCATTTGAAATTCTCTTTTGCCCCTCTGTTTGTATTAAAATAGCCCATGCCCTTGCGGCTATTGGTGCTAACCAAGATGATTACCGGCTCTTATTTGACTGAACCTGAACCTGTAGGTGTAATGGTGGCCATTGAGTTAAATGAGCCAACATAAATGGAATCGCTGTGTGCCTGTAGATGAATCAATTTGATAGATCAGATATTGTTATTCCAAATATGATTCGATTCAGTATCAGGATGCAAAAGGTCATCCCGTTGAATTTACAGAAGTCCAATTTTGTATATCGATGGGATTACATCCACAATAATGGCTAGCACTCCATGAAAATTTGTGAACAACATTGATATATGAATTCAGCGTAAACTTCAGACTCGGAGGAGAATCGTTCAGTTTACCTCAGATATTTGTAAAACATCACCACTATGCGGACAGCAACTGCATGCTGGAGCTCCCATTTTTTGTGAGGGACAGACTGAGGCTCCCTTGTGTGGAGGAATATCAGGACAGTAAATTGACCACTATGCGGACATGCCCTGAGGAAAAACATGAAGAATTTAAGAGAGATTCTGTTAGGAAAGTGTGTGACGGAATTTTGAGCCCAAAAGATCTCGAACAAAAACTGAAAGGACTTTGTGAATATTTTTACACAGAGATAGGTAACATCTGCATGTATTTTCTGAGATGTAGGTCGATCTTGCTTTGTTTATACAGCAAAGAATATCCAGAAACTTGCAAGTGTATTAGCTATAATATGTCCTAGAGCCACGAATTTTGAGAAAGATTTGTGTGCTATTTTCTTAATGGTAGCACAATCACTGATGTTCAGTTTTTTTTATTTCTTCGCGGAATGTGCACAAAGTAAATTGTCGATCTGGAAGTTTTGTCAAGTCAAATTATTATGTTGTTCTAGATATAATTCACCTGTATCAACATAAAATTGAGAAATTTGTATTACTTACACACTTAAATTTGGCATGCTAATGTAAACATTTTAGAAGCTTTCTCTAATACATGGAGCAGATTAAGGTACCTAGGATGTAAGTTCATAGAGAGTGGGAGGACCAATAGCCTAACTGCAGCACGTTGTTCAGAAG